>NW_014569550.1:2208065-2327049 GCF_001313835.1 Polistes canadensis
CTTTGCTCTTCTTTCTCCCTTTTTCGCACAGTAGCTTTATAATAGTATTAGTCGTGGAGTAGTAGTAGTAGTAGTACTAGTAGCAATAGCAATGGTAATAGTAATAATAGTAGTAGTGTAGTAGTAGAGTAGTAGTAGTAGTAGTAGTAGTAGTAGTAGTAGAGTAGTAGTAGTAGTAGTAGTAGTAGTAGTAGTAGTAGTAGTAATAATAATAATAATAATAGTGGTAGCGTGTGGTGGTAGGAGCAGCAGCAGGGCGTGCGCGCAAACGTGTATGCGTGCCGGAGAGTGCGTGCGTGAGCAACGCGCGAGGGTATAGTTACCGAAATGTTAACCTCGTGGAACCACTTTTTATCGAGTGTCGCAAAATTCATAGGAACCTCGCGCAAAAGAGTAGTGGGGCTAAGTCCCCCCTCTCGAGTCTACTACTCGCGAGAGGGGCGGCTTCACCCCTCCGTACACCGCCACCGCCACCACCACCGCTTCGGGCCTGCTTTGCTTGCCTGTTCTGCCTGTGCTTGCCTGTTCTGCCTGCTTGCTTGCTTGCTTGCTTGCTTGCCTGCCTGCTTGCTTGCTTGCTTGTCTGCCTGCCTGCCTGGTCCTCGCCAATTCTTTGGCCCCACCATCGCTACCACCACCGGCGCAACCCTATCTCTCTCTTTCTCTCTCTAATTTCTCATTCCTCTTCCTTCTTTCCTCTTATTCTACAACGGACGCGCGCGCGCCGCGTACTTTGCTCTATCTCCCTTTCTCTCTTTCTCCTCCCTTCCTTCCTTCCTTCCTTCAAACGTCCATCCTCCTGCGTCTCCCCACCTGCCATCTCTCCTCTCCTGCTCGGTAGTTTCGTTTGACTCTATCTATCTATCTCTCTCCTTCTCTCTCTCTCTTTTTTTCTCTCATTTTTTCTCTCTTTTTCTTTCTCTTTCTCTTTTAAACATTCTCCTCCTTCCCTCCGCCTGCTCGGCACCCTTCTTCCTCGTCCCCACCCACTCTACCCTTCCCTTCTGCCCCTCTCGACGTTTAGCCCGTGCATAGCCAAACTTATGTACAGTTAGCTGCGCCGAAGCTAGCCGCGCCGATTTTTCTGTCGTTGCGGCGCCCGCGAAACGCGAGTCCTCTTTCTCTCTTTCTTTCTTTCTTTCAATATTTCTTATCCTTTCTTTTACCTCACCCGACACTCTCCTTACATGACCGTGACTCTAACGCCTTCCAACAGATACGAAAGTTGTTTCTTGTTTTGCTTCGTTTCTAGCAAATGAATCTTCTTTTCTTTTTCTTTTTCTAACGAATTAGAAAAGAAAATCGATCGAAGGGATCATCGAAATTTCAGATACTCCTATTCGTATAATGGGATGCGCTAAAAGACAGAGACGGTAACGGAGAAAGAGAAAGAGAGAAATAGAGAGAGAAAGAGAGAAAGAGAGAGAAAACGACAACGTTGCTCGCGCACGTCATTCAATTAGTCAGCCATAGCAGCTATTAGTAAGGACGAGGCGCGATATTTTTTTGCGCCGTCGGCCGTCCGCTAGCCGTCCGCTTGACTTCCTTCCTCCTCTTGCCACTCGTTAAATTATCGGCCTCGTAATCTATAAACGGGTATCTTTTAATGTCACTTATAATTCTGATGCATCTGTGTCAACACAGTGCAAGGTGTTTATCTTTTCTTCTTCGTTGACGCGCCCGAATGTATCTCTAGATCTAAAGCGATAATGATAATGAGACTCACGGATGCAGATTCGTGTCCTTCGACGTTTAATCGAAGAATCGCGCCGATCTCACGATCAATATACATACATACATACATACATACATACATATATACATACTTATAATGCTATCTAATTATTTAAAATTTGTGCGATATAATTTATTAGTCTCTCTTTATATTTTTCTTTTCTTTCTTTCTTTCTTTATGTGTTTTCATATACATTTGGATATGTTTTGTTTTATTTTCATATCGATAAATCCTTATCAGTTTTTACAATAGTGCCAATTCACGATGATTTCTTTTAACGATTCGTTCGATTTGCTTTATTTCTCTTTTCTTTTTTTTTATTTCTCTCTCTTGGAGGAAAAAAAATTAATTCTTTTCAAAATAAGAGAGGTAGAATAAAAAGGAATGTTACTATTCGTCCGCGACGTGCATCTTCGCACATTATTATTATTATTATTATTATATATCGTCATTCGCAGTTTAAAAAGAATTTAACCAACACGTATTTTCGTTACGTTCCATCGTCTTGCGAAACTATGACCTTGGGTTACTATTTTGCTTTTGCTCGAGCGAAAGACGCCGAAGGATAGACACATATATCCGTTCGTAAAACACTTTCGTTTTTCTTTGTATCGTACGAAACGTCGAGGAGGAGTCAATCGTTACTACTTCCCTATTTTCCGATATGAAAATCGTAAACGAAAGGAATTTCTATCGTCGATCGTTCCTTTTATCCCTTTTCGTTAAATTTACGTTTCCTCAATTTTATTATCCACGTATATAGATCTAAATAAGTAAGTATAATAAATGACGATAAGAAAAATCGAAAACTACAAGAGAAAAAGAAATAGCAAATAACATAAGGGAATTAAAAAAGAATCGATTTACGGAATATCGATCGCGTTAACGAGTAACTCTCCTTCGAGCAGGTCAAATTTCTTGACGTTTATGTATATATATATATATATGTGTGCGAATGATCATGTACGCGCGAGCGCATGATCCATCCATGTAATTGGCAGATAAGCACGTTCTCGTTTGACTTATTCGCGAAGATACCTCGTTTATGACGAGGTCTCCTTTCGATCGTTTTTCTTCGACTCGACCGTTATTATTCCGACAAACTTTCGAACTCGCATACCACGTCGCTTTTATCTCTCCTTCGTTTGATGGCTTATCGGTTCGCGTTCGTGATCTAACGCGCGAGACCCAGCACCAAGCCCAAAGAAATGATTTTATATCGCGTCGTTACGTCCATCCGAAGGTTGTTTCTCGCGCGATCAGCGAATTTTCGTCTACCTTATCGTAACAAAATTTGTTACATACGTAAATACATACATACATATATACATACATACACACATACACTTTGCTTTCTCGATATCAAAACAGTGCAGTCGCAATAACCTACGATCGCTTAACATATTGACTTTGACATTGTATCGATAAGAATAAGATTCTTTTTCCTAATTATTTCTTTATAACAGATATGTTTCCTTTTTTTTTCTTTTCGTTAATTAGCTATTATTATCATCATTAATTATTTACCTACAACCTAAGGGATGACTTTAAATTTGAAATGATCCTTTCCGACGGTTCCTTTTTTAAAAAACGCTGAATAACACCCCGATTATTTCTCTTACCAAAACGAATCTTTGCGTACCCATCGACTTTCCTGCGGTTTCACGATGGGTAAAAGGATACCAATATCCCCAGCCGACGAGTTTAAAATATCTTTGGCATGAAGTCTCGTATTACCGCTAACCAAAATTCGTTTCGATCACATGCAAAACTTTTTCATAGCATCGCGATCTTTATCGGAATAACGATCGCGAAGAATCTTCTTTAGACTCGACCGATTATTTCTACTTTTTTTTTTGCCCTCCCCCTCTCCTTTTTTCCGCAAATATAAAGTTCCAAACGAATTCGTACCCATTTATTTATATAGACGAATTTTGAGTTATAACAAGATTATCCAGAATTTATCCTATCGGTTGGCTTCGTGCAAACCTATTTGTGGTATGACTAAACCGTCCGGGAGATAAGATTATAAAAGTCGCAGTTGTCGTCGATGTTTCTTGTCTAATGACCTCTGCAAGCGATACCGCGAGGTGGATATTTTTCTTAGCTTATATGATACAAATGCATTTTGCTATACGTAGAATATAAATTATGTTAGAAAATGAAAATGAAAATGAAAATAGTCTCCTCCCAATAAAAGAAACATTAAAATAAGACCAACGAATCAAAGGAAACGGTTTGGGATTGCCATATAATTCCATATACGGATCGTATATGCGTATCTACGTAATGAAAACGTAATATCGCGTGAAAGTATTTAAACGGCTTACTTAAAACATCGTCGATTAACAGCATGGCGATTACGTCACACAGAGGAGTCCAGGGTGCCACGTCGACTACGTAGAGATGTCGATATATGCGAAGTATATGTGGAAACTTGTATGTATACTACTATATGTATATGTACACGTTTCTTCTAGAGAGGATGCACGAAAACGGCCATCTTTTTTCGCAAGGTATATACACTCTTCCTTCCCTCTCGGAATGGTAGGTCCTCTTTCTCTTGCACTCTATGTAGGTGAGGTGGGATCTTTGACCCGAAGGAGAACCGAAGCCGATCGGTAGCTAAACACAGCTTCTTCGCCGAGACCGGTGATCCTTTTCCCCGGCTACTTACTTTCATCCTGACGCGAATGAGTTATAAACCTTGCTTCGATGTTGTCCCGATAGTAAAAAAAAAAAAGAAAAGAAAAAAACATCGCAATATACCAACACAATTTTTACAACCTATTATTGTCATTTTAAAATCGTTGTCATCATCAACATCACTGGAATGGATGGCATCTCAACATTCGACTGCGCACTTTCTCCTACATATATATTATCTCTATAAATAAATCTTCCGAAAATTTGTAATTGGATAATAAAGTAGAATTCTTCTTGGCAAGAAGTGCGAGACATAGAGGAGGACCAGGACCAGGACCAGAACAGAAGGTATATAATCGAGACGCGAGTATACGCTCGAAAACTGGTTCCCTCTTTCGTACCTTCGACTCGTCGAAAAGAAATGTGCTTCGTGCTGCTGTTGCTGCTGAAGCTACCACTACTGCTGTTGCTGTTGCAGTTGCTGTTGCTGTTGCTTTTGCTGCTCGCCTCTTTTACGTCTTACGTCGACCGACCAATACAACGACGTCGACTTAAGTCATCCTTGTAGGAAGTGAATTCATCGGGGGATAAAAAAAAAAGAAAGAAAGAAAGAGAAGGAGTGATAAATAACCGTAGGCTGACGCCTATACCATTTTATTTAACGTAAAGATTCAAGTTTCTAACGGACTATTTCTTTTCATTCGACCAAATCATCTATTCGTGGAATTAATTATTTTTGTCTTCATTATAAAAACAAAATATATACAGATGTTCGTTAAATTCGAATTCAAGAGTTCTTGGATCATCGATCTAATTATCTTTCATTTCGTACGAGAACTCATGCCAAAGACGAAGGAGAAGAAGAAGAAGAAGAAGAAGAAGAAGATGATGATGATGAAGAAGACGATGATGAAGAAGACGATGAAGAAGAAGAAGCAGAAGAGGCTGCGGCCCTTTTGCACAAGTCTTGCTAGCAGATTGGACAGGACGGCTCCCTGCACGTTTGCTATTCGTGCGAGGGCCATGAACCCCGAACAGGTTGCCCCCTTGGACGTTCACCTTCTGAAGGAACACCCCCCTCTCCCCTTTTCGCGCTCTCACTCTCTCTCTCTCTCTTTCCCTCTCCCTACAGCAGGCTTCTCGAAAACCTGGCTCGCTGGCCCTTCCTTGTGCTCCATCCCATTCCAAGGACTCGTCCGTCTCTTTCCAACCCTCTGTACCTTCTCTTTCTCCCCATTTTTCTCCCCCCGTCCACGAAAGCTGGCCACCCTGACCCTGAGGACCTATGTCGCTTCTCTTCCCCACTGTACTCGGACCCCTCAACACACCTACCACCCATTCGTGCGTACTATAGTCACGCTACACCGACGGTGTTAGATAATCCGATGCGTTAAAAATTTGTCGATCTTCTAAAAAAAACATCTTTAAAATTCTCTAAACACCTATGTTATTACGAATCAATATATGCAACGTCATTAATTTATAATAGATTTAAAAGAATATTTGAAAATATCCAGATACGTATTACTTTTTTCAAGAATATAATATATCATTTTCAAATTATCAATATAGATAAGATATAAAATTGTAGACGTTATATTTTTCGCTCTTCGAAGACAATGTTTCCCGGATACGGAAAATAGCATTACTTTGAGAAATATGCACGCTCGTGAGGTTCACAGGGGGAAGAGTCGGTTCGAATCGGTCGTAGAACGTTACTCGCTTCATCGGTTGGTTGCTGCTGGTCGATAAATTCTTCCCTGCGTCGGTGACCTGTTTACGTAAAAGGAACTACCAACATTTGGAAAAAAGTTATTCTATTAGCAACTCTTGTAGAAAATCGATTGCCAAGCATGGTTATTATTGTCGAGAGAATTTTTAAACGTAACTATACATACTTATAAGTATACACACTTATATATGTATATATATATATAAGTATATATGTAAGTATATAAGTATATATATATGTAAACGCATACAGAATAAGACAAAACTTCTTAGGTGGGCAAAATGTTTGTAGATAATTTTAAATATTGAATACTTCATTTCGAAATTATTAACGCCGAAGTTTTGTTTTTTTTTTAGATTATTACAGGTCGGATTAGTGAGTTTAAAAATTTGTCAATCCAATCCGATAGGAATAAATAATTTATTTATTATTATTTAAAAATTGCAAGATACGATTCGACGTAAACGCGATTATTTCGAAATCTTTGCATTGAATTTGTAAAACATTGGATGAAATGACGACATCGTATTTATATGTAAAAACCACTTCGAGGGAGAGAGAAAGAGAGAGAGAAAGAGAGAGAGAGAGAGCAAAGTTGCACCGATTTGCAGTATTCGTCGAACAAAGAAAGGACGAACTGGTCGTAAGCATTATAGATGCGTCATCCGCCTAGAATGCAACGTACATAGAAACGTCTTAGGCAACCGTGCGGACGTTTCCTAGAGTTTCAATTACGCTGACGATATATCTCCGACGGACGATATCTTCTTCAACGAGGAACTCGTCGAAACTCGATGAAACAATCGGCGTTCTGTTGCAACCAACAGATAGATAATATACATACATTGAATGTCACTAAAAAATCCTACGCCGTTACATTTACTAGAAAACTATTGGTATTATGTATCTCGGATTATTAAACCAATATAGAAATAAAATACTTTAGTATATCTTTATTATATATTTAATAAGTTTAACTTGAAAGCAATAATTTCAATTAAAGAATTAAGCAAATATAAGAATAATATATAATACATGTTCGCGTCATTAAAAGTCACATACATAATGGTATAAGTGTACGATTTCGTATTTGTTTAATTCACTTATTAGGTATATTGCTTTCAAGTTAAACTCGTTAAATATTTAATAAAGTTTTACTAACGTATTTATTTCTAGATTGGCTTTATCCTAAACACGATATACCAATAATTATCAAGCAAATATCGAGTAAGAGTAATGGTGTACGATTTTAAGTGACATTCACTATACATCTTTTTCGAAATCTAATTTCATTTGTTCACAAAATGAGAAAAAAAAAAAAATAATAGTTTGAAATATTTCAGCTACCGTTCAATTAGCTCGTCGAATGTCACCCTTAACTTTTTTATTTTTTTTTTTTTTTTTTTCGGAAGAATAAAAGAATCCAAATAGATATCTGTCAACATTATTTTACATTTTATTCGTGTACCAGTCTCGTTGTGCAACTACAATTCGAACGAATCACAGTTCGTCCATCATATATAGAGAGATAGACAGGTGGATTTCAAATAACTAGTCGTACCGGTAGAAATTCAATCTGACCACAAACGATATCTACTCGTAGAGAATCATTTGAATTTTACAGATAATCTTGTTGTGTTTCATTCATTCTGACCTGTCTAATAAAAATAACTATAGGAGGAACTTATTATTAAAGAATAATCAAAACTAAGAACCTTTCTTTTAAAACTTGCTCGAAGAAAATCGATCATTATAAAATCGATTAATCTTAACTTAATCAATATGCAATATTATACATTACCGAATATGAGGAAAGCAGAATAAGTTAAAGAAAAAAAATCATTTATTAAATCAAGCATATTTCTAATATATATATGTTTCCGGAATAGTAAAAAATTCAGGTAATGTTAGCAATCCCTCGGTGTTTTTTGACAACGTAGGAAACAGAAGAATTGTTACAGACTTTTCCTAGGCATTAGACATAATACCTAGATATTGTAGAGAATACCAAATGCTATTTAGGTAATATTGAAAAGAATACATTATCGGGCGACAGGCACACACACATACACAAACCCCCTCCCCATACATTCAACACACACAACAGCGAGCATGGAGCGGGTTTTTGAGACTGTCGTGTCGCTATACTATGCGCACTTGTAGACATTGGAACTCACTTTATGCCGGTGTGTTATTATGTAGGGCCCATTGTTACTTATCGTAGTAGAAGATTATATTACGTTTAGACTGATATTCATAGAGATTTCCATGGAAAATCTGTATCTTTTGTTCCTTATCGTATCGGAAGATATAAGCGGGTTTAGAGAGAAATGTTTCATATCTGTTTTTTTACTTTACCGGTTTCTCATTTGTTATTCTGCAGAATATTTAGGAAATGTAAGAGAGACATAAATACATTTGCTACGTTGTCAAAAAACGTTTTACATTGAGGGCAATGTCTGGAAATTGCTAACATTGCTTGAATTTCTCACTTTTCCGGTAACATATATATATATATACACGATGAAGAATATTCATCCAGATAAATTCACTTTTATTTTTGTTCTTTTATCTTTTATTATGTTATAAACCTCGAATGACGACTTGTTACTATCATCTTTTTTTACGTATATCGTATATCGTGCTTCGTATCCGTGAGTTTTGTATACCTTAAAGATCATTAAACTTTCGGCGAACAAAATCTTACAATAATCTCAAATTCATGAACACGAAATAGTGTTTAAATTAATAACTAATAAACGAGGAAAGAACATGAGTAAAAAAAAGAAGAAAAAGAAGAAGAATAAGAAGAATAAGCCGAAAAATGAAATAAAATGGACGCCTAACGCGAGAAAGCAGGAAACGCTTCTCGCGTTCCTACAATTTGCTCGATAAAAGGAGCAACCTGGTCCCTAATTCGGTGCGTTACCTTCCAATTATATGCGGGTTCGTTCTAACGCATAATGAAGAAGCGGAAGTGCGTCCCCGTCCGTTCGTGATTCGAGGCAAGAGTTTTGCCGGGAGCCCGTCAGCCATGCAATGGCATACGAACATATACACATACATATATACATACATACAAGTATGCATATGTACTTGCTCGGCCCACGAAGCTCCGAAATAATAAATAAATTCACCGGCGAAAGCGGTACCGGATGTCCGACCAAAACTACACGTATGTATAACCGACGTCGATGCTAACGACGACGCAGCCCGTTGCATGCGGAAACGCCAAATATATATATATATATATATATATATATATTTATATTAAAGATCGAAGTTGATTCTTATGATTATTATGAATACTCTCTCCTTGTTTTTCTTATAGAAATAAATATATGAATTAATCACGTATAAAAACTTGATCTGTTTTCTTATACTCATATTCACTCATTTACAATATCAGATCTTTCACGATACATTTATTAAAAACAATCTATTTTTTTATATCGTGAATATGAAATATCTATATATCGCGAGTTAATTTTCTTTTCTATAAAATAATTAATCATTATTTTTCCTCGTTTGTAATTATTTTTCATCAAACATAAATAAAATTAGATATTTTTATTAAATATCTTACGGTAACAGTTAATCGTACGTGATATTTACCTTTTCTTATTTTATTCGTAACTAAAGTAGAAAATGATACTTCTATGTTTGACTAAGACTAATGATGGGTATTCAAAAACTAGAGAAATTTATCTGTCGTGATTGAATACAGAGATAGAGTAGTAATATTTAAAACATTGAAATGATACAGATTAGAGAAGCGAGGTGTGGTCGATCAGCAAACGGACCAGCAAACTCTTCGAGGTCAACGTGATCGTTCGGAATTGTCGATCGAAGTGTTTTGCTCGATGACGCAAGACGGTTGGTTATGAAATCGGCGAAGCAAGGTCCATAGAGGCTTCGCGATTTTTAGACTCGTTTGCAGATTTCGCGGCACCATTGCATAAATAACATATGTACATAAATTCGCCTCCGTATGTATATATTAAAAAATACTTGTGTATTGACATATATATATATATACATTATATTCGTATATACATACATTTTACAAGATATTTATTTTTTTTTTCTTTTGGTACGAAAACGAGTCTAAATAACGTATTTATTACAAG
Organism: Polistes canadensis; assembly: GCF_001313835.1. NCBI lineage: Eukaryota > Metazoa > Arthropoda > Insecta > Hymenoptera > Vespidae > Polistes > Polistes canadensis. The sequence goes on from NW_014569550.1 coordinate 2,218,309, forward strand.
TCGAAGGATGCTAATAAGAAGTAAAATTTTCATTTTTACTACTCGTTTATTTTCGGCCCCAAAAGAGTATTTCATCCAAACGTAAAAGGGTGCTCGTAACCGAGTGTTTTTCACTATACACGTTTTTAAACGCAGTTGAATGCGACGCGAATATTCACGCGGCGATTTATCCTGAGATTTCTCGCGGCGATAAAGCTACTTTCACCAGAAAAACCAGATAGCTTTTGCGATTTTCGTTTTAGAACGGACAACGGGAGGAACGGTGCATACGTTAAACTTGCATCAACAGTCGAACACCTGTCCTTGCGTCCATATGCAAGGATATCTAAAGATATTAATACGAAATATTATTTTCTACAACATTTTCATCTCTTTCAATCTCTTTATATTTTTGTATTTATTTTTCGTTTATTATTGGAAATCGAAAAATGGTAATCCTATTAGGCCGTTGAAATCTTATTAGATTTTGTTCGCATAATTACGTGATAACATTGTTTCTTCGCGAAAAACGATCATTCGATGACTTGACGCGTTTACTTCGAAAGAAAGGGGTTATCGTTTCAATTCTAAAACGATTTGCGATTTTCCGTTGTCGATAAACTCGCGTTCGTGACTTTCTTAATCAATATACTCGTTGAATTTATTATTTAATACATAGGAACTCTGCAACGATTCCGCGTATTCATCAAAGCGTGTCGCAAATTTGCTAAACAATAAGTAGATTGCACAAAAATAAATAAAATCGAGCATTTTATTATAACGCAAATATTTGTGGTTCATGAAAGAAGAATTCGGGTCATGATGATTGCAAATTCATGAGAGAAAGAAAAAGAGAGAGAAAGAGAGAGAGAGAGAGAGAGAGAGAGAGAGAGAGACCTTGGTATATAAACGACGAGACATACTACTTTTATAAATACGTTTATTTATTAAACTTTGATTAAATATTTAAATCTATTCTATCTTCTCGTAAAGTTATTTCAGAAATGGCTGAGAGTTGAGTATGTTTTTCCTTTCTCAAAAGGATTTTCATTTATTCCCAAAAGGAGCAGATATTTTCGCACGATAACCTCTCGGTGTTATAATCGCGATCAACTTTGCTCTACTTTCGACTATCTGATCGTTCGAGAATGTGGGGATCACTTCTCCCTTTTTTTTCTTTATACATTTTGTTTTCCAAGCGCAACCAAAGGTAAAGTTATTATGCGCATCGTTAAGAATTTCGTCAAAAGGCTTTCGTTAAATATTTTTATTACGCGTGTAACATGTCCGTTATGCAAACAAACCCTCTGCGTATTCGTACATACGTATATGTATTAATTATACAAGTGACCAGTAAAAGATAATTATAATTAGGACATATCCCATCTCTAACCGTGAATTCGATGTAAACGCACTTCATGCTGGCTTAACGTATTTACAATGCATCTACGTTTTCGTTTATGTACAAGATCGTTACACTTCAAAAACGAGCGCCTTCAAAACGGAACGCCCCACGGCAGTTCGTATTTATAAATAAAAAGGTACGACCAGGATGATAGCTTGTAATGCAAATCGAGCTGACTATGGAAATTCGTATTTAGTAATCGTTGTCACACGATCACGACAATACTCTCGATTCCTGACGCTCGATTATGATGTTAATATCAATTTATCGTTACTTTATCGTTAACAACACGGTATTTTCCTCTCGAAAAGCAACGATTGAACGCTTTGAGAACTCATTTACTATACATACGTATAAGCATATGCGTGTACATCTCTCTCTATATATATATATATATGCAATGTACATACACGTATGTTTACTTTTAACGATCTACTTCACAAACGACTCTTTTATTTTCATTTTCAGTAAATTCGTAAACACCGAAGGGCCAGACAAGGTTGCACGTTTTTATATTGTAAATCGGGATAACGCGAGTTGGGACTCGTACATAACAAATATGGTCGTCTAAAGTATGGAATGGGTGGGTGGGGGGTTAGGTGAGGGTGAAAGCTCGGTGAACATTAGAACACGTTTCTACGTTTCCTTGGCTGCTCGAGGATGCATAGAATTTTTCAATAGACAAAGAAAAGCGCGTATGCATCTGCTAGTGGTCATGACATAAAGCATACAGCGCATACTTGGAATTTCCCAAGTGTCAACAAAACATTGTCGAGTTTCTCTTGAGGTACTCGAATCAGAGAAATCCAAGTTTTGTCTATAGATGTAATTCTGTTGTTCTTTCCTTGTATTATATTTATTTAAAAACAACGAACAAAGTCGAATAACGTTGCTGATCATCGCTACGATAATCGCCACGACTCTCTTGGCGTAATGAAAGTTTCTTACCACTTGGCATTGAACTTAAATATAGAATATACGAGATAAGGTATTTGCAAGTAATAGCAACGATCGTGTAAAATGTATGACGCGGAATACTCAATAGCTAGAAATTAATTCGCAACGATTGAATGAAGAAAAACATCTTTATTTCTCGTTTGAGAACAAAGATTGATCTACATTGTGAAATAAAAGAAAAAAGAAAAAAGAAGAAGAAGAATAAGAAGAAAAAGAAGAAGAAAAAGTTTCGGGGTGTCCAGCCAAGTTGAAAGTTATCGCAAACTTGTCCCTCGCCTTTTCCATCCTTCGACTTCCTTTCACCGGTTTCTTCAACGGCGAGAATGCGAGCCTTCCTTTTCTCTTTCTGCAGGACGCACGCGAGCCTCTAATTGTGAGCGTCCGTGTTACAATGAAATTCGTAGACGTTGGTACGCGCGGAACCGACCTCATCAAGATATACCTTTTATTACCCTCCACCCTCGTTTACTTTCGTTCGCTAAACTCGCGAACATTACACTCGAAATTAGATAATAAACAATTCCCGATTTCGTCAGAAAATTCGTTAGAAAATTCGTGTAAACTTGTTCTAATGGAAAGAAGAAAAAGAAAAAAAAAAGGGATCTCAAAAAATACTCATTTTAATTCGTGTTCATGAATTTTTAAGAAAAATCCGCAAACCGATAACAATAAATGAATCGAGTAACGAAGTACATCGATCGTTAATTACTCTCTTTCATTAACATTATATTCTCATACCTGTAGGAATCTTGGAAAGATCGAAAGCAGAAAACAAGCATTATAATCATCCAGCGATCGAGCTCAGCGGATTAGCCTGGGTTGCGCCGAACGAACCCCTGGCGCGGATTCGGCATTCGATGCCGACGATTTTATCCGCATCACCCTCGATACGAATGCGACTAGAGAGACAGAAAGAGAGATAGGAACTGAGGGGGAGAAAGAGGGAGAGGAAGAGAGAGAGAAAGAGAAATAGATGGTAGGAGGAAGAGCGAATGCCTAAAACCGAATTTCGTCGTTCGGGTTATGCATATACCCTAGTCGATATTGCAATTAAATTCGTTGAGCTCGCGGAACACATCGGTCAAGGTAAACACGCGCGTTTTATTATTTGCACGACTACTTTGTTTGCGAAAATTACGTATTCGCGCGACGATCATTGTGCGACTGTTACCATCCTTCCCTCCCCCCCCATCCCCTCGCCGTTCCCCTCATTTCTCTCTCTAGCTCTCTCTCTCTTTTTCTCTCTCTCTCTCTTGCGCAGATAGGTTGAAAACGTTGTTGGAAATGAGTGGGAGGAAGGATCCGAACCCGTTGTTCCAATGTTTTTGCAGAGCGAGACCAAACGGCATGAACTAACAAATTCGTTTGTTACCACCCGGCCCGTAGTCTTGCTCCTGGCCGGCCGGGGCTGCCTGGGGTAGAAGAGGACCGCGCCGCAAAATGGATAGAGCAAGATCGAAATGTTATTAATGCTACGCCGCACGGTCGAGAGGTAAACAAAAATAATTAATATTTATCATCCGCGATTTCCGACGGAACAGCCAATCGGAACGCAATATTCCCCGAAGCGAGACGGATCAACCCAAACGCGTGACACATATATTGCGATTTCGTTTTAGTAGTGGTAACTACTATTCTACCGGTAGTTGTTGTTGTTGTTGCTGCTGCTGCAATCGCTGCTTGATTTTATCCATGTCGTGTTCCTTTTTTTTTTTCCATAAAAATCTATATACGTATCGCGAAAAACAAAATTTTCTATAATGTACTGTTTCGAACAATCATATTAATGAAGAAGAATTCATATATCTGCCCTCACCCATATGTTCCAATGTTTCATTTGTTTTGATCGTTTATGGCAGAGTTTTTCTTCTTTTTTTTTTCAAATTTATTTCGCTTTTTTTGTTCACATTTAAAGAACAACAAATTGTCTCGGGTCGATATACGACGTTTGTTAAGCACAAATTTTTGTGCAAATAATTTACTATACATGTATGCTTAATAGAAACTTATGACTTTATATCGGGACGCATTCATTGGGCTGTATGTGTAAAAAAAACGATATACTATTATATCTCAAAGATTTCTTCGAAACATTTAGCTTCTTTTTTTTTTTTCAAATAGTCGTCGCTATATATAATACAAAGCTATCCGTCAACCATAAGGATTGAATTGACGAAGTTAGGAAGGATATAGATCCCGGATATACCCTATTTGGAGGGTCATTGTACGGTACGATTTCTTACGCTTTCATTAACCAACCAGAACGTGTATTATTATCTGCGATTTTCTAGATGACAATTAGCGGTCACTTTATCGCGACGTAGATATTCCCGCAGAGAGTTTAGTTTCGCGTATAATATATCGAATCTATTGTTCAGACGAGCATATCTCAAAAAATGCGATAGGACGGATTATTATGATCTAAAGTTCGTTCGTTTATTCGTTGCTACCCGTTCTTAACAATTTGAAAAATCTTATCTTTTTTATAAATCGCGAATTCGCGATAAAACACAGATAAAAAAACTGTTTTAGATCTTTAGAGAAGTTTCTTGAATAAAATTTTTGGTAACAAAGCAATTGCACAAATCGAATTAAATAATTGATCGTCGGATCTAAATGACAGGAAGAAAGATAAATAAAAGAGAAGAAAATAAGAACGAAAATTAGGAAATAAATTCATCAGATATCTTTAGTAGAATAAAAAGGAGTTCTCTTATTGGCTGTTCACACCTTATCCGTTCAACTTGAAGATAGGAATCGGCGAAAAGTACGAGAAGGATTCGTTGTTCCGTTCCCAAACTTTTATGGGAGAGTGCAAGGCGGCAGGATGCAACGAAACAATCGTTCGTCAGGAAGAGTGGAAAAAGTCAGAGCGGATTCACGAAGCCGTGACCAGGCCAAAGCCCGGGCCAAGCCAAAATTCTTACCTCGAGAGAATTCACCGGTAAGTACAAGAGAATCGTATTCACGCTTCCGTGTAGTTACTTTTGCTCGCGGTTTCGTTCGTCAAAACACCACGTCGTTGTTCTCCCATTTTTTTTCCCTTCCCCTTTCCCTTCCCCTTCTTCTTTTCCTTCTGCCTCTACTAATTCTTTTTCTTCTTATTATTCTTCTCATTTTTCTTCTACGAACTCTTACGCGGGTCTAATTTACCTTCTCTGGTAAACCGGTCGTTTCATTCCACCGAATAAATTCACGATCGAATATAAAAATGAAAAAAAAAGAAAACATTGGAAAAATAGTTACAATCCAAATAAACATAACCGCTTGGTTTCTCACGGCGAAAGAGAATTTTCGGATGAAAAGATTGAAATTTCGTCGAAGCTGAAAGAGTTTTGTGTTCTCTCTTTCTCTTTTTATCTTTCTTTTTTACTCGTTCACTGCAAGCAAGTTCAAGAACCTCTTAAATTAGGCGTAGTTTACGGGAGGCAAAAACCTTTCGGGCGAACGAGTCACGGCTATTTCTTTCTCAAATCAAACATTCTGGAAATAAAGTTTCGGCATCCTATGCTCGACTTGCTCCGTGCACGCAATGCGCACGCAACGAACGAGCCTACCCCGAGAAGAGCATGCAAACGTCTCATGCAAGCAGTGGCAAGCGTCTTGTACGTTGAAATGTAGAAGTGTGCGTGTGTGCGTGCTCTTACGCGCAAACTAACACATTCAACTATACATGGTTATCACGAATTTTTTCTTTACAAATTTCATATCCGTACGTTAGGTTATTGCATTAAAATCTTCAAGACTAACTTTCATTAGTTTTTATCCATTAAAGTTTGTTAACACACCAATCTAGACTTTTTTTTTTATTTAATATTCTATAATAGTAAATTTTTTTCAAGCGTATATGTACGATAAAAGTATGAAAAAAAGATTTTATAAAAAATGACTTAGAAAATAATCGTAATAATTACTAGCACACGTATATAAACCTAATTTGATTATTTTTCCAAATTAAAATATATAATATCGATTTAAATGAATTAAAAAAAGACGTTCAAGAGACAATTAAAAAAAGTTGAAAAAACAATGAAAGCTAAATAAAATAGTTTTATAAGTTATAACCGCCATAGTGTTATCGGGCGTTACCTTAGACATTTTCCCGGGATCGACGGGGAACAAGTTTGGATTCTAAGTGGCTAATCCAAGTCAACCGAAGGGGCAATACACCGATGCCAATACAAGAAGAGGGGTGGCATGTAGTAGAGGTGGCGAGGGAGGGGTGGACCGAGGCGGCTCGTATCCGCGGGCAGGTGGTCCTCGGCTCAAAGAACTTTTGTCCGGCCGTTGATCCTCCTCTCGCAGAACCCGCGATGAGAAAGAAAACTTCTTCTCCGTGCTTGGTTCTCCTCCTCGCCATAGAGAACGGATGGCACGACAGTTTTGTCCGAGTGTAGAAAGAGCTGGATGATGGTAGTATTACTCTGCTGAGAGAAACAAAAATAACAGAAAAAAAAAAAAAAAAGAGGGAGAGAGAGTAGAAGTAGGAAGGAGCAAANGAAAGAAAACTTCTTCTCCGTGCTTGGTTCTCCTCCTCGCCATAGAGAACGGATGGCACGACAGTTTTGTCCGAGTGTAGAAAGAGCTGGATGATCGTTCGTTCGTTTTTCTTGTTTAAAAAAAAAAAAAAAAAAAAAAAAAAAAAAAAAAGAGAGGGAGAGAGAGTAGAAGTAGGAAGGAGCAAAATGGCAGAAAGTGATAGAGAGAGGTAGGGGGAAGGAGGAGGAGGATTCCGAACGGTGAAATGCCTTCGAAAACGAAAGAGGCGCGCCGAAATGGGCCGATTTCCGCGTGAAATTCGAAAGCGTGCAAGAACCAACCGAAGAGTTCTTCTTCTCTTGTCTGTGCCGAGTAGTGCTTTGAGAGAAGATTCTTTTTCTCTTTCTTTCTTTTATTTTTTTTTTTTATATCTCTCTACCATACCTATCGACATATATACATGCGCATATATTTATATATATATACACACCTACACAGTATTTCTCTTTCAAATAACAGTCGGACGAAAGTCATGCTCGCCGCTGACAAGTAGAGGAAAGTGGAGAAGAAAAATTTCGATCGGAGTTACGTATATCTACCTACCTACCTACCTACCTATCTACCTACCTTCCAACCAACCAACCTACCTACCTACCTAACTCTCTTCACAAGAACGATCTCTCGCGAAGCTCCCGTGCTAGCCTGGAACATCGATGTAAAAGAGAATGAGGGGAGAAAGGAGAAGATGAAGATAACGATCCTTCTTCATCCCAATTTCTACGATTGCAACAATGTCTAGAAAGGTCTGCACGCCAGCGCGATTTTTCAACAGCCTAATCATGCCCCTACGAATAAACCCCTCGAGGAATAGCTTTCTTTCTCTCAATTTCTTTCGTTCTAGTCGTTAGGTTAATTTCGACGAAAAACTTCGATACCTCTAAATACGTGTATACCGTCTTAGAGAAAGAGTCCCACGCTTCTCTTCGATCTTCTATTATTTTTTTTTTCTTTTCTTTTTTTCTTTTTTTATTATTATTATTTTTTCTCAAAACTTTTTTAAACAAAATATTATAATACGTCAGAGACTAGTAGTAGATTTTCTCTCCTCTGTTTACAGTGAAAGCGATCCAACTTTGGTGCTCAGTTCTTTTTTTTTTTTTCAATTGCATAACGATCAAGAAACCATACTCGAATGAAATTCTTATGGTATAAAGAATCTATCGTTTTTGATTCAACGCGCTAAATTTCTCCTTCTCCTTCTCCTCTCCCGACTATCTCTTTATCTCGTAAACGAAATCAATAACGTATAAGTAACTAAATGATATTAAATTTATTATAAATCAATTGCACAATACTATTATTATTTTCCGATATTTACTTTTTACACCTGAGTAAAATCTATCATAGTAAATATAAATGATTTGAGAACGTCAATTCTTTTTCCAATAGGATGGACGAAACTGATGAAGAGCGAAAGAGAAAGAAGACTTCAAGAAGAAGAATAAGCAGAGAGCGGGACTTTGCCGCGATGTTGTGTAGTACGATGGCATCGTATTGCATCCACGAGTCGCTAGTAAGCGGACACGATTGCGCGACGACGAGAGGGAATAAGAAAAGGGGCTTTTGGAAGGGGGGTAGAAGGAGCGATTGACAGGAGAGAGAAAGAGAGATAGAGTAGAGAGTAGAGTAGAGAGTAGAGAGTAGAGAGTAGAGAGAGAGAGAGAGAGAGTGCAGAGAAGAAGGCTGAGCCGAGCGTGAGCGCACTCACGAGGATGAGGACGAGGAGGAGGAGGAGGTGGAGGAGGGGAAGGGAAATGGCCATAAGAGAGAAAGAGAGACAGAAAGAGTGAGAGAGGAAAAGGGTCGCCACCGAAAACCGACTAGCGATTGCATTAAGTAGAAGAGGCACGATGATTCCGTGCGGGCGGTGGTAGAACGGAGAGAGAGAAAGAGAAAGAGAGAGAGAGAGAGTGAGAGAGTAAGAAGGAGAAGAATATGAAGAGGAGTACGACGAGGAGGATGGAAGAGGTGGTGAAGCGAGGGACGGGGGATGAGGGAAAAGGGGGTAGCAGAGGGGAAAGGGGACAGGGAGAGAGGGTCTAGAAATTAGGTTGTTGCACCGGAGAACGGGTGGGAGAAGCCCAAGGCCCTTGGTAACTTCCCCTACGTGAATTTAGGCCGTTGCACTTTTCGGACCCGATGGTGGGGACCCAAATAGGAGGAATGCAATGATGGTGGGGAGGGCCATGCCGCTGCAACAGCCGCCAGAACGAAGGGATAGTGCTTTTAGGTGCAGCCTCAAACTCGGTAGAGGGGATTCTAGCAAAGACACAGGGCCGCAGCTAGTCGTTTTCCTCGTCGTCGTCGTCGTCGTCGTTATCGTTGTTGTTCGTATTGCCGAAATTGATTTATCAAGTTTTAGGAAAAGAAGGAATTGACAATGTTTATGTATCGTTATATTATGTTTAAACACGACTTCGTGTCTTCGATTAGGAGGACAATAGTTTTAATGATGGAAAATTATGCTAGCGTAATCGTACTTATTGTTGATATGTATTAGTATATATTTTAAATTCGAACGATTAGCCATCGGTTCTTCTCAACTTACCGTTTAACAACGACTAACCGATACGATATAGAGGTACGCGCATTAATAATGAAATACCTCGTCGACGTCTCGTATAGCTTCTTTCGTATTCCATTATTTGCTAATGCCATTCACGCTCGCGTCCGAGCCACGATAAACGTGACGCGACACGAAACAACACGAGACGGGCGTCGTATTACACACGTGTATTAGTCGTGATTTCGCGATATATCGATTTGTAGAATCAAGCCGCGATTTCTCATGATTTCCTTGTTTCTTACGACCTTCCTTTGACCACCCTACGTGTACCACCACTACTATAGAGTTCTACCGCCATCGTGTACGATCGACCACAGCCTACGAACAAAGAACTCCAGGTGCGAATATTATACGATCAATCGTTATCGATCGTATTTTCTCGAACGTAGCTCGTTCGTTTGATGAAAATTGGCTTTCTATTTCTCTCTCTCTCTCGCTAGCGCTTCTTTTTTTCTCTCTTCTTCTCCGAGACGCAAGAAGACCTCTTTCCTGTAAGAAAAAAAAATATATTTCAGAAGGTTCTCTCATAAGTGCGAGGTTTGGGTACAACGATCGTTTGAACAAAACTAAAAAAGAACTAACAAAACAAAAAAAAGAAGAAACTACCGTGTACTTTCGACGATACGTGACGAGGGCAGCGACAAGAAGATGGCTGCTCCGCCATACTGATGAGAGTGGGAAGAGGAAGGGTGTGACGGGGGGCCAAAAATTGGAGATCGCTACTTTAGCAGAAGAGAAAGAGAAAGAGAGATAGAGAAAGAGAGAACATAGCAAGATACTTCTAAATACTACTGCTACTACTACTACTACAACTACTATTACTACTACGTATATAAATGTATATTTGTATTCCGGACGAGAAAGAAAGAGAAAGAGTAAGAGAGGAAATTATATCCAACGAGTAGAGAGGAGTCGACGCATAACTAGTGGAAAGAAGAAGAAGAAAAAGATGAAGAAGAAGAAGAAGAGGTAGGCAAGAAAAGCGGCAGGAACGAAGATTGGAAGAGTAGAGAAGACAAACGCGAAGCGAAAGGAATAAATTGCATTAAGCCGTTCCACCTAAAATAGGCTTGGCCCACACATCCGCCCTTGTAGTAGCAAAATAAATTAAATTATATCTTTTACGCGTTAGAATAAATGTTGTTAATAAAATTAACGTAAAGTACGTAAAGTAGTATACCTAATAAATAATAAATTATGAATAAATTAGAGATCCTAGGAGAAGAAGTTTCGATGTTATTGTAGGATTGGTATTAAAAATACAAAACAAAACAAAAGGATAAAAATAAAGAAGAATAACAAGAGAAGGAAAAAAAAATGATAAAGAGAAGTCGATGTGCACTGGTAATTTGGTTAGCGATGGTAAAAGGAGTCATAGTAGAAACTCGAAGCCATTCTCATAAGCCTTCTCTCTCTCTCTTTCCTTCCATTTCTTTCTATCTTTTTCTTTTAGGCGTACATTGCGCAGCGACGGGTGAGCGAGCCAGCAGTTAGAGGGACGGGAGGGCCGTGTGGCACCGATGCATTTTGGGACTATTCCGCGGAGTTGGAGCGGTGGCTTGCTACGGGGCGGAGCCGGGAGGGGCACCGAGTTGCGGGGCCCTAGCAACGAGAGGAAGACGCCTAGCAACGCGCGTTCCCTCCTCTCACCCTCCCTCAACGTTCTTCTCTTCTCCTCTCTCTCTCTCTCTCCCTCTCGTCCAACCGAGTCTTCGTGTGTCAAGAGAAAGAGAAAAAAAAAAGAGAAAGAGAGAAGGAAGGAGAGAAACGAGAACCTAGCATGCATTTTAGGCCCCGAGCCTGCAGCTTGGCCCGGCCATCGAGCCTCGAACGGGCCCATCGTGGAACGAAAGAAAGCAGTCTCACCGGATGGTGGTGGGGGGTAAGTAGGGTTCACAGAAGGTTTTCGACTCTCTCGCCCGCTCCGATCCTACCAACGGCGACTAGTTTCTTCAGTGGTTCACAAATTTCCCCTTTTTTTCTCTCTTTATTTTCTTCTTTATTTTTTCTTTATTTTTTCTTTATTTTGTCATTTAATTTACATATAATAATTCATCAAATGAGAAACGCTACGAGGATATCGTACAGAGATAGATAAATCCTCGTTATTAATCTTTTCGATGAAATAATGAAGAGAATAATACGTTTTGTAGTTTTATTGACGCGATTATCCACGAATCTTTCTTTTTATTATGCTTAAAATTCGTTCGGACATATAATACAAGGTAAAAGTATCGCATCGAACTTGTCTCCCCTCTTTCATACGCTACTCCTCTACCCCTTTTTCACGCGATTGGGGAAAAGCTTTTACTTGTAACTTTCATAATGTGCTAATGAAGTTTATTTAAAACGAACGTAATAAAAACAGAGAGAAAGAGAGCGAGGGAGAAGGAGAATAGGATATAACGCAACATTGCGTTAAATGTCTGGTGCCGACATCAAGCTTAACGATCGTTACCAAATCCAGCGATTTCCAGAAACAAACGTATTTCGAATCGAAAAAAATAATCGAAAATGATATTGTTTTTGCAGATTCGAAAAAAGGATTTAGTTCGTCGTCGTCGTCGTCGTCGTCGTCATTGTCGTCGAAAGGGCGAGCTCGATAAACGCAACATTCGTGCACTCGCTCGACTGCACGCAGCGTCAAACTAATTGCACACGCACGTGGTACTAAAAAGCATACACACATTTACTTACATTCGTATATATATACATAGAAAGGGAGAAAGAAAGAATACGCAACGCGTCTACACGCGACTAAGCCGTTATCTGAGATTCGTGTTAGGATAATTCGCACGATAAACCGCCGCAACGCGTCGCAACGACATAAAAATAGTCCGGTAACCCTGACAAACTGCTTGCTTACCACCCCTTCGACGCAATGGCATCGATCGAAAATTGATTTTTCTTTATCATTTGCAAAACATTTTATGGAAAATAATAAAATTACTGTTCCTTTTTTTTTTTTATTCTAATATCTTTTTCCCATATTAATTTCATATCTTGAACATAGATTATACATAGACATTCACTTGTATCATGTGAATATTAAAAATTTGATAATTTATCGAAGGAACACGTATTTGCACTAAATATAAAAAGAAAAATGTATTTGCCGTTTACAGGAGATGGTTCTTATTCTTTCGGAATATCGCATGCAAACGAGCATTGGAATGTTCAGCAATGGTAATCATGTCATTTTACTGGACAGCGTATAAACTTGGCTCACATATGTCGCTTTGCTCTCTTCGCGTTATCTTTGTGGTACTTATGTGTCATCATTGCTACCGGATATCGTACATTTCGTATATTTCAACTTCTTATTATCGTTAAATTGAGAAATTGTTGAGAAGGAAAGGAATAATACATTATAATATAATATCTACCTCCACCTACAGATGCAGATAGGAACATATTAAATGACGGCATCACCAACCACCTGCGTCGTACGTCAGGATGTTACCGAAGTTACTTATTTTATCCACCGACATTATCCAGTCCGAATCGAGCACACTCTTAATTTTTTAGTCTCTGTACCGCGAGCAACGTCCGAAAGAAATGAAAAATAGAACGGGTTAGATCGAGAATGCAAGATAATTTTCCACGAAGTAACTCGAGCTTGTCCGCTATAATTAACCATTTTTAGCGAGTACCTATAATAGATATCTTTCGTTTTCGCTATCAGTACATCTTATTAACGAGCCAGTTTATGAACAGTTTTCATTTATAGAAACGAACGATCGCCATTGTATGTCGTTAAATACTAATACGTGTCGTTGGTAAACGGAGAATCCAAGTTAAATTTTCAGGATAATTTCGCATAGAATTCGTAGATACAAAACTGTGTCAAGAGAGTACATTGAACGGTATATTTTATGATCCGAAAACGAGAACATCGTTGCTGAGAATGCTAGACTTGGAAGTAACTCGCGCGATATTTCAGCTATAAATAAGCTTTTATTCGTAAAGACACTTCCGAACGAGTACTTCGAACTTCGCTTCTTTGACAACTTGTTGTCACGCTATTTACGGAAATAATTAACAAAAGCGGCGGAAAAGAGTAGATCGACGAAATTGAAGTACTTTCAAACGCATCGAACTACCTTCGATTATTATTCGGTGATCCATCCTCGATCTTTCGTAGATACGCCGACGAAAAAAGGAAATAAGGACCCTTGTATCTTCGAACGCGACTCCCATCCACCACGTCATGCCTATCCTTTGCTAAAACGAGGGATCAATTTACTTTTTTAGGGCGATATCGTAATTAGTACAGGTCTGAAAACTCAGGAGCCTCCTTTTATTTTTCTTTCTTTTCTTTTCTTTTTTTTCCCCGTTCATCTCGTTCCCTATCTATCTTTCTCTCTCATTCTCTTTCTCTTACCTTTTTTTTTTTTTTCTTTTATTTTACTTGTCGGCTTACCGAGATAGCACTTAATTTATATCGTGACCCAGTTCACTTTATCTTTACAATGTTCTTCGTCGGATCGATAGGTACCATCGATTGGAATAATTCTCGTCTCGTTGATTTTTCGTTTCCTTTAATACGAAATGACGCTAACGGATAACGGATCATTCTTGAACTCGTTATCACCGTCGCTGACTATCCGTACGAATCAGTACAGTGGACTGTAAACTTACCGACATTCTTTACCCTTCGTACTTTAAACGAATCAGAGCTTTGAAAGCTTTTAGATAATATATATATATATATCATACTGTTACTTTTAAAAATCCGTTAATTTGTAAAATACCCAGCCAAATCCTGAAATAACCTATAGTGATTTGTTAAAATATGTAATAAGGCAAAATTACATTATTCAACTAAGTAATATATATGAATTTACAAGTGACAAGTAATTAAGGTACGAAATTGAAATTTTATTTTAAAATATAAGAAAAATATTTGTCGATTTTTCTCATTTCAATATCTGTGTCTATACCGTATTGTTGTAAATCCGAAGACAGAAAATAAATGTTTCTTTGTTTTATGGCCTTTCAAAAGAAGGTTATCTAATCTCGAGATAGAGTTTCTCTATTGATTTAAGGAATTAAACTAGGTTTCCTTCGAATACTATGAAAACGAAAATAAAATAAACGGGAACAATAAGTGCTCCTAGTTATACGTTCTTATCTCTTTCTATCTTTTAAAAACAGATTTTCTGTCAGTCGTACTGTTCTATCGACTTTGAACGTACCACGTTGAAACGTGTCACAGTTATAATTTGTGTAAAAATAAATTTAATTTAGAAAAAGAGGTTCACAAAGAAAATATAAAAGCTTTACCGGTCAGTGTTAACAGTAAAGTAAAATAAACTTCCAGTGGAATTAAAATCTGTTAAAGTTTGTAGTTTAAACAAACAAAAAATAAATAGATAAAATTAAAAAATAAAATAAAAAACCAAAGAATTGTAAATTATTAAAACACTATGCTGTAATTCAAATCCAAGTAGTTGAAAAATTAATTTTTTTTCTCCCTCGTCACAGTTCCCGTACGCGATTTAATTAAAGTATGTGATATAACACACAGTTGACGGTATAGAACATGTTTTGAAAGAATTTTTTAATTTATTAACTAACATACATATTATATGAATGACTATTCACCAAAATTTAGACAATTTGTCACGGCATCTCCTCGACGATCTCCGTTTCATGATCCTTTTTTTTTATTTCTAAGCAAGGGAAAAAGAGAATAATAATCCATCGGACTGTTTCTATATCGAATAATAGGAGATCGAGATGGTAGATAGATAAATGGTCATTTGTGACTGCTGCTCATTGCCACGGTACGAAACAATTGCTCGAAAACGTGTCGATGAACGAAGAGTCGACCGAGATGGTAACCGCAAGAGATTGTGAGAGGATAAGAGGGGAGAGGAGATGGAGGAGATTCCTTTATGTTGCTCACCCCATTGACGGTAGTGCCCCGCGTAAATATCCACGTTGAGTGACGGACAAACTTTCCCCCTCCTTTCCCTTTTGTGCAGCCCTCCGCAGGGCTGCTTTCTCATTTCCTTCTTCATCTATACCCCCGGCATCTGTGTTGTTGCTCTTACGTTTGCTCGTGTTTTCTCTTCCTCTCCCTCTTTCTCCCTCCCACCCTCTCTCTCTCTCTCTCTTCAGTTTTTCTCTGTCTCTTTCATTCTCTCTATCGACCATCTCGTTCGATTGTATCCATTAGAACTCGGTCTTTCGTTAAACAACCCCTTTTTCTTCCTCGAAGAAGCCGATACTTGCATAGGTGTCTACTTGTCGACTCACCTAAGTTTGAAATGACGCACTTTGTTGTTTCTGAAACGATCGTCGTCGTATCGTTCCCATTTTCTCGCAAATTAATTTGTTTATCTAATGCAACGAAGTTTTTGATTAAAAAAAAAAAAAAAGAACTAGAGAAAAAGAAAAGTATAACTTTACTCCGATTTCCGATTGTTTTTACGATATTATTATATACACATTGCAAAATCAAGTTAACCGGTAGAGTAAAGCTTATCTATAATTTTCACTTAAATTAAGTGTACAATAATATTATCAAAAACATTGATTATACGGGGAGTAATCTTATAACCGCGTTATTACGACTCGCTAATTAACGTTACTTCCAGTTAAATTAATTTTGTTCCTGGTTTACAATCGATCGGACTATAATAAGAGAAAGAGAGCGTGATATTTTTTAAAAATTTATTTTATTTATAAGGCCTTGTGTGATCGCGTGAGTCGAAACTGAAGCATCACGATTGAATAAATATTTTTGGTAGAAGAAGAACAAAACATACTTCGTCATGAGAGGAGGGAAGAATCGCGTTGTAATCGCAAAACTAAAAAAACGGGTTCCTTCGCGGGGACATATCTATAAAGTCACCACACGATACGTGGTGGATACAAAGAGAGCGAGAAAGAGAGAGAGAGAGAGAGAAAAGATATGACCAGTTCCTTTTCCTTCCTGTACGCTCCAGGGTCGTATAGATCTTTCCTATTCGCAGTCTTTCTCTTTCTTTTTCTTTTTCTTCTTCTTCCATTCTTTTTCTTTAACTATTTTACTCTTATCCTCCGGTGCTCGAGGATAGGTCGATTTTCCTCTCTTCTCTTCTCTTCTCTTCGGCATCTACTTATCTCCTTCTCGTAGGCTTCTCCTTCTCTTTCTGGAACGAAACGCGCGCCGGTCTTCCCCACTCCTCTCTCTCTCTCTCACTCTTCTTCCTTGGGGCGGCATCGCGGATCCTACGTAAGGAGGCCATATTTCATAAGACTCGTTGGTGCTCTTACTTCTTCGGCGGCCGCTTTCCTTTCCTCTCTTTCTCTCCGGAAGCAAGGAAAAAGTATGAGAGAGAGAGCGAGAGAGAGAGAGAGAGAGAAAGGGATAGGAGATAGACAGAGATAGTCCCATACCCGCCACCGATAGAGTTTCTAGCAACGCTTGCGCGACCCATTCCCATCTCGTTTTCCCCATCCAATCCCATGGCCCCTGCCGCTGCTGCTCAGTGCCGCTCAGTACTGCCAGCCGCCGATGTAATGTTTCTTTTATTGATTTTGCGGCGACCCGCGGAAATTACGCGGCCTATGGATGTATGCACGCCCCGATCCGTCCTTCCACCTCTCTCCCCTCTACCCACTTTATCCTCGTTCTCCTCCGTTCGACCGACGCTCCGCCACCACCCACCCACTCACTCATCGGGAAGAGAACAGAGTGAACGAATAGGCTGAGGAGAGGGGTCCCTCGCGGAACGATAGGACAACGCAACCACGCCAAGCTCTCTCTCTCTTACCCATACTATTCTCATCATCTACACATTGTTTCTAATCTTTTCATGGCGATTGTGCTTCTTTTTTTTCCCCTTCTTTCGTACTTATTTTCACAAAGAAACAATAGGGAAGACAATTGGTATAAGATTACTCAATAATTATTATTTATTGTATTCTCTCTTTATGTGATATTATTTTTATTATTTTATGATTTCAATTTTTCATTTATCGCGTTGCGAACGTATTATTTTAATTAGATTCGATTTTATATAGAAATAATAAATAAGAAAGAAAATGAATGCAGATAAATTATCTATATATTGTTTAATTTGTCGTTGGATCGTGAGGAAGAAGAAAGGAGACAGATAATCGTATATACGCGGAGGCGCGAAAAGATAACCGGTACTTCCGGCGTCCGACGTTGAGCGTCAAGAGCATCGGGCGCGACGTCGATAGGTCAAGGACGCTCTCACGGTTCTCGAGGTCAGGTCGACAAATCACCCTTTCCGACGCAAACGTCCGTGAAAAAAAAGAGGGAAAGAGGAAAAGAGAAGGAAAACGAAAAAGAAGAGAACGTGCTAAGCGAGAGAAAGATAGAGTGAGAGAGTGAGAAAGAGAGAGAGAGAGAGAAAAACGAGAATGGAAGAGAAAGAGAAAAAGAGAGAAAAAAAGTGAGAAAAAGAGAGAGAGGGAATCCGACACCAGTCGGGTCCCTCGTTCATCGGCGCTCCCCTTCGACCCTAAAAAAAATACAAATCGTGCATCCAACCCTGACCACCCTCCTCCACTGGTTTCATCTGCCACGAGATTACGTGACTCGCCTTCGAGTAGTATCGGCTAAGGCGACATTCAACGTCTAATCGGTGTTACTACTACTTCTTCTTCTTCTTCTATTTCCATTGATTGTTCTTAAAATATGTTCGTTGAAATATCGATAGGAAAAAAAAAAAAGAAAAAAGAATTGTAGCGCAATTTATATTTAAACAACAACAAATATTACGAATCGTGATCTCTCTCTCTCTCTCTCTCTATCTCTCTTATATTTTACGGGAATTATTAATTTTTCCCCCGTCATTTCGTAAAACTTTTAGTTGTTCGTATACTTGTTACTTACCTATCTCGCGTGTCCCTGAAAAATCCGTCAACGAGAATACGCGCGTAACCTACTGGAGTATAGTACGAGAGAGATGGTTAGAGATAACTACAATGAACGCGAGTAAACGGGAAAAATCGTGAAATAAAAAAAAAAAATGGTTTGAGAGAGAGAGAGAGAGAGAGCGAGAGAGCCATAGAAAGAGAGAAAGAAATACGGCTAATGGACGCATACGAATATCATCGGCCGGATGAACGTAGTACGCGTATACCTATATACATATATATATATATATATATACATCATATATATATATATATATATATACACATATGTACTACGTTTGTACGTACTGACGGAAGACCGTAGGAAAAGAGAAAGAGAGAGAATGTGTGATAGGAGAGAGAGGAAGTGGAGAAGGTGGTCCGACCACGTGTGTCGGTGCGTGATGCTGCCGGCGTTGGTGCTCCAGGCGTACGTGACTCTCGTTTTCGCCGGGTGCCGTATAGAAAGCGAAAACGCTTCTACCTACATTTCGCCCATTCACGCAGAGAGAGAGAGGAGAGGCCGTGCCACGGCAAAGGGGTTGCAGGGGCTCGGGGTAAGAGGGGGGAGGAAACTGGGAGGCAGAGGGGAAGGTTCGCTGGCGCCGCCACGCCGTTCGGGGAATAAAAAAAACTGAGGAAAGCGAGGAAAAAGTGTAGGAAAAAGGGAAAAAGCGGGACGATGCCAACGCCGACTACCGACTGCTTTCTCTCTCTTTCTTTTTCTCTCTCTCTCTCTCTCTCTCTCTCTTTCTATCTTACTCTCTGTATCTGTCAAGAGGAAAAAGAGAGCACGTGATATTTCTATCGCTTTTTCACTAACGTTAGAGCCACACAGATAAAATCGTGCTCCTCGTAGTTGCGTGCATGACGGCGCATTCTCTCTCTCTCTCTTTCTCTATTTCTGTCTCTCTCTTTCTTTTTCTCTCAAAGGGGAATTGCAAAAAAGGGTGTGGGTCGTTCGCGAGTAGTTTGCGGAAAGAGAGAGAGAGAGAGGGAGAGGGAGAGGGAGAGGGAGAGCGACGGAGATGGAAGACGCGCAACACGACGGCGATCGAGCGGAGAGAGTTAGTGCGAAAGAGAGAGGAACGAGAAGATAAAGCGAAAGAGAGTAGGAACGAGAGGGCAAAAGAGAGAAAGCGCGGGACGAGGGTGGTAGACCGCGGGGTAAAAAGGGTGGCCAGGGGCTGGAACGAGCGGGAGGTGGATGAGTTCGTTGCCAGGGATGAAGTGCGTAGGTATTGATCTATTTAAAGCCTAGAGTTCCAAACGAGGTCCTTATTAAAAAGCGGAATGAAACAAGGGGCGCCCCGCCGTCCGCCACCCGCCAGCCCTACCTTCTATTTATCTCCCTCGTTACCTTTCCCTCTCTCTCTCTTTCTATCTCTCTCTCTCTCTCTCTCTCTTTCTATCTATTTATCTCTATCTCTATCTCTATCTCTCTTCCTCGCTCCCTCTTTCACCCTTCTCATTCTATACCTTCTTCTCTTTCCCGCGTACTTACCGTTTCAGGGGTACTCCGTATAGGAGGGAAGAAAAGTTATGTAGCGAGTACCGTACGCGCCTCCTTCGGCCCTTTGCACCTTTCTCGAGTGTCTACCGACCCTGTTGAGAAAAATCTCGCGGGGGTGCTACGTAGGCCTTGTCCAAAGCGATTCGTCTTTACTGGATTTCTCTACATCATCCCATTCGCGTCGACTCTTCTTCTTCTTCTCTCTCTCTTTGTTTTCCGCTTATTTTATCTCTTTCATTTTGTTTCGATTCTCCTCCTCTTTCTTTCTTTCTTTCTTTCTTTTTTCTTTTCGACGGGAAACAAATTAAGCTCGCCGTCGTTTTCTCTATCTTTCTTTTTATTTTTCTTTTTTTTTTCTCTCTCTCTCTCTTTCTTATTCTCTCTATCTATCTATATTGCTTTCTTTCTCTCTTTCTCCTAGAGAAAAAATTATGAGTTGCGTAAGAAGGTGGACGATATAATGACGGCCGCGTCGTGGATCTCTGCTAACAATTAGAAATTTTAACGAGGCTCAGCACGTAAATCGGAAAACAAGCGAACCCTATGACTCGGAGACGACGACGACGACGACGACGCGAGCCAATGCGATGAAGAATATTTATACAAGGGAAACAAAGCCATCGAAAGAAATAATATGTCGCGAGTTGTAGAATTTAACTAGGGAACGTTGTACGCGTGTAACTGCCATATTATATACGCACATCTATATAGATAGGTAATATACATATATAATATATATATAGATTCGTATGTACGTATACGCATACATACATATTATATATATATAATATATATATTCTACGCTTAATCATTCGAAATTTTGAATCGACGAAAAACACGATTGGAAGTTTAATGGGCATAAATATCATCTCGCAAAGCCAGACCGAATGCGACGGGCGAGGGTCGAGCGAATTTTTTATTTTAATGCGTATCTCTCTCTCCCCGTAAAATATAAAGCATTTTATTATAAATCCACCGTTTATTTCATGCCCGGCTATCGTTACGCTCTCTCGATTCGCGACAAATTGATATTGCCGTAATACATACGTATCGAGATACAAAAGTATGGTGAATATCGACGATAATATCTCAATACAGTATAACGGCAAAATCGGAAAACCAAAACCCGGGAAAAAGAGACAGAGAGAGAGAGAGAGAGAGAGAGAGAGAGAGAGAGAGAGAGATAGATAGAAAGCGAAAAAATTAAAAAGTATAAAAAGATCATACGAATTTTCGTAATACAAGGAAAGCGTTAAAATAGACGACGTGTGTCCTGCTACGAATGGGAAAGGTAACCGAAGTAAAAATGAGTCTGTGGTTAAGTTCTATAGCGCACACGAATAACTTTCCGAATCGGCCTAGGCTAGCTTCATCTTTTTCTCTCTCTTCTACTCTTTTTATCCATCTCACTTGGATTCTTTTACTCTCTCTTTCTCTCTCTATCACTCTTTTTATCCCTATCTCTTTCTCTCTTTCTCTCTCTTGCTCTCTCGCTCTCTCTTCCTTTGCCATTCTCTTTCTTTCTCGCTTTACCATTCCCCTTCCCCGTACTCCCACTTCATCTATCCCTTCCGCCCGCGTTAGATATAAAATCCGCGATTTTAAAGCATTTTAGTATCGATCCACGTTTTTAGTACTAGACGCATGGCTTCCCCCTTCGATGCTCGGTAGCGGGGATGTACCTGGACCGCGTTGGTGGGAGATTCACCATGTCCCCACCTCCTCATCTTCCACCGTCACCCTTCTCCCCCCCGTATACTCTTTCGCGTGGTTGTTCGGTCGGGGCGGTGCGTAGTTATACGGG
Source organism: Polistes canadensis (assembly GCF_001313835.1). Taxonomy (NCBI): domain Eukaryota; kingdom Metazoa; phylum Arthropoda; class Insecta; order Hymenoptera; family Vespidae; genus Polistes; species Polistes canadensis. The sequence continues at coordinate 2,239,952 of NW_014569550.1, forward strand.
GTGTATAAGTGCGTAAATACATAATAAAATTGGCGCGCCGAGAGACATAGAGGCGGAACTCCGACTCCTATAATTTTATCGACGTTCGACCGGCGCTAATTTTTACAACGATACATTTATCAGCGCCGTCGGCTCGATTTTGCAGCAGAGAATTGTACCGTGGTATATTCCTCTACCTATCTACTATATCCTCTTTGCTTTTTTTCTCTCTCTCTCTCTATCTCCCTCTCTCTCTCTCTCTATATATATATATATATATATATATATATATACATATATTCTACTATTTCTCTCTTTTATTTTGTTTTTAATTCGTTCTTGCCGATAACGCTTGTCAGCATTATTCCAACGATTCGCTTTATTAAGTATTTTTAATGTAAAAACATCATTTGCGTTTTCGTATCTTGCATCTATCGTAGAATAAACTAAGGTATCTTACCTGTAAATGATATTCATTTTTTATTGGTATATTTTCAATAATTTGTAACATACAAAATTTTATTACTTTTTTTTTCTCGACCCGAATCACGAAACGAAATATTTGTAAAACACGTCAAGGAGAAGACAGTTGGTAGTGTACACATATATATAATATATATTTGCTTATAAGCGAGCACGCTTCGTCGAGGCTACGTATAAATTTTTAATTAATCGAGATCACTTATCTTCCATAAATTATACATCTTGGGAATTCCAAGCTATGAGATATGCGGCCTCTAGGTGCCGGAGTTGGGGCTCGTACGAGAACTCTCCAATGTTGAAAGTACTCCCGCGCTAAAGTCCTCGTGTACTTTCTGTGCGCGTTTACTGGCACGAAAAGTACTGACCTTCGTGCCATCTCGATTTTATCGAAAATCTCGTAACAGGATTTAGAGTTAACTAGTTACAAAGAGAGCATCTGCGAATAAACGCGAAGCATGTTATCTTCGTCTAAACGTTTACCCAACGAGGGAACTCGAAATCGGTCGTTCTCGATAGACCAAGCACGAAAGTAACGGACAAGATTTTTACGTGGCTAGAATGCATTTACGTACTGGAATACATACGCAACACGCGCCACCCTTACCGATGTCCGGCTCTCTCCACGCAGCTTTTCTACCCTTCCTTTTCTGCACGCGCTGCTGATTGTCGAGCACTAGGCTCCCCCTGGCCTGATTTTCTCTATTAATAGCAAAACGTCGCTTATCCTGTATCTCCTGATGCTTTCGAAGGGAAGCATTAACGAATATACCGGTATGTTACTCGACAACAAACAAATATCTCTCTCGATGATCGTACTATTTTTAAATAAAATATTTCTAAATCAACCTGACTAATTAATTATTTAATTGCGATTTTATAAAACTTCTTTATTACTTCTTATATACATGAACGATATCAATCCTCGACTTATACTACTTGTCATATACGTTCTTTATAATAAAAGAAAATATTCCTTTTTAACCGTACTCGCGCGCGAGCGCGAAACACGCTCGCTGTTATTACTTCGTAGAAATCTTTTACGATAATATTCTTCTATTGGAAGAAAGTAAATTGGCACGAGCCAAATGATATTCTTCGAACTTGTTAGACCATCTTTAATTTTGTTCTCGGTATCACGCGAACCTTCTAATCGTCGTTATTATTACCGATAACAACGTCTAATGATTTTTCTATTATTTCGTAATATTTCTTTCAATCAAACGAGCAAGCAAGCAAGCAAGCAAGCAGACAAACAAACAAACAAACAAACAAACAAACAAACCTGTTTTTACATTCGTTAACTGAACGATCTTATGTTATATATCCACGTAGATACGTAATAAAGAATTCGTCAATCGTAAACGTGCAACGCGTTCGAGAATAGCTTTGATCAAGCACGTCGGTCTAAATCGACGTACAAAAGCAAATCGTGCGTATCTTTCATCGTAGACTACTCGAAACGAGATGCTACCAGTGGCCGTAAGCGTGATTCTTTCTTTATCGGCTTCGTGACCACGCGATGCACACTTCCCGTTCGAAGGGTTTTCAAAAGGCATCGCCCAAAGGGAAAACCTGAGTTATCGTAAAAAACGTCGATCGTAACCATGCACGTCTAGATGAATTTATCACGTAAAAATGGATTTGTTGCCTTTTATTCGAACTTTTCAACCTCGAGTTTTACTCTCTACGCATTTGTTCGTACGATTCGAGAGTACGCTCGGTCTCTCTTTTTCGTTTCTCTGTATATTTTTTTCCTTTTCTCTTTTTTTTTTGTTTTGTTCTCTTTTTTCTTTTTTATTCGTTGTTAACTCTTTCTCTTTCTCTCTCTCTCTCTATTCGTTTCTCTGTTTTCCACTTTCTCTCGTATCACTACTTTCGGTAGCACTACGACACGTGCGTGCGAAAACGCGAAAAATGCGATCATCCGTTTGACCTCGGTAAATGAATTTTTTTTCCTCGTTTTTATCTTTTTTTATCTTCGTTTTTTTATTTTTTACTTCTTTTCCTTTCTTTCCCTTCTGTTTTTTATGTTAACCAAGATAGTCGATCGTCGACGATCGACGATCGGACAGTTTAAAAAAACTCTGCGTGTGCGTCAAACGTCATCGCTAAAAGTAAAAATGAACGATAGGAGACTAATGAAACGTGAAAACTTCGAAAAACTCGATAACATTTTTTTCCCCCATTTGACTATATTTACGACGTAATATCTATTTTAACAAATATCTTGGATCATGATAGCTATATTTTGTTTCGGTAAAATATCTTCAATAGCAAAATGCTTTTAACTCTTTAAAGCTAAAAATGTATAAATGCAATTTCGCGCTTATTAATATTGCAGGATCTTTCTCGCAACAGCAATGGCCTCCCAACCGTTTTTTCCCGACGGGCTGCGTTTCGATTTAACTGAAATATTGCAAAATCTGCCGTATTTAATTGATCGCGGAGAGAGATTACAGGTAGGTACTTCGCGATTAATAACTTTTACAATCGCATGTTCTCTCTCTTTTTTTCTCTCTCTCTCTCTCTCTCGCACCCGCGCAACTACGTAAAAAATTATTGGAGTATAGGAAGAATAAAATAACGCGAACGTACACAGATCAATTACGTATCACGTCCATCCCCCACCTGCCTAGTTATGTATACATATCTATGTTGTATATATATATATATATATATATATATATATATATATATATAAATACACGATAAAAATTTATATTATCGCACGAACAACAATCACGGATATCTCCACCCGCGTCTCCGCTTCGGGAAACGTCAACGCGATCGCATTCGTAATTATTGGATGATGCACCATGTTATTTCCGCACTTCTCTCGGCTCTTCGTTACATCGATTCTTCCCCATTGAAATTGCACGTATCCGGGGAGTAGATATATAGATACATATATATATACATGCATCCATATACACATATGCGTACATGCATGTATACACTTGCATAAATACAATGTATATATGTATACCTTGTCGAGAAAAAGGGAAAAGGAAAAGGAAAAGGAAAAAAAGAAGAAGAAGACGAAGAGAAGAGAAGAGAAGAGAAGAAGAGTCGCCGTTCCCGTTTGTACCTAAAGACATTGCCAACCGCATCGAGACTCATGATTCCACCCCGAGAGTCATTTACCAAGTGGTTACGACGATCTTACTCTACCTTTTTGTTCGTTTATTCTCGATCCCAAGGAAGCATCGTTCACTGGCTATCTATCTCTCGGATATAGTAGCGAACGTGATCCTTCAATAGTTGTCGCACTCGCTCGGTTACGTCTTCGAGAAGAGACGAGTATCGTTGATCCGACAAAATATAAAAGCGCCGGCATAGAGAGTAAGAGAAACAGAGAAAGAGAAATGAAAAGGGAGAGAGAGAAAGAGAGATTGAGAAGAAGGGAAAAGAAGAGAGAGATTGATAGATAGTGAGTAAGAGAGATGGGGCAGAGAGAGAGAAAGAGAGAGAGAGAGAGCTCGGCAACGCCGGTGTGCTCATGCATAATTCAATCAGAGTTAGACTAGAAACGTCAATACAGCTCGCAGATTATTTCTTTTCCCGGGCTGCTGCGCTCTCTCGCTCGCGTCCTCCCTCTTTCTCTCCAGTCATCCTCATTCCCTCTTCGTTTTGCTCTCCTTCTCGCCCTCTCTCTTTTTCTATTTCTCTCCTCTTCTCTCTCTCCACACCATTCCGGCCTCGATCGGAGCGAGCGAGCGAACAAGTGAGCAAGAGAGAGAGGGAGAAGTGGCAGTGGTGGCAGCAAAAGGGATAAAGCGAGAAGAGAAGAGTAGCTTTCTCCTTCTGACACGCAGAAAAAGAAAGAGAAAGAGAAAGAGAAAGAGAAAGAGAAAGAGAGAGAGAGAACAGAGTCAGGCTCACTCTTTAACCACCCTCTTTCGCCACTCTCTTTCGCTCCCTCGTCCATCCCCACCGGTCTTCTTTTATATTTTAATCAACTAATTCTGCGCAATGCGTACATTTATTGCGCCCTTTCGGCCGCAGTCACCGTCCACCCCTCTCTCTTTCTCTCTCGCGCACTCATACCCAACCCCACGTCTGCACCCCCTTCGACCCGCCGACCACTCCCTCTCTTCAACCACCTCCTCATCCTCCTCATCTACCATCTCCTCCTCCCCCTCCGCCCTCCGTCGACCATTCCGCGTTTTAATTGCGAATCTCATCTCGGCGCTGATTCGATGGGATTTTTTCGCTGCCGGCCAATGGGAACGATCGCGACCGCTGCCAGCTTTTGGCAAAGTCAATTTTTCGTCGCGCTTCTTTTCCTCCCACCTTTCTTCCTTCCTTCCTTCCTTCCTTCCTTCCTTCCGTCCTTCCTTCCTTCCGTCCGTCCTTCCATTCTATTCTAACACGAGCTTTTATCTATTTTCTTCTTTCATTCTTACTTATTCTATTCGTTTTCTTTATCTTCTTCTTCTTTTTCTTCTTCTTCGTTCATCCATTCCATTAAATCATATTCATCATTGTCGTAATTAGACGATTCTTCGCGTTTCCAAGATCATTCATTTTTTTCTTATTTCCCGCGCAAGAAACTTCGACAGCAAATTGTAAACGTCATGACACAGCTTCGCTACGTGAGAATCTCTCAATCATTGGAAAATCGGACGAAATTGAGCTCGTATTCCACCCTCTAACGCTATACCAATACCGACCCCTATACTCTTTCTCTTTCTATCTCTCTCTCTCTTTCTATCTCTCTTTCGGCTACCAATGTAATCACTTTGAAACGGATACTCGTGACGAAACCAAAGATTAGAAAGAAGTAAACACAGAAAAGATAAAGCAAAAGCGATCGAGTTTTTCTCATACCGGCTAACTATAAGCTAATTGTCGAAGCTAATTGCGGCTTGTGACGCAACTTCTTCGTTAAACATTTTGTATTTAACGCCCTTTCCTCTTTTCATCCCTTTAACTCTCTCTCTCTCTCTCTCTCTCTCTCTCTTTCTCATACACACTCTCACCTTCTCAGTTCTTTTTTTCAACTCAGCGTTCCATCGGAATTTTTCTGCCGTAGAAGTTAAGTTGTTTATTATTCGTGAAACGACACGAGAGGAATGAAACGAAATAAAATAAACAAGAGATAAAGTGAACAAAAGAGAGACACAGAGATAGATAGAGAGAGAGAGAGAGAGAGAGAGAGGGAGTGAGAAAGAGAGAGAGAGAGAGAGATGAGAAGGTGAAAACACGCGCTTAATTGGTAATAGACATTAACGTTGCACATCCGCAAGAGAAGCTAGGTATCGTGCGTGGTCGCGTTTAACGAGTTTTCTCGTAAAAAAAGAGAAAAAAAAAAAAAAGAAAAAAAAAAAAAAAAGAAAAAAAAAAAAAAGGAAAAAAGGAGGAAAAAGAGAAAAAAAAAGAGGAAAAAAAAGAGAGAGAAAAACGAAGTGAAAAGTGAGAGAGAGAAAAAAGAGCAAAAGGGGAGAGAAAAAAAAAGAAGAAGAAGAAGAGGAAGCAAAAGCACACGATGTCGAGAGTAACGCACATCATTTTTATAAACTTTCAATGTTAACGGAGCAACCGCGAGGCCTTTAACGGCCGACTTCGTTAATAAATGCGTCATCTTCGTATCATCTTCGTTATCATAAGTAATAGGCAGTTCCGATCTTCATCGGATAGCTTATATTCTCTCTGATTTTCTTTCACTCTATTTCTTATTCTTTCTGTTTCTCTTGTATCCTTCCGTAGAGTGGTATGCACGCACACAGCGCTTACGGTTCTCTTTCCCTCTTTCTAAGATTTCCTTTGAACCGAACATCGCGATCCATCGGTCAATCCTTTCCATCCCTTTCGATATATACACCTACCCTCTCAGTTACGCTTGAAAGACCGTAGCAGGTTACTCGTTTCGCGTAGGAATCCTACCCAGAAGAGGGAAAGAAAAAAATATTGCATTACCTTCTACGCTAATAGTTTCCTTTGATGGGCCATCAGCGCCTGCCTTTAATCTAGGCGGCCACAAAGAAACCATCCATCTCTCTCTCTCTCTCTCTCTCTCTCCTATCTATCTATCCCGTTGCTATATCTTCTTTCCTTTTCTCTTGTCGCGCGCTTCTCTACCGTCTTTTTCGATAGAACGACTCGAAGAGTGGGAGATCAACGAAAGAGAAAAAGAGAAAGAAAGAGGAAATGGATAGGGGGGGAGGGTGGTACCACGCTCACGCATCGGTCTTCGTGTTCTGTGACGTGGCACGTACGCGCGCGGTTGCGGTAGCAAACGCACCAACGATAGTGCCGAATAAAAGAGGAAACAGAACAACAGAAAGAAAAAAAGAGATAGAGAGTTATCGCGTAGGTCGTCGTCGACCGGTAGTAACGAAGGGTAGCTGGCCCGAATGGGGAAAAGAGAACAAGAGAAATAGAGAAAAAGAAAGAAAGAGAGAGAGAGAGAGGGAGAGAGAAAGAGACAGGATCGTTCTAAAAATGCGAATTCGCCTCGACACCGCGATCCTCTATGTTTTACACAGTCGAAGGTCTGTTCTCCTCTTTTTCGCGTGCCTCGCCTTCTCCACTTCCGTCATTCAGCCTCGGCACCCTCTCTTTGCCTCGCTTACTCACTCACTCTCTCTCTCTCTCTCTCTTTCTCTCTTTCTCCTCTGTCTTTCTGTGTTTCTCCGGTCCTCTCGCGCGATGCTTCGACCCTCTCGCTCTCTCTCTTTTTCTTTTTCTTTCTTTGTCTCTCTCGCTCTCTCTCTCTCTCTCTCTCTCTCTCTCTCTTCTTTTTCTTCCCTCCGGCACGAGGCTTCCCTCCTTTTCTCCCTTAACCAAGCGACTACCTTTGGCTTCGAGCAAAGAGGGAAATGAAAGCGAAACTGTTCGGAGCGGTGCTCTCACCCTCTTTCGTCCGTTCGTTCGCTCACTCATTCGCTCGCTCTCCAATATCTTCTTTCTCTCTAACTACGCAACCACATCGAAATAGAAAGAGAGAAAGAGAGAGAGGGAGAGAGAGAGAGAGAGAGAAAAAGTAGCGTTTGTATTTGTGTTCGTACATACGCGTACTTCTCCGTTGTCCCCTTTTCCTCCTCGTCGGGCACCATTCCCCCTCGTGCCACCCTTCTAATTTTTCCACCCCTTTCACTAAAATTAAAATCAATAGTAGCACCACGTGCCTGGGGACCCTGCCAGAAACACCGCGCCGCCCTCGACAGCCGCCACCGCCACCACCACCATCACCACCGCCTCCCTTCGATCCCTCAAACTGCTTTAAAATAGTGCCCTCTACGTCCTCGATTATCCTCGATTTTTATATCCATCGCGTTCTCTAAAAGATGTTCCCTAGTCAATGCATATATATACACATTTAGATGTATGCACGTTTATTCCTTCATAGTCAACGTCGACACATCGAGTATTTGATTTTATAGATTATTTAGAGTTAAGTACAAATTAATATATATATATATATATATACAAATCGCAACGATCTAACGTAAGCCGGTTCGCAAGCCGGTTTCGCACGGTCCGCTGAATTAACCCTTCGTCACGGATAATCGAGGTAATTCGTGTCGTGAACCGGAAGCGGAAGCCCTCCATCGAGGGCTGAGCCTCCCTCCTCGAAGTGTCGGACGAGTAACAGGTAAGGTTCAATCCGCGGTTAAAGCATACAGGTGGCCGAACACGCTATCCTTTGACGCGTATGTGTGCGTCTCTCACTTTATACGTGTTAGAGTATCTACCTATAGGCGTATTCGAGAAGCGCGTAAACTCGTGTGTTTGAGAAGTGGGACGAGAAAAGAGGAGGAAGGACGAAGGACGAGGGAAACTCTACGGAAGGAGAAAGTCGGATAAGGAGCGACAATCTTCTCGTTTCACTTTGGCCCTGTTGCCGAGGAGGACCCATCGAAAGTACCACCTCCCTACTACTCTCCTTAAACACATCCACATCTACTTCCCTTCTCTAACTTAAGCTGGAATTCTACCGAGGGATGGAGAAGACATCGAACGAACAGGATACTCTTTCTCTTCACCCTTAAAAGATCGGCAACCTCGTTTGTCCTGTTTGTAAACAAAACGGCCTCTGATTATTAACGAAAGCGAGGATTCATTTTCTTCCACGATTATTAATTCCGCCCCCCCCACACCCCCCCATGGAAAAAGTAAAACGGATAAATTATCTTTGCGCGTTCGTATAGTAATTCCAAATAAATGAACAAATTTTGACGAAATTTATTAACAAAAGATAAAAAATATTTCCGTAAAAAACAGTGCTCGATTATATAGTCGCGATCTTTGTACTTAGTCAAGTTTCTTTGATCGGAAAATGTGGAATGGGAATGAATATAAGGATAAAAAAAAAAAAAAGAAAAGAGAGAGAGAGAAAAATAGAGAAAAGGGGGTTGGACGCGTGCGCGCAGACGCACCGCGACTTAAGTGGAAGGCTTCGCTTCTAATTCATATCTTCACTTTTAAGCCTAAAAGCAACGTACACCGCTTTTAGCCTTAAAAGTGAGACAAGAATAAGGGGGTTAGATTTCAAACGCCGTGCACGCAGGAGAAGTACTCTCGTTGGCTGCACGAGTGCACTTGCGGTACTTCTAAATGAAACTTCTCCGAAAGTGTGCAAAGCGCCGTATATTTCAGCGTGCATTTTCTAAAGGGTAGCGCATATTTTTCCTCTATGACGTTATCCTCTTTTCGTACATTGTCGTTCGCATCGTCTTGCGTTCTTTCTTCCTTTCTTTTTCTTTTACTCTCTCTCTCTCTCTCTCTCTCTCACTCACTCCTCTTTTTTTATTCCTTTTTTTCTTTTTTTTTTTTTTGAGAAGAGAGCATTATCGCACCGAAGGAAACAAATAATTCGCAGGAAATGCCAGAGTAACGTGATAAAGCGAATTCTCGGTCGAGAGTGTAACAACGTGTGTCTCGTGTGACGATTGAACGTCAAGCGATTCGATGCAAACGAGAAAAACAAGAGAGTCGAACGAAAAGAAGAGGGTTTGAGGAAAATTGATAGAGACTCGGATCGTCGAACTTCCGACTTAGGTTAGATACGAAACGGAATGGTGACACGTTTGCACGATAATACAAAGCTTAACGTATCGATATCACGGTCACAGTTCATCATAACTGTTGCGCTTCGTTAATAAGGTCAATTAGAATAATGGATGCGAAGCGTGATTCGAAATTGCGTAAAGGCGTAGGGTTGTTATCGGCGAGTGTGTGAGAATAATGATTACGCACTGAATTCGAGTACCATATGATTCAGTTTACATAACGTATGAGAGATCATCAACGAGTGGATTAAAAAATAAATAAATAAATAAAAACAGAAATAAAAAGAAAGAAAAAAAAAATATATATATATATATATGTATATGTATATATGTATTGGTATGCATACCTATCGAAACGCGCATAGCGACGACAAAACGTTCCGTTGAAATAAACAATGGACGTGACTTTTATACGTCCTGTTATTTCATGACGCTCAACGAGATCTATCCGTACCGAATTTCAAATCTCTGCAAACGCGATTACGCGCGCAATGGAAGAATCTTTTAGAAAATAATCCATTAAAACTCAAAGAAACTTAATCGATATATTATAATTATGCCAATATGCGTGTACCGCAAAACCTTGCATAATTAAGTACATAACTAATAATCTGAGGGGTTGGAAAAAGAAAAAAAAAATTAAATCAACACTATAATCAGAGTGAGAAGCAAAAGGATATAACGACAATGAAGGAGAGAAAAAGAAAACAAAAAGAGAAAAAGAAAAAAATGGAAGAAAAAAAGGAGAAAGAAAAAAAAAGGAATAAAAAGGAAAGAGAGAAAAAAARAAAAAAAAAAAAAAAGAGAGAAAAAGTGCTCCTCGATAAGCGTCCGCGACTATCTCGCGCGCAGTAATAAAACGCGTGGGCGCCAACAGTAAAAGCGGGATGGAACGTGGCATCGGTTTGATGTTACAAGAAAATGTAACCGTTGCCCCGCGGCCCGTACTTTTCAACTACCCACCCAACTCTTCTTTCCTTTCTCTTTCTCTCTCTTCTTTCCTCTTTCACCTCTTCCTTCTCTTCTATGTTACCACCCTCCCTCTTCTCTCTTTCTGCCCTCTACGGCATAGTGAAACTTCGTGGCAGCAGCCCCACTGCCCTCGCTCTTTCTCCCTCTTCCGTATTTTCTCTTTCTCTCTTTCTCTCACTCTCTCTCACTCTCTCTCCCTCACCCTTTTTCTTTCTCTTTCTCTTTCTCTCTCATACTCCCCTCTGCCCACCACCCTTCAGTCGTGTATATTCCTGGATACAAGCGAGCTGCCCCCACCAACGTCGTCGTCACATCGCGATGGTGGTATTGATTTAAAAGTATATTCGTGTTTTCATAATGCTGTATCTGTACCGAGAGCCAAGCTCTCCCCACAGTACTCCCCCCCTCCCTCAACTCCCGTCACCTCGTCCCTCTTTACCTGCCTCTCGCTCACTCTCAAACCACCACTTTCCTTCCTTCCTTCCTTCCTTCCTTCCTTCTTTCCTTCTTTCTTATTCTCTTTCTCATCTTCTCCCTTAACCATCGTGCGATCCCTACCCTACTACCACTACCACCCGTACTGGCCGTGCAAAGATACAACTAGGAATCCCATCCCCCTTTTTTTTCTACCTCTTCCATCGGACTATCAAGAATCGCACAGATTGCACAATCGAATCTGCGCTAATCCGCTCGCCCGATAACTCGATGCTCGCAAATTGACCGCATGAAAGATAGACAAAGAGAGAAAGAGAGAGAAAGAGAGAGAGAGAAATAGTATCGATGTTTCTACGTTAAACGTGAATTTTACATGGACCGACTCCTCTGTCTCCCCTGATGTACGTCGAGCAGTCATTTGAAATCAAGTAACGATCTTTGGTAACGAGACTGTTTCGTTAAAATTAAGAAGAAAAGTATGGAGAATCAAACGTATATACATATAGAGTTACAACATGATTTCCTACATAAATATGTAAATTGCGATCTAACGAAGCCCTTCAATTTTTGTTCTCCAGTAAATGAATTTTTCCAGATAAAAGAACAGAAAAACAATATTGAAAAGTTTTCCAAGAATTTCAAGTGAGAATAAAAAGGAATAAATATATATATATATATATATATATATATATATATATATATATATATATATATATACATATACATATATTCATCAGATATATATGTAATATATGCATATAGAAGCATGTTTGAAACCGGTTTTCGATCAGTCGAACGAAGGGTAAGTCAGTGACAGATTATATTACGTGCTCGAACGGACACCTTGTAAATTTATTATCACTAATCATTCGTTCATCGGATAGAAGAGCAAAACAATTCTTGTTTGATCTGTTCGTTATTTTATCAATAGGAAAATTGCCGAACGCGCGAACTCCGAAACGCTAACGAGATAGATTAACCACTATGATATTCAAGTCTCGCTAGATCCCGATATCATGGTTTTTAATTTTATAAACTACCGCGATAAATAGATCTCTTAAAATTCATAGATTCGACTAGTTAGTTGTTATCAGATTATTCCAAGAACAAAGATTAATTTCCCCAAAAACAAAGTAACTAATAAATTTCTATTCTAAGTATATAAATTTGACTGTTTAATATCTAATAGAGTAAAAAGAGATTAGAAAATTAGTCAACTATTATTAAGATATCTTGAAAGCAAGGATTACTTTTCAAAAATAAAATAAGTATTGAATTTCTATTCCGAGTACATAGATTTGACTGTTTATAATCTAGAAAAAGAAGATTAAGAAACTAGTTAATTAATGTAGAGTTATCTCGAGAGCAAGGATGGCATTTCAAATACAAAATGACAATGAATTTCTATTTTAGGAAAGTTATCGCTTGCGGTTAGAGAAGATGGAAATAAATAATTATCAGAGACATTAATATAAGAGAAATTCAATTAAAGTGCAAGGAGATTAATACTTATATATGTAAAGATATGTATCTTTAGTACATATATAAATAATACATACATATATCTACATATCTCTAAATATGTACATATATATATAGAGAGAGAGAGAGAGAAAGAGAGAGATATTTTTATTATAGATATATAGATACACAGTTTCGAGAGTTTATCGGGACTCGTCTTATTCCACGAAAGAGCACCTGCCCGTTTTTTGCAATCGGCTTTAATAAACAGCAATTACGGTCCTGCACGCTGCACTTCTCTCTCGCGTCCTTCATTCTACACGACCAACGTGTGCCGCTTTTATTCGCTTCACTTTCGTGCTGCGACAAATAAATGTTGCAATCACGAGAAATCGACGATCGGAAAGATCCAGCAGGCGAGATTATACAACGGATAATACCGCGAGAAAGAGATGTATTATCTTGAGAAACATTGATGATCGCCAATGGTAAAAGGTGTTTAACGTTATTACTTCAAGATAGTACGTGATATGTGTTTCAAGTTTCTAATCGTCGTTCAGGTTCATAAACATAAAAGAATATTCGAATTTGACATCGAGAAAAGGATGTGTGTGTAAGAGAGAGAGATAGAGAGAGAGAAAGAGAACAGTCGTTTGGCAGCCCCTCCCTTGTATGATCAAAGAGGGTTGTTCGTTGCTGGGCATTGGTGCTCCCAGAGTAGCGGAAAAATGGTGGGGATGTATGGGCGGTTTTTACTATTGATTACCGAATTAAAAACGCGCATGCATAATTCAGTGATATTGTCAACTTGCAGATATTCGCGATGTGGGTCGCCACCGTCGCATTTAAAACAACCCCCTTTTTAGATTTTCATGATCAATCGTCAGATGGAGCTCTTTCCTACTGTATTTTCAACCCCTCGATAGATGACGCGCGTACATGTGGAAACCAAACAGGGATATACTTAACTACCCTGTAAACGACTTTTTCGATCGTGAAGACGAAGGGTACGACGGCTAGAAAAGTTTGCTTTTATCCGAACAGTTACGTTACCGACATGAATAATACCGTTGGTTGTTAAACTCAAACTTAAACTGATAATAAGAAGATGTTGTATTCTTTTTTTTTCCTTCTTTTCTTTTTTTTTTTTTTTCTTTTTTCTTACTTTTTACCATAGAGAAAAGCTTTTACTTCTGTTCTCTCGCACAACTAAACGTCATTCGCGTCGTTCCTTTCAAAACGACTCGTTACCGGAACGAAGTAAAGAATTCGTACGAGAGAACGTGCCCTCAGGACAAATACTTGGCGAATTCTAAGGCTACCTCGTGCGAGGAAAGGTGAATACCGTGACCTGGCATGTCGTACGCTGTTTTGGCGACGGGCCAGATGTTACGCTAAACTATCTGGCCCATTCTCTGCTAACTGCTTCTTTTTCTTTCTTTTTCTTCATCTTCTTCTTTTTCTTTTTTCTTCTTCTTTTCTTCACTCATTCTTCTTTCGTGAGATGAAGGCTCTGTTTGCTAATTTACAAAAAAAAATATAGCGTAACGATAGCTTATTTTGGAAAGGATTGAAACACGATAATCGGTATATATGGTCGTGCCCGTTTTTGGTACCACTATCTCAAATGAAATGTGTGTTTATAGTTGGTCGAAAAAAAAATCGAATATCATACGTATAAGTCTCTTTCTCTTTCTCACTTTTTTTAATCTTGTTGCCTTTCTTTCGCTCTCGATCGTTCAACGACACCCAAGAAAGCTGGCGCGACGGGTGCAACGCGCGATAAGGATATGAAACGAAGGGAAAGAAATGCCAAAGAGAGGTTTCGTACATGTCACCGCGACTGACGCGTGGCCAACGTTCGGTATTATTATGGAGAAACCGAAAATGACGAGGCGGTGCCGGGTCCCCAAGTTCTGTCCAACGCACCTTTCTTATCCTTTCTTTTTTCATTTCTTTTTCTCTCTTTCTTTGTTTCTTTCCTTCTCTCTTTTTTTCTGACTCTCCAAAGTTATCGCTGACACTAGCGAAAAATAAAAAAAAACAATCTTAAACGCGCGATTTATTTCTTCCGTAGAAAGAAGCTTAGAAAGAGAAACGATAAAGGAAAGCAACGTTCGACAGTACCTACTTCGAAAACTGTTAAAACGTGTATGGAATTCTTTTCAACGATCATATTCATTCCTAAGAAATGTTTTGTTGCACTTCGTTGTTTATTCTTTTCTTTATTATTATTATTATTATTATTATTATTTATTTCCATTCTACTTCGAAAGGATAATAACGTCGGAGACGAAAACGCCGTTTACTACAAATTTTCTTGTTTTCTTTCGTATAGTTTTAAAACGATCGATACAATGGGGAAAACGTTAGTCTCGAATCGTTTGACGCTTCTTCTATAAAATCAGGTTATGGAAATGAGCGAACAACGTACGCTTCCGCGACGTGGCCGCATTAAAGAGCCATTGAATTCAAAGTAAATCACTTAGCATTGACTTTACCAAGCGGGCACAAGCAACTTTTTCTTCCTCTTGATTATTAACGAACCTATACGTTCTAACAAAATTTTTTATTCTCGTTCGCGTAATGTATTTTTATAAGTATTATATTATTCGTCTAAGTAAATAACGTGGATAAATATAACGATATATAATAGAAAGGTAACAGATAGAAATATATAGAAAGAAACTAGAGAATGAGAGATCTTTGAAGCGATGAAAAACACGTTAGTCACGTGCCGCTTGGCTAGACGCGGCCTAGACTTACGTTAGACGGCATGTTTATTAGACGGGCTTAGGTCAAGGTTGCTACGGTCGAAGAACGCCAACCAGCCAACCACGCAACCAGTCACGCTAGTTTCCAACACACGTTAGAACAAATTTAAAGCTTTCACGTGCTATTACGTTCCTTCTTTCGCACGATTACCAAATTTTCAATAATTTTCTTATTTATATTAATATATAATTAATATAATATATAATAATATTTAATTAATATATATAATATATATCTTATATATTTATATCTTTATATTATCATTTGATTAATAATGAATTTTTATAAAATATATATTATGTTAACAATTCTCAAGTCAGGCTAATGCATATGCGCATAAACATATATTTGAACATATCCGGGAGCACGCAGGAAGACTATTAAACATTATACTTTAACATCTTACCGAGCTAGAGAAATTCGGCAAAAGTCAAAAGGACAAATGTATTCGACCGCGTTTTCTTGCTACGAACGATGGGACGTACATAGGTTTTGCATAACGAGGTTATTGGTATTCGCTTGTCTTTGTCTACCATCGCGACTTTTGGAAAGGAAATACCTACCTCCTATTAATGTGTAAGTATGTGAGTATGTATACGACTGGTTTTTGTTTTATTCTTCCGGTGTCAGTCCTTATTCTTTCCTAAAGCATCATTTGGACTTGGTCACAAAATAATACAAATTTTAACAAGACATTAAAAATTTTGCTAAAAGTCCAAAGTCCAAAATCCAAAGATTTTTTTTTCTCTTGTTTTTATTTGATAAAATATATATTATAGAAAAAAAGGGACAGCCAATAGAAAGAGTAGAAGATTAGCGAATGAGCGAACGAACGACGAACGAATGAACGAACGAGCGTGCGCGCTCGCGCGCACACGTTTTCGTACACTCGTCTCTCCGTGGTGGACCCGTGCCAAAGGCTACTGACCCTGACCCAAGGGGCATTGCTCCTATATGGTGCGTCTCTCCATTCCTTTTCTGTTAGATCGGCACACCGAGCCACAAGTTAGTCACGATGATGATGATGAGGTAGTCTACCTATCATCCAAAGAGAGGGAGAGAGAAATTCGATAGAAAAATTAAACTTGGAAACATCTTATTCGAATTATTATTTCGTTTATAAATAGTCTTCATTATTTATTTCTCTTTTTACTTTATATTTTTATTTGTCGACATAACTAACGAAAAATACTTTTAGAGAGGAATGTATTGAAATTTCCTCCTAATGATTAACATATAAATGTTAATAATATATAATATTAGGCACTTATAACGCGAAGAGATATTCATATCGTAAAATGAATTTTTATCGTCGTATTATACACATTTTTTTATACTCCGTTTGTTAAATTAATGTCATTATGAGATAGTGTCTGAGGTAGGAGTATCGAAGAGGTGGATACGCTTCGAATAAAGGGTGAATCAAATTCATACATCGGATAAAACGAAAACGTTCGTAATCCTCGGCGCGGAAACTCGAAGGAAAGCGCACAAACTGATAAACGATCAAAAGTTTCCCGTCGCCAGTATATGTATAGAAGATTCAAAAGGCTCTCGTGTGAACACTCAAAACGCCATGGAAAAGCCAAAGGCAAAGGGTGCTTCCTGTAACTTTTTAATTAGATTTCACGAATAGCCTTATCCATCTATGGTATCTCAAGTACCAGGAGAGAAGTGGAAATAAACCGGATGGACGTGTCCTTATTCGAGTTCTTTTACTGTAAGTCGGTCGTGGCGTACGAATATTAGTGATGTAAAAATCGGCAAACTTAGAAGTACAGCGAATTGAAACATTAACAGGTCACGTCTAAGCAGCAACGTTACATTACGTGCATCGATTATGACAATCGTTAACGGTACGCGCCAAATTTAAAACTCATCGATGTTACAATAATCGTAAGATGATTCTAGATTATACGTGATATTATCAAGAAAATATATATAAAAATATATATATATGTGTAAAAGAAAAATGGAACGTGTAATCTACTCGTAAACATGAATATTATATATCGTACGTTCTAATTACGTTCTGTTACGAACCTACATTGAAGAGAAAGGAAAGAAGAAAAAGAATAAAATGAAAAGAAAGAGTAAGATTGTTCCGTTCCGTAAAAGGATCGACTAAGATCCGTTCCTCTGGTATCTTCGTTCAGTCCTGGTTTGCGAGAACTCATCCCACCCTTCCAATCCCTCAGCCAATACCTCGCAATCACCCTCCTCCTCAACGAACATCACGAGAACACGTACTACGGCCAACGAGAAAAGGATACCACGTAGACGAGTTTTGCCGGTGTCCCATATTCCAGGCCTTTCACCTTTGCTTCGCATCGACGACGCTTCGAAACTTCCAAGACAGTACTTGACCGGTCTTAGGTGTGCAATATTTTGTGAACTTGTTTGGCCCAATGAATTCATTCCATAGGAAATCTTGTAGCAACCTTTATCATCCTATAGCATGATTTTTTCTTTTTTAATTTGTTCAACTATATTCTTTTCCGCATGCTATTCCTGATAATATAGAGAGGTCTAGAAAAAAAATGATCAAAGACTATTATTCGATTAATGCAAATTCGATTAAACGCGAATAATGTCCGTATCTATTATATAATTTTTTATAGAAATTAGGACTTCAAAAATTCGCGTTATACAGGAATCAAATGTGAACATAAATGAATCGTTTATTTTGAAAATGATCTAAGTCCATTTTGATAACAATTAACTCCAGGTGGTACATGTTACTACTGTCAACAACAAACAACTGACAAATGGTCTTAGGCCACTTATAAAATAAACGGCTTAAATATTTCGTTGGATTTATTTCTAACACGGTTAACCCGTTAAGTTAGGCGCCGATTTTGATATACTTTTCGTTCAAGCGGCAGCGAATGATCACTAGCACTGCCATTGTAATATGTGCAAATCTCAACCACGTCTTTGCATAAAATGTATTAATTAAGTTCATAAAAATTCTAACATGAATTTTGTAAATGTCATTAATAATTTAACCCTTTGATAATTCCTGCCTCACGCACCGATGTCGATCATTGAAAAGTTCGCTGTTAATTCCTAGGATCCGTGCACGCCGTCTAAACGAAAAGTCTATTATCAGTCCCCAGGGACTGACGCCGCCTGAACAGAAAGTTCACTGTCAGTCCCTAAAGACTGACGTACGTACCACTTAACGTGTTAATAAAAAGTACCTCTATGAATATACACGTATTATTATCTGAAACTCGATTAAAACAAATTGTATTAGAGTACGTTCGAAAGAGATAAACTTGTACGAGACCAGAACAGAGACACACTCGTTGCGATAATGGTAATGCGTTTTTAATTAGAAAACGATCGAACGTTCGATCAATAGATAAATACCAAGAACCGGTAGAAGATCATACAGACATCGGTGAAGAGTTCTCACTCACTCACTCTCTCTCTCTCTCCCTCTCTCTCTTTTTCTCTCTTTACACATCATCGTCATTCGGAGATTACATCGAGAGGTTGCAGACGGTCAAACCACGACGTCGCCGAACGCTCGGCAGATATTTGCTCGCTCTAATTCGGCCTTGAGTCTAATACTCGTCATTGACCAGTGGTCGTAGACCTCGACGAACGTTCGTTTCGCGAGAGCCACGTTCGCCGGTTAGAAGAAAACCACAGAACGAATGACGTTTGGTACGTAAGTGTATATATGTATGTATGTATGTATATTTGAAGATGTATATATAGCTACTTAGATACTTACATATATATAAAACATGCATATGTATAACATTATACACACATATATGCTAAAAGAATAACAGCCAAGCCAGTTTTGAGCTACCTGCCGTTCGTTTGTTCATTCGTTTGAGAAAGATAGATAGATAAAAAGAAAGAAAGAAAGGAAGAAAAAAAAGAGGACTTATCGAAACGACGAGACCATTTTTCCTCCCTTTGTATCGGATCCTTTTCGATATTTCTCGACGGTCCATGGACGACGGTCAACGTTTAATCTCGAAAACAATGGATCGTCTTTCAAGAACGTACAATCTATTCGAGATCGAAGAGGTCTTCTTCTTCTTCTTTGCCAAAACGTACAACGTTTAGTTTATCTTTTACTTTGATGACGCAGAGACTAAATAAGAAAGAGTACAAAAAATCGTGAGAGAAAGAGAGAGAAAGAAAGAAAGAAAGAGGGGTCATCGAAGTAGGTACCCTTTTGGTGAACAAAGTGGTAAAGATCTACCAATGGTGAGGACAAATAGTTTTCTCGCCCACTCGTGACGAACACATAGGCAGTGCTTGGCGTTGTCGTTGGCGCTAGTTCAAGGTTCCTATCACAGACGGAAGTCTGACCAGCTGTCTCTCTCTCTCTCTTTCTCTCTCTTTCTTTTTCTTTCTTTCTGTTTCTAGTGTGTCTCGAATATCATTAACTGAGCGAACGAGTGAGCGCGAGCGCGCGAAAGCTAGGAAGAAGGGCGGTGGAAGGTGGAAGAGGTGGGAAATGTTTGGTGGTGGTGAGTTGAAAATGGAAGAGTGTTAGAGAGTGAGTAATGGAGAGGAGAGAAGAGGAGAAGAGGGTGAACGGTGGCTCCTCGGACTACTCTTCTCACTCTGTAATACTCGCGCACTCGTCGTCGACTCGTTGGGACATAAAGAGACGCCTTGTCCGTGTTTCGGCGGGCGCGATAGCGCGCGTTAGACGATGTCTGCACGGTAACATAGGTTAGTGACACGACGAAGGTCACCGGTAGAGAGACACGACTACGATAGAGAGAACGAAAGAAAAAAAAGAAAGAAAAAGAGAGGCCCACGCTCTCTCTCTCTCTCTCTCCCTCTCTTGATTCTTCTTCGTAGGCAACGCACGCGCGTTAGAGAACCCGCGACTTTACGGCGAGCACGGCCGAGAATGTCGTATTTAGAAAGGCTCGATAATGATGATGATGATGATGATGATGATGATCATGGTGATGATCGAAAAATCATCGGGCGTGGCGATCCAGTAGAAATTTGTTACTATTGCAATATTCCAATAAGAATACACATACGATTATATTATATTGTCGATCTTTTTTCTATCCTTCATAATTAATTACATATGCATTTCTTGTTATTAATTAGTTTCTTTAGATAACAAGTAAACACCTCAAGCTCCATGTCAGACTATCATCATTGATTGATGAGATACCAATGCCTTTTCGTTCGAGGTTCGCGTCAATAATCAACGGATGATTATGCAACATTTTTTTTTAAATGTATCGTTATAATTGATATTAAAAATGATTTTATTAAAATTATTAATAAAATATAATACAGCGTTTATGTACGTGTAATATTTTATATGCATACGCATGTATTATATTGTATATTGGATTACGGTATGAAAGAAATTCATAATAAACTCGGCGCTGAATGTTTTAAAGAAAAATGAATGACAAAATTTCGAAGATTTCTAATGAATAACGTCTCATAGTTAATACATACAAAATATCCTTAATCGCGGATATTTTTTTTTCAATTCTTGTATATTATATATTTTTGCGTGTATATTACAAATCTGCAAGAAAAACGCACACAGAAAAGGAACGTTTTGAATTGGACAATTTGGACAAATTCAAGGCCCTTTTAGATTAAAGAGACAAACATATGATACAGAATAGTTTTTAATTTGTCGAACTAACTTAAAATTAGACTGCACATGAATAAAGATATAACGTTTTTCCTTGTGTTTTTATCACTCATACGCATACCTACACATACATACATACACGTAAAACTCCTATAAATTCTTGTACTAATATTATAACGCTCATATTCATAATTAAAAAGTTCATTACTCAGAAAGTTTCTTATTGGCAAATTCTTAATGTACGCATTCTACATATATGAAATATATGAATATACAAAAAATCCGTGTTTTTAAGCCTTTTTAAACATATTTATTGACGTCATTAACACGTATATAACACCAATTTTAAAATAATCGATTGCTACACAAAATCAGATAGACGAAAACACCAAAAAAAAAAGAACACGTCCTTGTCTATAGATATTACGATTCTTAAAAATAGACGTTATTTATAAAGCTTTTTTCATAGCCATCTCATAGACATATCCTTTTAATAAAGTTGTTTTTGCCTTTTTGTTTAGCAGGTAACAGATGGTGAAAGGGGACATTCTTCGTCTAAGACTAGACACCATTAGATCTTCCAGACGGTCGGAACGCCGAAGAAAGAGAAAGAGAAAGAGAGTGAGAGAGTGAGAAAAAAGAATAAACGGCCTTGATAGCTCGGTCGAAACAAACTAACTTAATCCTGTCGAATTCTATCGGAAAATATTCTTCTATGTATTATTCATAATATATTTGAAGTCTTGCCTTAAGTTAATAACAATTTCGTAAAAGATATAATAGCAATAATTATTTTCATTTTATTAATAAGAACATATTGACTTTTATCCAAACACGCATGTTTTCATATATATTACAATACCAGCAAAGTAATGAACGTCGAGAGAGTATCGCGATAAAA
The DNA here is from genome assembly GCF_001313835.1 of Polistes canadensis. Taxonomy (NCBI): domain Eukaryota; kingdom Metazoa; phylum Arthropoda; class Insecta; order Hymenoptera; family Vespidae; genus Polistes; species Polistes canadensis. Next base: position 2,261,583 of record NW_014569550.1, read on the forward strand.
GGCGCGCAGCGGGCCCGCTGCTATTAGAAAGAGTCTCGTCGATGTTGCCAGAAGGCCTTAATTCGCCTGCAAATTATGTACGTCGACGGAGAAACGTTGGCGACGCATTAAAATCATTTTAACGACGCGCTCCTTTTCTACATCTTTTGTTCGGAGCAGCCAAGGTCGACGACATACGCGCGTGCGCGCTCGTATACTTATACATTCTCACACATTCGCACATACTGAGAGAAAGAAAAAGAGGAGAAACGAAGAAGGGAGTCCGAGCATTATTTCGTAATTCGGATTACACTATGAGACCGTTAGGAGTTACAGACGGTCAAAGCACGGCACGACTACAACGACGACGGCGACGAGGAGGAGGAGGAGGAGGAGGAGGAAGAAGAGGAGGATCATCATCATCATCATCATCATCACAACCTTGACTTCTCGTTCCTAACGCTCTTACCAACAATAGACATTTGAATCTTAGCGCTGTGGCTTATTATTATTCTGAACAGATTGCGCAACACGACGTCCTTTCGATTTTGGCGCGCCGAGATAAAACGAGTCGCCGGAAGTCTACCTATCGAGAAACGAGTTTTTCTTTTTTCTTTACTTGTTGTCTCATTTTTTTGTGTTCCTCTTAAGTGACCATAACTATTTTTCTAACTTTAACATGAAGTCATCAAGCACGCGGTCTTATTTTTCTGATAATCCTAATTATACAAAATGTAATCAAAATTTTTGCTCTATTTATTCAGGATCAAATTTATTCGATCGAAATATTAACAACGTGCATTCTATTATTGAAAGTTTTCGAAAATCAACGTAATCGCGTTTAACTAATTTTCTTCTCGAAAATAATGTATAGAATCTTATTTTGAACGATATACGTACGGATGTATACTATATATTTTTTCTTTGGTAACTACTTAACAAATTTAGTTCTGCTAGTTTCACGCATAACGATTCCTAACGAATTCGCCGAAATGTACTTCGACCAGATGCATATATAAATGCAGCAATTACGGTTCGAGCGCAACGTCTAGACGGATTAAAGTAAACAGGATGTCTCGTTCCACTCGCTACGAGAGAGCCCCTTCCTAGACGAAACGTTGACACGTATATACGCCAAGCTTTATCGCTTTGTGGTTACGTTATCGTCTCGTTCAGAGGGAAGGGGAAAATTTACAAAAATGCGTCACAACCTTACGTAAATTAGAAACTATCCGAAATCTTAAACATTGGCGAAAATTATAAAAATGACCAAAAATAAAAAAAAAACAATAATACTTATTTTTAAGAAGATTTTTGTTTTCCTTCAATATTATAATGAGATTATTAATATAAGTATCAACAACTTGCATAATCATTCATTTTGTTTTTATTTATTATACATTTTAACATAATCTATCATTATTCTTAAGTCTAATTCAGTTGTCACGACATCTGGCGTAATTAAAATCAAACTTACCAGACGACGCAATGGCACGCTCTCGTAGTTATGCGCATTCGTTTCTAAAATTACACCGACACATTTTTCATATTCTTTATTTGATGCCCGCGTCATGAAACAATTATTGTACTTTCCTCGTTTTGGAATGTAAATCAATCGCGTCGATATTTTGATCATCATTTGAGATTTAAGGATAAAACAAAAGAATGAACATTTTTTTTGGATCGTATAGAATGAAATCAAAGGGATGGGAAGGGTAGGGTAGGGTAGAGAAAGGAAGGGATGGAATGGAAAGAAGGATGATGTACGTAGTGTTCACGTTCATGCGTAAGCGCACTCGTGCATGAAGGTTCGTCTTTCCGTTGAACTTGGCCGACTTCTCCGATGCACGCCGTGGCTATCCCCTACCATCGTGTACGTCCTGGTTTTCTCCTTCTAACGCACGTTCACGGTCAGAGCCAAGCGTAACTCGCTTCGCTTTCTAACGCTTCGTTTAAATGGGGGACTATGCCAGTCTGGCGAGACACGTTACGAGACATACAAAACATATACACACATTCACATCTACATTTACATAGGGTTATACAGCATATACGTTATTCTAATCCTTTCATTTAAACGTGTCACTAATACAATAAAACATCGTTCCCATTAGAAAAAAGAAGTCTTTCAAGAAACCTTTGTGTTATTCAAAGATTATTACGTAGGTATTTTACGTAATCTCTAATATTAGCTAAACTAAAATATTTGTACTAATAAGAATGTTAGAAGGACGTTAGACCAAGAAATCAAATTGATCTTGACCGCATTTCTTGACTCGTCTTTCTTAAACTACAAATTCATTCGTGAAACAGTCGAAGGACGAACTATTGCTTCCGTGGTAATTCTCAGGGCCACTGGTCTCGTTTTCTAACGACGAGATTCATTATCATGGCCTACTAGACTCCGTACAAACACGTTCTCGACGTATACCAGACGCGATCCAGACACTAGCCAGACGCATCGAAAGGCTTCCCTCAACGCCGGAAGTTTTTCTCCAACGATTATTATAATAAAATTTACATTTTACTAACTTTTTTTGTATATACGTATTATACGTTTATTAATTTTAATTATTAATGGCCTTTTATATATAGATCTGTTTTTAATTTAGATTTATACAATTCTTATCTTTTTTTTTCTCACTTATGAAAAGATTAGAAATTTTTTTTATCATAATGCTAATAAATCTTGTGTTAATATTAATACTACAAATTAAATCGCATCAATTAGTTGATTAAATTAGGATGATATAATATTTCAAAATCACGCATAAAATCATCTGAAGAGTATTTTTGAAAGTTTTCAATCGCTGCTTAGTCCAATTCAAAAACTTATGTCTGCCCTGAGCCATGCCATAATCCAGTATCCGCTATTTTTTTTACCGTTAATATAAGATATGTTGTGGTATTATGCGAACATTTCTCGTATTATAGCCGCGAGCTATCCAAAAGGTCGGCAGAACGAAGACCAAGATGATCCGTTACGATATTCACAATAGCTTTTGTTCAACGATTTGTTCCCACTCTTCCACCAATTTTTACCAATTTAACACTAACAATAAATGATGATTATGAAATAATTGTATCGTCATCTTTCTCATCGCGAGATTTACGAAAACTTTATATATTTTGTTCTGAATTAGTATAAAATATCCTAAAAGTTTTTTTTAAAGAATAACAGAAAGAATTAAGACGTTACAAAAGTTTCTTGCTCTTTTTTTTTTTTATAAATTACACATATACAATATTCTTTATTTTGTATTATTTTATTTAATTATTTACAATCCATTCTGCTCTATTATTACTTTATAACGTGAAATAACAAATATTTGGCAGGTAAAACTCATTAAGAAAATACAAAAAACTTTTGCGATGATTTAATATATAAAAAAAAAAGTAAGAAATTATTGATGTTTATTAAAATTGTTGTGAAATACGTCAATACAAATTGCAAAGAATGATATATCGTTGTAACAAGAATCTTCGTTCACACATAAATGATGGTGCGCATAAGATGAAGAAAAGAATTTCCTAAAACGCGATGGCCATCATGGTTCCCGGGCTACAACCCCTACTATATTTATTTCCGCCGCGGTTTACTGCGCGGGTCAAGTGAATTCGCTTAAAACGAATCAACGTATCACGCTCGACTGGTCGTTTCGAGACTCGCGCGCATAAATGTTACATGAGCGTACACGAGAAACTGGCATTAATAATTTAAGTGTCGCAACGGAAGGACCGGCTTTTGCTACATATGTATTTTTCTCTTTTTATTGTTCCTGGAGAGGGTCATGAATTAATAAAAATCGTAGAAATATGCTAGAGAATAATGATATTTTCATATCTTATCATTTCTTATCAATTTATTGAAAATAATTTAATTGTATTAATTATTTTTCGATTTAACGATCGCGATGTATATGGTAGTTATGACAATGGTGTATGTACAAAAGTATTAATTGTATGATTTATTTATTAACATATTTTTTCTTTTTATTTACAGAAAGCCTTTTAGTCAAATTTATCCATTACTGTTCATTTATAGAGCATATTATATATTATATACTCTCTTCATTTAGATTAAATATATATTATTTCATATTTTTATTAAAAGTTACACAACATATTTATTAACACAATAAGCACTAATTATATATAAACGTGTACACATATTATTCGTTTTCTTTATGTCTTCAATATCGAAAGCATCGTTTGCAATTCGAAACGTCATTTGCAACATAGTACTCGTTGAAATAATATTGACATAGTGTTGGCTGACAGTACAGTGGGCTCCTTGTGAGTTTCTAACGAAACGATAAGTTAATCTCTATCATAGTCTGTAAATACAAGGACCGACAAATAAACGGGTACGCCTTATCTTTTCATAGCAACGTCGGGTGACGATAACTTGCTCGATGCATTATTTCGCACTAACGAGAACCTAATTTCGCAGTTGTCGCTTATCAACCTTTTATCGTCATCTCGGTCAGCGTTGCCACTGTTGTCATCACTATCGTTCATCAAAATAGAAATAAAGAAAAATGTTCAAATATTTATTTCACACTCCCTAGAACGGAATTTTTTTTTCTCTTCTTCTTTTTATTCATCTCCGTTGATCGTTCGTATCCACGCATCGCTGCTCTCTTCTTTTTTTGAAGTTATACTTCTTTTATTTTTTCGTTTGTAAGAAATTTAGGCTGTAGCAATTAAAAAGCGTGCAATATTCCATGAGAAAGAGAGATAGAAAGATAAATAAAAAGGGAGAGAGAGGGAGATAGAGAGAGAGAGAGAGAGAGAGGGAGTGAGAGGGAAAAAGAAAAGAAAAAAAAGAAAGTAAGAAAGAAAGAGCAAGGCCCAGCGTTTAGCTTGAGTGCATGTATTTCGTATACTCGTGGAGTACAAGACGTAGCAATTTTATCGGAGCCGGTGGCATCGTGCACCGGCGATCCAGTAAAATATGACAGGACCGTAATCACGCTCGCGCGAGCAGAAGGAGAGAAAAAGAGAGATAGATAGACTAAAAAGAGAAAAGGGAAGAAAAAGGGGTGGGGGAAGAAGGAGGGAAAGGTAGAGAAAGCTGCACCTAGCTCGGTCCCAAGCTTCTTGTTTCGGCCCATTGCTCGGGCAAACTCTCTCGCGTCTCTCCCCCTCCGATAGCCTTCGGTCCTCTTTCCTACACACAGCAAGATTTCTTTCGTCCCCCTTTTCTCTTCTACGTCCCCCCTTTTCCATCTCCACTTCTTCCTCCTACTTCTCCTTACTACTACTACTACTACTACTACTACTACTTCTTCTTCTTCTTCTTCATCTTCGTCTCTTCTTTCTCGGTCTTCTCTTTCTTCTTCTTCTTCTTCTTCTATTATTCCCCCTCCCCGTTCGAAAGATCCTTTTTCTCTTTCGTCACGTTTCGTGCCATCGCGGCACGACCGCAGAGTTGCATTTCCGTCATGCACGCTTCGTGAATCCTACCGAAAAGACTGCGATTTCTTCGACCGCGCCACATTACCTCCTCAACCCCCTTGCCACCCCTTCCTGTCCTTCCTTGCCTCACCTTTACCTTCCTCCTTTCTTTTGCTAGCGGAAACAGAAGGAGAGAAGGACCTCTCGGCTCGATCGCTTATTTAATCTTTTTGTTCTCCCTCCCTCTCTCTCTTTCTCTCTCTCTCTCTCTCTCTCTTTTTTTTTCTCACTCTTTTGTTCGTATCGTATATATAAGAATGAGTATAAATATATATCTATGTATATACAATATTATCGTCTATGTGTTCTACCAAAAGTCACTAACTTACATTTATGTTGATATAAGTTATTGTTCGCAAAATATATTTTTAATAGAAACAATCAGATTTGATAAAAGTATGCTTTTTTTTCAAACATTACTATCGATACTTTTTATGGGATAATGGCTAATAAATTCAAATTGTCTATATGAAATTTCAAATATAATTTTAACTACACAAGTTATTTTCGAACAAAAATGCAGTTAGTGACTAGAGATAAAGTTTCTCTATTGATTTAAGAGATCGTATTATAAGTTTCCTTCGAAAACTATGAAAACAAAAATAAAATAAACGCTAACAATGAATACTCGTTGATCCGTTCTTATTTCATTCTGTCCTTTGAATACAGATTTTCTGTAACTCTTGCTGTTCTATTGATTTTGAACTTACCACGTTGAAACTTTAAAGAGTTTAACTACTCAACTCTTGTGCATTCATATATTACTTAAATATTTCTTAAAACAACTAGTTTAACAAATATATAATAAAATTATTTTTATGTGCTTTCCCCCTAAAACGCTTAGTTATCTTTTGTAAGACCTAAAGTTTTCATGATTTAACTTAATTATACATTTGAACGCTAACAATGTTAATATTTATTACATTGAATTTCTATTCATTTATTATTTTATACAATTATACAATATTTCTAGATCTTCGAAAAAGATTTTAAATATTTCAGCGGTTGCATCTACCGGGCTTAAAATGTTTAGATAATGTCCAGACGAGTTTACGAAGAACGAGATTCCTCGAGATCGTGCCAAACAGATAGCCACGGCGACGCTACGATATCTATCGCGTTTGAAATTTTGTTTCACCGAATACCAAAAAGAGAAATAAATAAATAAGGAAATAAGAGAAAAGAAGAAGACTTCGTTCTCCGTAGAATTGGAGATGGTCCTCAAAGTTAGTCTTCTCTAAGGCGCCCATTCCCCACCCCACCCCACCCAGTCCACCTTTTCGCCAGAGTCCACTCCTCTTTTCCCTTCGATGTCTCTTTATTCATCTTCTTCTCGGTCCGATCGGCCCTTTCTCGCGTCGCGATTCTTATCCCTTCTTTAGTGGTGAGCAAAGAAGTTGTCTCTCTGTTCCCAAGTCGAGTTATGCCTACAAGAGAGAGAACAACTACCGCGAAATAGCCGACTATCCGAAGGGGCCGCCGGTAAATAACTATAATTTCTTTCGGAACCAGCTACATTCGGGGGTTGAGTAGACTGAGAAAGAAAGACGGAGGAAAAGAGGGGAGGTGGGCCAGAAAGAAAGAGGATAAGATAAAGATAGAGCGAGTAAGATATAAAGAAGAAGAAGAAGAAGAAGGAGTAGAAGACGACGAAAGAGAAGAAGAAGAAGCGAGGTTAGGTCCGCGGGGCTGACCAGATGAAGTAGAAAGTGGAGGGGATGAAAGCGGGCCCAACCGAGTGCATCGACCCTTACTCTTAGGTCAACTACCCCACGAACGGACGAAACCGCGGACGATCGAGTGAGCTCTCGCGCGCGCATGCACGGATGAACACGCGAACGGCAGAGGTGCAGACGTATGTACGACCAACTCGGAGAATGGACAGACGAACCGAGGAACTCGAAGGAGCGACGTGTAACGTGCATCGGAGTAAAAGGTATACCATCCAACAGAGAAAATAAGAGAAGAGAAGAGTAGAGAAGAAAAGAGAAGAGAAGAGAAGAGAAGCGTGATCGCCGAAATGCGAATACCGTTGCTTCGGCGCGATACTAAGAAAAATCTACCGTCTTTGAAGGGAAGGCATCTCGCGAAAGGTGCCGAGGGTTGCTGCGATCGCAAATGCGATGCGATGCGAGAACTGATGTAAGAAATAAAAGAGAGAAAGAAAAAGAGAGATAGAAAGAGAATGAGAATGAATGAGAGAGAGAGAGAGAGAGAGAGAGAGAGAGAGGGAGAGAGAGAGAGAGAGAACAAGCCTTATAGGAGTTACGAAGAAGTCTCTCGATCATAAATCAAGTGCCACACAACGACTCGCGCTATCTCCCTGTTGCAATAAGTTTTCAATAAGAGATAATACACGTTAGTCGAGCCATTCCAAATCAATCGATCTCGTGTATATGATAGAGAAAAGGAGACAAAGAATTTTACTTTTTCGTGATGACGGATTAAAAGAAAAAAATGTTTCTTTCAAATTCCTTCGGAATAATACACGGTATACAGATTACACAAGCCTTAACTTTAAAGAATACACACGTGTCGTTAAATATTCGTATTTCTATTGAAAATAGTTATAAATAATAATACCGTTCTCTCTCTCTTTCTTTGTAATTCCCTTTTTTTCCTTTTTTTGCCGTCTCAACTCTTCTCTCTCTTTCTAATTCGTTAAATTATACATGGTACATATTGCTTTGAAAATGATTTCTCGGAAGATATTCCTCCCTGTGGTCCATCGAATCAAATCAAATCAATCTCCGCGAATTCCGTTAATAATCACGAATTTCGACTAAGTTTCACCTCCGGAAGAAAGTACCTACGCTCAAAATACACGGGTAAAGGCAATCACGAATGGTAACGGTAGTAACGTAACAAGAGAACGCTGATTGGGACGATTCGGAGAGATGCAGCAACAGGTATACGTAGTAGGTAGAGGTATATATTCACATGCAGAGGTACAAAATGTATACATACATACATACATACAATCGTATACATAATACTTTCTTGCATCGAGAACGAATCGTTGAAGAGAAACAATCGCGATAACGTTATTTATCTCTCGGTCTCGCGGTGTGGCCTTCAAATTCAAATTAAGAGGAACGAGAATTCTCGATGCAAAACGGCTAATTTGCCTTTCACGAGTGTAGCGAACAAGAAGAGAGTTCGCGCAGTAGCCCGCAGCACTACGGTCTTCCGTGCATCAACGAAAATCGGCGAAGAAACCAACGAAGATCGAGGTTACTGTCCCGAACTTTCTAATATCGCATGCCCGCCAGTTCGACTTTATTGCATTGGTACAGCGCGTCCAACGTTGCCAACGGGCAATGGTGCTTTGCAACCAAATGTTCAAAAACCACTATGACTTTTGACGAGAAGATAATCGAAGAAAGTGCTGTTGCACGTGTGCATAAATACATACAGATAATATTGCATGCATGCATGCCTGCATGCATACGTAAATATATAATTTGAAGCGTAAATTAGAAATTAGGACGGGGAGAGAATCGATACTCTCGTTTTTATCGTTGGCACGCGGGTTACGTTGGTGCTATCGAAGAGAATAAAATAAAGAGGGGGTCGGCGGGGAAGGAGGAGAACGGGGGGGGGGAAGTGCAGAGGAGAAAGAGCAGAGCCAGTAATCGCGAAGCGTCAGATACCGGATGAAGGTTATAAATAAGCCGTTTTGACGACGGCATTCATCCGTCGCCTATGCAAATGAGAAATAACTACGATCGGATCGACAAGCTTCATCTAATTATTCACTTTCTAGACGCTCTTCTTCTCCTCGTGATGCAAAAGCTATCGATTGAAAAGTAGGTCACGAGAGAGAAAGAAAAAAAAATAAAAGAAAGACATGAAGGGGTAGAAGAAGAAGAAGAAAAGGAAGAAGAAGGCGTAATACGGTTGATTGTTAGAAACGTTATTACTCATCACGTTATCAACTTATTGAAGAATTTGTACGATAAAAGCTGCCGCGTAACTTAGGAACATTCTACCACCAAACGATGTCATTTCAGCACGTACATGGAGTTAGGGAATTTGAAATCTTCCTTTTTTATTTATTCGAATTTATAAAATAAATAAATGGAAACAAAACATTGAAACAAATAATAATCTATCTATTTATTTACATCTACCTATCATCAATCGTTCCTTACGTTTAGCTAATAACACACAAAAAGACTGATTTGCTTCTCGAACGATCAAGTTCTCCCATGCAACAGTGAAACGAAGTTAAAAATAACGATGCTGGCGGTTGTACCACTTTCCAGAGTTATTTCAATCGCTCGTAGTAGTGTTAGTAATAGTAGTTAACATTCGTTTTTTTTGTTCTTGCGATTTGATGTACGAATATAAAAATGTCGATCATACTTATATATCTAATATATCTAATAATATATAATGCATATATAGAATATGATGAGCCAAGACCATTGTGAAATACTTTTCCAATGGGATCATCATACCGCAATAGATCGTCGAATCAATTGTGCATACAAAAAATCGATATAGTATGTATTATAAAGGAATGCAAAGAAAAATGTCGACGTGGCGAACGACGAAATCTAAACCGTCGAAAATCATGGAGGGAACATGTAGAATCCAAGCACATGACCGCACCACGAAGGAGTAGAAGAAGAATACGAAGAAGAATACGAAGAAGAAGAGGTGAAGAAGAAGGAAAGAAAAAGAGAGAAAAAGAGAGGAAAGAAGAAGAGTGAAGTGGAGTGGAGAGGAGAGGAATGGTGAGGAGAGTAGAGGGGTGGGAGGGTAGGAGCAAAAAAGCAAAGTGGAATCGGGCACACGCGGTTCGTGCAGACGGTTAAGGTCTAACGCAATTGCAGTTTGCCTCGTGGCTGCGTGCAGCGCGCGGTGTTGAGGGGGTAGGCAAGGGGGATTGAGAGGAAGGAGGGCGGGGGTTGGAGGGCTAAGGGGGCGGGGGAGCTGAGCGCAGTGCAGCGCAGTGACGGCAGCATAGGGGCAATAGAGGGCAACGCACCCGGTCAGCCTTGGCATGAATTGAGTCTAGCAACGCGAAAGTGAGGTTAGCCGATGCAGTTGCGCCGGCCAGATAGTCCTCTTCTTTGCAAAAGGGCGTATCTCCGGAATATTTCTGCTCGTTTCGATACCACCGCGCTTTCCCTTCTCCCACCTTTCTTCTTTATTTCTCTTCCTTCTCTTTTCTTTCTTCCTTCATCTTCTTCTTCTTCCTCTTTTGTTTTCTTTTACTTTTCTTTCTCTCGCATCGATGAAAATTCAACTTTCTCACTTTTTTTATCATCTCATTGTTTTAGACTCGACACTTTCATTATCTTCGAAATAGTATAATCCTATTTTCTCCATTGGCTCTCCCCTTGAATGCATTTCAATATTACGTTTCTATTTTCTTCGACGTTCTTTCATCGATCGTTATCTTTTTTTTTTCATCGTACTAATTTATGTATTATATATACATATGTATTACGTATACATATTTTGAATATGTATGTATTGAGCGAAAAAAGCAACGGACATCACATCCGTGTTCCGAGAAACGCCTCACTATACGTAAGCTGCAATTTATGAGATTGCAATTGAACAACATATGTTAATTCTCGAGTCGAAGGGGTCAATGTTCTACCTTCGATTCATCCAAAAAAAGAAAGAAAAAGAACGAATAAAAATAAAAGAAAAAATAATGGACGAACTATAACTTGGATGTAATATGAAATATCATTATAATATCGTATTTACATAGAGAGGGAAATATTTACAATTAGATTAGATTAGTAAATAGAATCGAGATCGAGAATGAAAAGCTCGAAAGAGTTGAAAAAGAGAAAGAGAAAGAGAGAGAGAGTATTTAACTCTTTTTTTTATTATTTGTTTTTTTAGTAGGAAGATAAGAGATGGAAATAGCAAAGTATATATTTACATATGTGCAATTCACGCGAGCAAGAATATATCCGATGTTCTTTCGCGAACCAAACCGAGTACCGTTGCACGCGCTCTTCCTTCTTTGACGGTGCAACGAGGGGAACGTAGTCGTGGTAGTAAATGCAGAAGGAAAGATAGATAGAGCGAAGGAGGAGAGAGAAAGAGAGAGAGAGAGAAAAAGAGAAAAAGAAGGTGGTAGGGTGGGGGAAGTGTAGGACGAGTCAAGCGGGATTGGAGAAGACGAAAAGCGCAGCACAGGGTGGGGGTCGCAGGCTGCTTTTGAAAAAACCGCGAAGCTTTAAGAAGGCATGCCATGCTCCCCACCACCGAGTACTACGCGGGCAACTAGCGTCCGACATAGACAAGCGCCGCGTTTTCCTATTACTCTTACAAATAGTTTCGCGTACGGTGATGATAGTTTTCCGATAATCGTGTTTTTAAACTTACACTAAGTTTTATCGTGGCTTTTTAATTTAATTAAAATATTTTCCCTTATATATTTCAACATTTTTAATATGATCTTTCTTTTTTTTTAACCAGTTAGCTGTGATTGACGAGTATACTAGTCATGGAAAAATAACAATATTCAATATTTTGTGTCATGACGAGTATATTCGTCATGCGAAAACAGTAATTTCTATTTGATATTTACATAAAATGCAATTTTAGTGTCAAGTAAAATATATTCGTTATTTACAGGATTGTTAAAATATTTGGAAATCGAAAAGAAATAACACGAAAACAAAAAATATATATAAATAATTATTATGAAATTACTGCATATATAGTGGGGACAAAGTAGTACTAATTCGGCCAACTAAATTTAACGCTACGCGTTTAATCTCGGGAAATATTTCCTAGATTATATATCAAACACACCTTCTAAATGTAATTCTAAAAAAAGATGTTTAGATTGTTACAAACAAAAATATTCGGAATAATAGAGATATTGGGATGTTCGATTTGCGAAGTGTTATTATGTATTATATCTTGCTTTATTCAATATCATTCAAAAACAGTAGATTCAATTCCTAACTGATCACTTTCCTAAGTAATTAATTTTTTCTCTTTTTTTCTGTCACATATGCAAACTATATATATATATATGTGTCTAAATTAAGTAAATAAATAAATGTCAGTAATAACATTTATTAAAATTTTAAAAAAATATAAGACAATCATTTGATTACAACTTAATTCAATATTATAACAACAGAACATACTCTGTATTTGACGAATATATCTGTCACCATTTCATTTTAGCGACACAATTTAGGGACACACTTTTCAAAAAAGCCGCCGTAGCTAACTAGTTAATATATATCGAGTTTCTAAATTTATATATTATATTTTTATTATTTATTATAACATACAATTTTTTAATTTTCGTTAGGATCGAAATTTACGTGAAAAAATGCTACAATTTTTACAATGATGTAAAACATATAATAATGGAAATCAGTTTTCTATTAAATTTTCCTAAATTACATTGTCCTTAATTTTGAAAAACTATTTTCTTGATATCGATTTATCATCGATAATCGTTTTGCTTATTTCAAGATTTTTTTCTAATTTTCGTGAATGCAATGTTAGAAATCAAACGAACGTGTGTATAAGTGTAAGTACATTAACGTGTGTAAATGAATAAGTGCGTACGATGATGCTATTATTGCAAAAGTGTGAAAAGAACATATAGGAATATTCGGTTAGAATAATGTTTTTCAAGCGATTGAGAAAGTGTAGTCTTTCTAAATAAAACGTCCTCTGTACGAATTCGCGAAGAAAACGAGGGAGTAGATATCGTTTGAAAATAGTTCGCACAAGAATCGTGCCTGAAACGAGGACGAGGATATTTCTCTCTCTCTCTCTTTCTCCCTCTGTCTCCCTCCCTCATAAGATTTTTAAAACGGATTATTTCATCTTTAAGAACATCGCGAATATGTGATCAATAGGTAATTTAGTTATTTATTTAGTATTATCATTCTTACTTTCGAGTACGCTTGAAATCCATCAAATATTTCTCGTTTCGTGTAAAGATTCGGAAACGTTAAGTGGCTTCTTCTTGTTCACCACTTTCTCGATATTATTTAGAACAGTTGCATCAGCTAAACCAAAAGCGCATGCATGTATACATTTCGAAATACTTCGAGTATGCCGAGCAAATGTTAACTTTACGATCGGACATTTAAAGTAATTTTACATTATACAAAATCCGAATCATAGAATATTAAAAGAGTAAGAAGGAAAAAAAGGGAAATACATTTTCTTTATCGATTTGATCTTACGCTACACGTGTCTTGTTTTTTGACTCGAAAAAAGACGAATATGCATAATAAATTGAGCTTAGTGAAAATATGTGTATCTAATTATTTCTTGAAATAATTAACGTGAGAAAAAAAGAAACGTACAATAATATGAATATATTCATGCAACGATTTATTGGGGAAAAATGTCGTTCCTTGAAATTCTATTGAAGGCAAAGCAAAACACGAGTTTATCGTGCAACAGGTTGTTTTCTCGTTATTCTTGCACAATCGCTCTATAAAGCGAAACAACAACGCGATACCTGATTCAACTTGACTCATTGTCACAGCTCCGGACGGAAAGTCCACGCCAACAGACTCCTAAGTCAACACGTAACGGCCCTTATCGCGAGACTTGTCTGATGCATAGTTTTTTGAACTCCGTTATCAGCCACCCTGTGTGATTCTTGTCGCAATATAAGCTCTAATACAAACTTGTCGCCGAAAGAGTTACGAATCGGCTAAATAAAAAAGCATATTTATACAATCAGTTTTCAATTATTTCATTCTATTGCAGTTGTAATATAAAAAAACAAATATCATTTCAATAAACAAAATCATCATTTTAGGATTGATTACGATATCATCAAAATTATAAATATTTGGGTACTTAAATATACGTTAGGCGAATACTTCTTGGTGCACCTTAAACTCGAGCACGTCGCGTGCAACTCGAGCAATTCGTGCAGTCAGCACAGCCTGCACATACTTCGACCGTACCGAATGCAAGGTGACGGAGATGCACGCACAGCTTTATTCCCTCGTAACTTGGCACACTCGTTTAATCGTGTATGTATATATGTATAATATCTACCGATTTCGAATCTCCGCTGGTCGAATGTTCGAACATGAATTTCCAAGTAAATCGCTTCTTTCTTTATTCTATTCATACTATTATTTTAAAAACATGTATATACGTTTTTACCACATGCGGCTGCTCGAATTCTCGCGTGACTCTTTATACCTATATGCGCGTAAGTCGATAATATGGGATAATAGTTTGTAAGATAAAGTGAGATGTTTGTTAAAATTACCGGAAAAGAGAGAGAGAAACAGACAGATTAAATAAGAAGAGAAATAAAAGTTGGAGATGTAGAAGAAGAGGAAGTTGATTAGAATAATGAAGTATGTCATGGACTAACAACAATAAAACGTCGTAGTTTCAACGAAAGCGACAATCGTATTTTCGAAAAATGAATATTTATTTACAAAAGATCAGTATTCAACTTCTCCTGAAAATAATTTACAATCAGTCATGTTTCTATATTTCCAGAAAGATTGTTCATTAACGCTTTAAACATCATTGTAGACATCTGATAATTGGCAAAAACATGAGACTGCTGAATATAATTATTTTTCCTGGCATGATTTGCACTATCGCTTTTCAAGACTTATTAATATTTTATTCGTTTGTTGCTGCTTCACTCTTATCACAAGTTTTATTTTGAGACAATTTTTATCATAACAGCACGCACATTAATATAGAAAACTCGTAACGATATCACCATGAGGATATTTAAATGATTGGTCCAGATCAAAGTCATATCAAGTTTATCCAAATTTTCTTAAAGGACTTTTCAAATACATTCTTTTAAATTACATTATAAAGTTAAAAAAAAAAAGAAAACATTAAAGTCAGAGAATGAGAAATTAAAATGGAAGATGCATACTGTTCAATATTTTTTAACATTTTTACACCTAAAATGCTTTTGTCACAATATAACAAAAATACTATCAATCATACTTCGAAAAATACAAGCTTTAGTAACCATACAGTAAAACAGTAGTTCTAATACTGAAGAAAACAAGTTTCATATTTACTTATTAAAAGATGTAACTCATTATTAAAAAAGCACCCCACATAAACATAGGATATATGTTAGTTTCTTCAGTTTGGCTACGTGTAGAAAAAAAAATTTGTAATTATAAATATATAACTGATCTACATACGCATATAAAAAAAACCAAAATTATTTATCGAATTAACAGATCCGTAATTTATAGCTTTCAAGATTATACGTATATACAATCAAATTCTATCACACGATAATAATTAACATTAAACTACATGTGTTTGTACCGATTGCTGTCTAGAAAAATATTAGTTTTTAAAATGGTGAGTTCATCCCAAGTTTTGTACCAAATTCCAAACGGGCCCGTTTTTGATATCTAACGTTTAGTCTGAGGATGCAATATCAAATTAAAAAATTTTAAATACAACAATATCTCTTATAACCAATATATAAATAGATAAATTACTCACTTTATCTCTTGCCATTTAACAAGTTCATTAATTGCAAACACCAGTGGCAAAGAAATTAAGTACGATAATGGTAGATGTAGAGAAAAATTTTCTATTTGTGGTCCCTCCTCTCTTATAAAACGACAAAATACATGCCCTGAGAATGCTGCTTGTGCACAAATTCTAAATATATCATAAATCTTGTTAAAATAATAACTATTCGAAGATTTCATAGAAAATATCATTATAATACTTACATTATAAATGCACTAAAAAACCACAAATAATTGTTCGTAGATCTCTTTTTCCAAATGGAATATTCTCTATGTACAAATCCTATTGATATCGTTACTAAAAAAAAAAAGAAATTCTTATAATATAATTTAAAATACTACCAGTATATTAAAAAAAATATATATATATATATAAATGTATAACTGTGATATATACCATAATGTAAAACTAATATTGCTAAAGCGAAATGCTGTATCGCCAACATAACATTTGGCTTAGAACCCCAACCACCCCAAATATCTTTTCCATGTAAATCAGGATATATATAAAGACATTTAGAGTCGGTTGTAATGTACATCGGACATAAAACCAAAAACGAAATGTATTGTGATAAAACTACCGTTACAATAGTGGGCAAGAATTTACTACCATAACACCACAATACAAAAATTGCAACCTGCAAAATAAAAAAAATTCATATTATTACAAAAAAAACATGAAACTGAACGAAAGGACAATACAAATATATTACTTGTCCGTTTATTATGCACTGATTCTTTCCTGTTGCTCGCTGCATTATAGTGGAATCCATAGGAGTAGCTATCATGGAGATCGATAAAAATGGTATAATAAAACAACTTAACCATACAATTTGAGATACAGACAATAAAGGCGGTAATAGCAGAATGGCAGATATTGCTTGTGCAAATGAAAGAGTAACTGTACAGCACAACCAAAATTGTACACAATTCCATAAACATTTCATATAATGACGTGCCTGAAAAAAGTAAATGCAATTAATTAATTATTATTATTGTATTAGAGATACAAACACAATAAAAAAATTCTAATCACCTCCATGATAAGATGAAATATAGTAATTGGATCTTCACGCTTTACGCTCAATGAACAAGCAACAGAATTTAAAGTTCTACTTAAGTCAACAGGAGATGGTCCTTGATCAGGCCTAGTTTGTGCCAACACTGGTATTTTTTGACATACTTGTGGGTACAATGGTTCTACTGCAACTCTAGAAAAAAAAATAAAATTTGTAATGTGTAATTACAAAAGTTCAAATTTGAAACGTATAATAATCGCTTGATAATATGACTTACGCAGCATCGGCTTGCATAAAAATAGGCATATTTTCAGCATTAGCAGATGATCCAAGAACGCATACAACTTCACCATAATCTTGCATAATATGTAACATTTCTCGGGTCACAGTAGTAGTGCAATCGGTGAATAAAGATACCAACAAAGGAACATTGTCTATCAACTCTATATGAGGTCGTATTTTATCAATACCTCGTGGTAATTTAGCCTGGAAACAAAATATCATTAATAAAATTTTGCATCTTAATTAGAAAATTTTACTTACTCGATTAGATAAATCAAAATGAACGGGTGCACTTTGCTCTGTACTATCAGTAAGGCAACTTAAAGATCGCCAAGCCTCCTGACCAGATCCTAAATCAACACTGTGCATGAGCACACTGTTTTCGCTTCTTACAGTGTTATGTTCCCTGTATCATGATTATTGAAAAATTACTTCGTCATTTAGAAATGAACTTGATAATTAATCTGCAAAATATTTATAAATGGCAATAAAGAACATACTCATAAATCATGCAGATAACTTTTTATAAGTGCAAGAGTTGTGAATGAACCTAATATTTTAAATAAAAAAAAATAAATTCTTTCTATATAAGGATGGAAAAACAAAATGGAGATAAAAAATATTTCCTATTTTCAATAAATTATTAATTCAAATCTTAAAACAAATTGAGATATAAGGATTATAATATTCCAATACTAATTATTTATAAAAAAAAAATAGCAAATTTTATATAAATTAATGTAAACCTATGGCTCATGGTGCTTTTAACTTGAACTGGCCCATTATAGTTCCATTCAGCAGGTTCATCTTCAAATCTCACGGTGCACATATCGGTATTTATAGCACTTGGTGCAGACATACTCATTGCTCGACTGTTGTCCAAGTTACTACTACAAAAATTAGACAATATTCAGTTATATTTTCTTATTTTTTATACAAATAAAAATGTTCGTATTCTAAATACATTAAAAAGCATTTATATATATATATTTCACATAATATATTATAATAGTTTTATTTGTTTATATAAAAAAGAAAGTCTAAAATTTTATTCTTAAAAAAAGATTTTAAAAATAATAATAATAATAACATACGATATTATTATAATAAATATTTTCATTATTCTAGTATTATTTATTAAATATACTAATAATGACACATCAATGGTTATTTCTTAAACTTATCAGAAAAAATAATAAAATTAAATTTTAAAAAGTTTATATATGTTTGAAAGTATATTATTTATAATAAAAAGTAACATGTAACATACCGAGGAGATATACGATTAAGCAAGTGCCTGGCCTGATCCATGCAAGAGTATTTATGCTGACGGGATTGAGGCGTTGAGGGAGTGGGTGAGGTCATGGCTGCTGCCTGGCTCACCCAACAACCCACTGGACTCTCTGACCTGACATTGATGCGTTAGTTACGTTTACTTAGTTATGCATTTAATACACATCAAATGATAAAATAACAAAAAACATACATAGCTATTATGGGATACGTGTGTATGCATAATTTTTATGAATATATATTTATTTATTAAATATGTTTCGAGAGATGCAAAATCGTCAATTTTATGAAAATACCTGAATGTTATTATCTTTTGTTTATATGAAAAAAAAGCCTATAATTAATAAATTAAATAACTTTCACTTAATAAAGCCACTTGAGAGGTGACTTGCAACTGTAACCAGTTAGCGAATTGTTAATGGCATTACACCAACCATTGTTAAACTTCATTAAAAAATAATTTAATAAATAATATTAATAATAAAAACACATATATAAAAATATATAAATGTTTATATATATGTATATATGAAAATGGACAAAAGAACATGCCTAGAATCTTTTGAAAATTATTTACAAAAAAAGGTTTCTTTCCCATTTTCTTAAAAAAAAAAACAGCCAAAAAATTGGAAATAATAAATATATAAATTAAAGATTAACCTAGTCCTCTCTGTGAGCAATGATATGTGACAATTCCATCCACTCTCAAGTCCCATTTTTTCCGAGAATACACGAGAACGTAATTCATTCTCTTTACTGAAATGAACAAATCTTATGCAGGCTCTTTCTAGCTGTTCAATTAACTGAACCTGGTAAGTACACAATTAATAAACAAATATAATTTATGGACATAGTATTGTTTATAAGCATAACATTTTACCATGTCAGTCTGAGCTTGATACTGCATAGTCACCATTCCAATAAATATTTGATTACATTGAAGTTCGAAACAACTTTCAACATCATTTACATCATCATCATTATTATCATTACACAATAATGAATCTATAATAAAAATGTATATAAATATTTTAAAGAACATAATAACTTACATTGAATAAATCAATTGCAAATTTTACCTGTGGAATGAAATTGTCCAAGCATTCCTTTTATTCTAGGATCAAGAACATTTCTAAAATCCCATGGTAAGGGAGTTGGACTTCTATGTGGAGTATATAAATGTTTACTGTCTGCAGGAAGTTCTATATATATTTCTGGCATATTATTATTAACGCTTTTAGTTAATGGTCTATAAGCAAATGCAGTACAATATGATGTTAAACTTGTTCTTTGATAAAAATCTTGTACTTTTTTCCTGTAATATGTAATTAATATATTTATACCGATATAATTGTTGTATAATTGTATTGTAAACTTATTGTATTAAAGTTAATCATAATAAGTATACCTATCAGATGCAGAAAGCGGACAAAGATCATGACCATCCCAAAATTCAATGCACGAGTCTAGAATTATATCCGCAGTACCTTGTGTTAACAATTGTAGACTACCACTGCTACGTTCTTTTACAACTACAGCAACCATATGTGGAAATGGAAATTTTAACTTGGTTGCAATACTCAGAGATCGTGCAAATTTAATATCTCTTTTAACTTTGTCTGCTTGCTAAATTAAAATCAATCAATTATTTATTCATTAAACGTTAGAGAATAAACATATTTAATGAACTATTTTGTAAAGAATGTACATACCACATGTCTGAATGTAGATAACTGCTTTTCTAATTGAAATATTTTTTCTGCTTGATCTCGAAACCCTATTTGCTTCGCCAATTCACATAAACATCTGATAATACAAGAAGAAAGATTCTAATGGAATTCTTTTCGACTTAAAAAATTATAATATAACTTTAAAATATACCGTCTGTTTGTAACCGGGACAAGATTTTCATTATAAAGAGCTTCACAAGTAACATGACAGCAAAATTGAGTATAATGTTCTTGAGTTTCCATATTACATGTATTCAAAAGAATTGCTAAGCCTAGAGGTTTCAATGAATTTAAATGTTTTCTCCAAGAATGATCGTCAAATTGTAAACGAAATGGCAAGGCACGATCATGCGTAAGATCCAATACTTCTGCTGTAGAATGAGATAATTCTACAAAAAAAATACAATTTCTCTTTTAACAATAATAAAGATACTTACATTTGTACTATTAGAAAATACTACCATGTTGCCTAAAACATTCCCTATTTGAAATTTCCTTGGTATTTTCTTCATTGGGCATGGGTTCTGTTTGTCCTAAACTGTCATTGCTAAAAGAATGATATAATAAATTTTATGTTTTTTTATGTTGTTTCTGTATATTACTCAATTGTATTATTTACCTTGAGGCTGCTGACAAAGAATTGGAATTATGTAGGAAGAAAACCTTTTCTGCAGTAGGATTAGGCCAAGAAAGAATACCTTTCTTATCTACACAACATAATGCCTAACATACATAGCTTTTATAAGATATTTTAATATCACCATACAATATGATGTTAACACATTTGTGGATAGACAAAAGTAGTTATACTTATTGAATAATATATACAGGGTTGCGATATAGTGATGGGACGAATTTTTTTTAAGGTCATTTTTTTCAAAATTTTAGGTCATCGTATTTTTTTTAAATGGAGCTGCATATTTTTACTACAATATTCTTATAGCTTATAAAAAAACGAATCTAATGATGTGCAATATGTTAACCTTCAAGTGACCTTTACCGAGAAAATTAAGACTACTAAAGTACTAAAGTTACTGACAAACATTTCACAATTTTATTTTTAATATTCAACTGACCTGTATGTTTTATACTTTACAAAATATAATGACTTTTTCTATGCATAATTATCTATACACGTTGTTTCCATGGATGTGTTAACATCAAACATATATAATTCCACATACTGTGACAGAACCCAAAACATGAAGAATATTTGCAGATCTTGACATCATATGCTCTTTTCCACAAAGAATATTTATAAAATGTTCCTTTAATTCAAACCAATTATAAATTATTTCAGGATGAGTCGGAGTTGAAATATCTGCGTCTTCAAAAGGATCTACAAACTAAATATATTATCTGCATGATTATAATGATTTCTTAAAAATATCAACAAATCGTACAATAATAATTTATTTACAGTTCATTTATTTAATTAAAAAAAAAAAAAAATTCTAACCTGAAGTTTCTTTGAAGACTGATAAAGTTTGCATAGTGCTTTGAAACGTGCCATTCCCATACAGTTTAGAAAAATCCAACAAATAGGAAAAATTACTGGTAACAATGGAAGAGTTACCGCTATTGGTTGTAGTAAAAACATTTCAACCCATGTTCCTATACCAAAGCGTTCTGAGAGATATAAGTAGCGAAACAAATTAATGGCCACAATAAAAGTTAAAATAAGGGGATAGGCCAATTGTTCTATATAACAAACCATCACAAGATAACGTTTGCGATTATGATAGGTAACAGGCCTATTAAGAGCCTGATCTAAAGCCATTCTAAGATTTGTCAAATATGGAGTTTCTTGCAATTCGTATAACTTATTTTTCAAAGGTATTCTTGCCTGTGGTGTAGAAAATATTTCATTAACACTATGGACTGGTGGACTATAAACTTCTCTTGTATGTAAAGATAATCCATCAGGATCCTAGAAATAAAACGCATTGTATCTAAATGGTAAAGCCATCATTTTTTGAACAAAAGTTAAATCGTAAAAAACTCACATCATATGGAATACAATATCCAGGGGATTGTTGACCAGGTTTCATTACAATTATATCTCCAACAACTAATAATGCCCAAGGTAAATTAACTATTTGGCCATCACGATATGTCCATTGTAAAGTTAAACATGGTGATAAAGGTGTGCATAAATGTGGATAATTTTCAATATTCCATTTACATCTAGCTTGTGCAACTAAAATATAATAACAAAAAAAGAAATAATTGTAAAACGACAATTCTACTGTTACATATAATACAGTATACATAAAAATTATTCTATACGTCAACATACTTTCAAGTTGTTTAAGAAGAACATAAACTCTACTAGGAATCTCATTATGACGCAGTTTGTTATCCGACACAACTAGAATAAAATTAAAAATTGTTAAGCAACAAATGACCAATCCTTCATATGGCAGTGTTGAGTACCTATAATAGAACGGTTATATATTTCAACATTCGCTATACATAGCATGTAAAATAAAAGTTATCCTATATAATACACATCATACCATTTTTCACCTATAAACAAATATATAATAATAAGTGTGAGCCCATTGATTAACAATGCAATTGCTGATGTCCAACAAAGAGTTGTATATTGACTACGATGATGTAATGCATCCTTCAGCCAAGCTTTGTATTTTCTAAACATAATATATATATATATATATATGTTATATGTCAAATTATATAACTTATCATAATATAAACAAGCATTTTTAAAATAGAATTATCAATTAAAAATTGCACAAATTTTCGACATGTTCAAATCATAACAAATCTTTAGATCGACACTAGGTTAACCTTTTCTATCTTTTAATAATTTGAAGTTGTAATTGTAACTAGACTTGATCAAACAGTAGTATAGTTAACCCTAAATAAATAACATGCAATCGAACATTATTAATCAATTAAAAAATAACATTTAATATTCGATTACTTGTATGTTTTGTATTCGTCTTCTTTTCTACATTCGTAATCTTGTAATACGTAAAGAATATCATTTTGTAAAATACTCAAAGCCTTTGTTGTGGACAATCCAATATCTGTCTTGTGTTTCCTTTTTTCGGCATTTTCATTTGTTTTTTTGGTTGCAGAAGGGTTTTTCATTTGTTCACTGTCCATATTTTAAAGTATGAAGTGAAATAATTCGTTAACATTGGACATTTTTTCAGCGCAACTGCAATGTGCAACAGTGGACAACGGTGGGCAACTACCACTTTCAATACATAGTAGGGATAAAAGTGTGGGAGTATTGTAAAAACAATAACCTTCTCCAAAGATACTAGTAGCGGTAAACGAGTTGCTGAATATTCGATTATCTCTATTGGTTAAAATAGTCATGTGACTTGATAGATCGATTTATAGCTAATAATTAACCAATCAATGAATCGATTATTAGTACGAAGAACGTGATTGGTTCAACGTTTTTTAACCGCGAACTAAAAATAATCGTGAAAATTTCAATTTTGAAAAGATAGACAAGAAAAGAATATTTCAAATTATCTTATAATAAAAACAATATATATAAATTAATACAATGGTCGCATAAAAATGATCGTTCATTTTCATGATATTTTTATTCAATCATTCATTATTTTTAATCATGTATAATATATGTATACGGTATGTACGTATTACATAAAAATGGAAATTTAATTAATATTCATTGAAATACAGTTTCTACATCTTTGCGAATAAATAATGCTAAACTTGCAGCTCCAAGACCCGTAGCATGACTATCGCATCCAAAATCGGTATTCATATTACTTTTCGGTATAAGCTCTCCGTAACTGTTACAAAATAAGAAAAATCCAAAACTGTTTATTTATCTCTTTCTCTCTCCCTTTTTCTCTTAATAAATTATAATTCAAAAGAATATACTAACAATAAGTGTTTCAAGAATCACTTTATCGAACTGAAAAATTATACATTTTTTTTCTTAGCAAATATTGAAGATTTATATTTTGAAATGAAAATAAAAATATTGTAATTCTATTAAAAAACCAATATTGATTTTTTTTCTCTATTTTTTCTTTTCTCTTCATGATAAAGTTAATTTTGGGACACCCTGTGTATATACATATATATACTTGCATACCCAAATGCACTGTAACAACCACTAGGATGAGACCAGCTTAAAATTAAATTCTCGTAATGTTTATCCATGAATTCCAAATATCCTTCCGATCCGCATAAAACAACTATAATTCGAATAATACACAAAAATATATTTACAAAATGATACGATTAGAAATAAATATCATTTACCTTGTTCCATTAACAGATCTCGTGTGTTATAAGGAAATCCAATCGTTTCAATATCAATCATATCTCGAAGAATATGTGAACAATAGATAGGTAACATTTTCAAATACGGTATCATTCGATTTTCCTTACATCGCATCTACAATTATGTTATTTAAACTTATAATATTACTGTAAATTCTTTTCCTCAATAAAATATTTAAACAATTAGATTTATTTATAAACTTACTGCCCTTAAAGTTTGTATAATAAGTAATCTATGCGTAAGAGGATATCCTCTTGGATTATCTTTTTTCATTATCATCTGTATGCATTTGTAAGGTATCAAGCATTTATTATCAAAGTTTTGTTTAACAATTTCAACGAGACAAAAATCACTTTCATATTCATTAGGTCTTCCTTTCATTATTATATCTTCACCATTTGCATATGATAATCGTTGAGATGGAAGCGGTAACATCGCACTTATAGTTTCATTTTTCCAAGGTATTTCTCGCATCCAAATTTGCGGATCGTTTAATACTTTTTTTACTAATTATTAATATTTTCATAAAGTATAAATCAACGTGCAAAATATATTGATAGATTAATGTAAGATAAACAAAGTAGCAAAATACTTACGCACTTTCATTTCTTCATTTATTGGAATAATTACGTTTGTTAAAAGTTTTCGCGTATTGTAAGAAAATTTGAATAATTTTTTCAAATCGTGAGAATATGTTTTGCCAAGGTAACGAGTATTTTTATGCAATATTGTTTTTAATAGAGAGACTGTTCCGAAAAAATGTATATGTATATATTGACAATTTTGATATAAGTATAAATATTAATAACAATATTGACATAAGTTTCGTTTTTTTATATATAAATAGAAATATTCTCACCTTCTGTTAAAGTGATTGCATAAATAGTACCGATCGTCATCTGTTGCGGTCGTTCGTGTATATATTTAATAACTTTAAAAAGAGCCCTCAATTTAAGATCTGAAAAAAATTGTCTTTTTATAAGCAACATAACAGCAGATAAATAATAATACAACTGAATATACGCCACAGTTCTAGAGTTTATTCGTGTGTTTTATTAATACATAAATATATAACATTTTATATTTTTCTTTTAGAACACGTTTGCCAATTATTTTAATGTTTGCATAGTATAACAGTTATTGGTATTTAAATAAATATCAGTGCTCTATTTTGCAATACATGTAATATTTTAATGAGAGGAAGACAGGATCTATTTTAATATTTGTACAATAATTAAAATAATTATAATTTAATTATTTGTTTTATCAAATATTTATATATATGTACGTAACAGAGTGGATATAATACATAATAAAAAAACCTAATTTTACATAACATTGTTAAAAGAAACGATTTTTCATATAAATTTGTTTGTTTTCTTTGTTTACTATTATATTTTGTATAATTAATATAATTTTGCTTAACTGTAGTATCAATTAATTTAATGAATCATAATACCAAAAGCGGTATGATCCAAGTCCCCTTCAATTCTTATAATGAAACATCCTAAGATAGCAAAGATCAATAGAACGCACGTAATATTTTGAACACTCGATTCCATCGGGGAACATTCGCAACTGAAACAAAATCATTCGCAACCCTAGCTTTATAGTCTCTCCCCACCGTTCGTTGTTAACGTATTACGTGCGATTTAAACTTAACGTTATTTATTACAAGTAATTTCATTCTCGAGACGCAGCCGGAACAATTCTTACGATTACAGCTTTTTCTTCATGAACTCGACATGTCTTATTCAAGAAATCTTTCACTTTAAATCCGGATTCTTCTCGAAGGATTACCATCAATTTTATTAACACCTACGAGTTCGAAACAAATGTTGAGTCTGAGAACAAATACGAATTCATAGAGAAAATAAATTTCGTAGAATTAGAAAACATAGAAAAAGATAGAAATAATATATACATAGTAAACAATGAACAAAATGTTATTTGCTCATCTTGTAGTAATTAATGTATCTATCATTTCTAAATATTTACTTTTATATATGTATTTTAATGATTATGTAACATCGATTTTACAAAAAATTTGTACTTTTTATTTAAATTTCATATGTATAACTATATTAGAGAAATAAATCTGTCTTAATTTTTTTGAAGATTTTGTAGACCGTAATACTAGCTCAGATTAATTATTCTCTTTATTTTCTATACGTACCTTTATTCGGAGGTCTGTCTAGGGCTTTTGAAGAATATTAGGCCAAAGACAAAATTGATCATATCTTATTTTATCAGTGCATTTTTCAAGATATTCCTTAAATATATTAAATAAGTCATTAGTATTGACAGATCTAATGCCTAATTTTATTATATTTTAATCATTATTATGTGCATAATAATCAACAATATAATCGCTTTTAAAGAATGTTATAGACACATAAAGTATATCATTAATGTAATTAACCTATTTACATCCGAGCTCTAAAGACGTTGATAAGTGAACATCGTATTCTCGCGGAATATTCCGCTTTAAGATGCAAGAGGGTTACATTAGTATCAATATTTTGGTGTAGAGAAATGTGAATATTTGCATTTATAATATTCAATTTGAAATCAATATCAGAAGGTACATCGTTCTTATTTTTAAATGTACCACTTAATATACGCACATCGTCTCAAATTATTTTTGATAGTAACACTCCAAAGGAAACAAAGTTATACCTTCGGATTTATCATCTCGTTATATTTTTATGTATATCGCAAAATGCGTTGTATTCGTTGATTTCGCATGGTGGAAGAAAAATCAAATATCACAATATTGTTTTCCATGCGATTTTTATCTTGTCATCGATTGACATTTATCGTCAAATTTGTTTACTATACTGAAATTATTTAATACATTGACAAGAGATGTTTGTGTAATTGGATAAAAATTTTCTTTTACATCATCTCTTTGTTTAATAGCGTTTCTACTTACAATTGTATCGGAAGTACACATATCTTTATCGCTAATTAAATGAGAATTATACAGAGTTTGAGTGCTACTGCAAGTATCAATCGTTGATTCGTCGTTTAATTCCAATAATGAATGTCTCATGTTCGATACTCCTATGGATGCGGCCGAATTTCTTACATGATTCTTCATAACAGTATTCATATGAATATTCACAGAAAACGTATCATATAAGATCATCTAATGGAAATAAACAAAAAATTTTTACTACAAAGAACTTTTATAGAAGTATATTTACATTGTTTTATATACCTGTACGTTATTAGAATCTTGGACTTTAAATTTAAGATCTTGTAATTGTACGGATTCTGGTATCAATCTAGGTTTATCACAGGCGTTAGGGTTACTTGCGATTTCGGAAAACACGCTGCATGAATTGAAGTTGAAACTATAAAAACAATAATCGTTAATTAAGTTATAAATTCCGTATTTATAAATCATTTTTCATGTAATAACTCACTATTTTTGGCAGGTATTATCTCTGGAATCAGTACACTGTAATAAGTCTTTTTTTTTAACTGATATTCTTTTTGGATTAATTCGGTTGTCTTTTCTTCGGATACGACCGTCTGTTGACTCGTTGGTAAAACTGGTGCCTGCATCCCCGTCAAACTGTTAGAACCCCAAGACATACACTGGAGAGGAGGTATGAGGGAATCAATGTGATAAAATTTACTACCCGCACCATAATATTTCTATTTTCCATTACATTTATCAATAGTAGCATTTATTAAATATGATATTAACATAAAATGACAATTACAATAAAATAAGTTTAATTAGTGCGGGTAAAAATACAAACACAAATATGTTAAAAATATTTTTTAATAACTACTTATTAATTTAAACTTTCTATACTTATATGATTATTATAGAATTACGCATCCAGATCATTATGATACTTTCTTTAAAATCATATTTACATACAAGTATATTACATTACTCACCTGCTTCAAAGTAGATGGTATTTCGTTTTTAATTTCAAAACTATTCGAATTTTTAGATGACATCGTTTTTTTTTTAGTGAAATTTTGTTCTGTATTCAATGACTGATGTGTACTATTATTTCGAATATGAGTAATAATGACATCTTTACTAGTAGATTCATCAGGAGCCCATGACGGAGCACTTTTAATTTGGCTTTCTGCTATATTATGATTTGATAATTCTAGCGTATGAGAAAATATATCTGTAGTGTTACTTTGGCAAGAAATTTTATTTTTTTTATAATTACTTGATTCAAGAATTTCCAAATCCAAGTGATAACTTCTATCGTTAACGTATTTTTGTGATGGTTTCATATTAATCTGGTTAGCAATTTGCTGCTTAACTTCATTATAAGTAGTAGCACTACATGAAGCTTTCATATTTTCTTCTAAATTATTTGTTCTTATTTTTTTAGGTTCAGTTATAGTCACAGATTTTATTCCATTTGTATGAGTACCAATTACACATATATTTGTTTCTAGTTTTCTCTTTGAGCTTGCTTTTGTCTCATTAGATTGATATTCCGAAGATGATAGTTTTGTATTTCCAGTTTGTAAATTTTCAGAATTATTTAAACTCATTGAAGGACTAGTATTTAATTGTAATAATTTATGATTATCAAAACTTTCCAGATTAGGTACACTCGCAAACACTGCAGGTGATAAAGATGTTACATTAGTAATTTTGATGTTCATAACAGGTGAGTTATCAAAGTTCTTATGATTTTCATTTTCTGAAAGTATATTATCTTTTACATTATTTATAGTTAAAATTTCATAATCTTTTCTTGCTTTTAAGTTATTTGAAGTTTTTCTTTTTGTTTTCATTTGATTATTACATTTTTTAGGAATATCTGATGAACTACATGAAATATCTATTAATTGATCTGAATTATTATTTTTTGTATTTATATCACAATTAGGAAGATCCATCTTCATCAAAGTTTGATCTTCAATTTTTAATCCTTTTGAATTACTTATAATCTATATAATATGAATAAATTGTAAATTAATCTCCTACAATTAAATAAAACTAGTTAATTAATTGATTAAATTACTCACTTCAATATCATCATCATCACTATCAATCATGATCAAATCAATCTTGTTATTCCAAGAAATCGATAATTCTTTACTTTGTAAGTTTTCGCCTTGACTTTTTTCTAATATACTTTGTTTTTCATCTGTTAATAATCTGTTAGCAGTTTCTTCTGAATCCGCTTGTCCTTTTTCTTGATCTGTTTGTATTATAGTTTTACTTTGATTAATTAGTGATATACTTTTATTTTCTGATCGATTTAAAGTAACAATATTTGTACTTTTCTCTGGTAAATTTACTGGTGATATTGTAAACATATCTTGATTAGAACTACTACAGCTATTTTCAGATATAATCCTAAAAGACATAAAAAAAAAATGTATCATCAATTATAAATGTACAAGAATATGGGTGTATAAATTTGTGCAAATCTACATGTACATACTTTGTTGAAATGTTAGTTAGTTTTTGTTCAAAGGTTTGAGGTGTTACACATGTAGATGGATATGACACCATAGAAAGATCATCCTTATTTTGTGAATCACCCACAGAAATTTCTGAATCGCTGGTATCTATGTCCATGTCACGATAAGTAATACTAAAAAAGACAAGTTATAAAAACTATTAATTACATCAAAAGACAAAAAATGAAGAATATTATTATAAATTCTTTAAATCTGATAATGACTATGAAAATACATACTTTATAGTTTCTGTTACTTTCTTTGGCGAGTGATTTACTTTATCTGTAAAATAAAAAAGTTAGAATAAATTAAAATAATATAATAAACTTCTTATCAAAATTTGTAGCTAAGGAAAATAATAATGATATCACCTAATATAGATATACATTCATCACAGTTCCAAATAGGATTGGCCCATTTTAGTTGACCGCATGCCATATGAATTCCTTGAGAACCACATGTTCGACATAATGTTAATTCCCATTTTCTAGTAAAATAACATACATCATTTTAACGTATAATATTATAACATAATTTCAAATAAAAGCAAGAGTAGCAAACATAATTTTGCAACTAAAATGTATTAACTACTTACGCATTTATGCTCGTGTGGTTTCTGCCTTTTGGACACAAACATGTCACAGCATCACAACGGTTGTGTCTATATAAAAGTTCATGAAATGCATTTGGTTCAAGCTCCCAAGATGCATCCCTATGAAATAAAAAAATATATAATATTGTTGAAAATTTAGTAAAAAAACACACAATATCATATTATATTATTATTATATATTTAACTTTTAAATGAATAATTATTTATTCTAAATTAAAATTGAATCTCAGCATTAACCTTTTTATATATGCATCTAGAGATATATTCATTCATTTATGATAATTTAACTTACTGGCTTGGAATAAAAATACCCTGTTCTAGCATTGCTTTTTGGAATTCTTTTTTATTATTACATAGTGGACACTTAAAGAAATAACCTGCATTATTTGCAAGTTGCTACAAAGAAATAAATGATTAATATGAAATATTTATTTTTAATTATTATATTTCTAATGTTGACAGAGCTATTATTATATATTAAATAATTTCGAGTAAATAAATAATTAATTTACCTGAACACATATTCTATGAAACCAAGCATCTTTTTTACAGCAAGGTGCCCATAATACTTCAATTAAATTCTTAATGTTTACATTATCATAACAAATATAACATATTGCATCTATATTTTTCTGAATTAATTGTTTTTCATACGCGCTAAATTTCTGTTTGGGTCTATGATTTACACAATACGACCTAAAATTTTCATATAAAAAATTTATATTAAATTAATACAAAGAATATATATATTCATCTAATATATATAAATCACATAACAAATATATAAATCTATATGAACTAAAGCAAAAGGCTGAAATTATATTTAAGCATACTTCATTAAAAACATTACCTAAATTCACCAAAAAATTGATGAAGAGTTCCAGCTCTTAAGCCACAAGGAAAATGAAATACTCGTTTACATTTTGCATTGCAACAACCTAATGTGGCACCATTTTTTTTACAGTAAGAGCATATCTTAAAAAATAAATCCAAAATGTAAATATAAATCTTTAATTGTTATAAAAAAGAAAGAACAACATAAAAGAAAACAAATTATAATGTAATAGACGTATCATCATCTTACCAATCTTTTACCTCTGCGCAATTCTTTATGTATATCTCTTAATAAAAATCCTAAAATACCTTCATTGTCTCTACCTTTTTGTTCCATATTCGAGGATAATAACTAAAAGATAAGAAATATTTGTTAAGTTTTTATTGATGCTTATACAAAAATAGAGCATGACTAAAAATAAGAATTATTTTAAGAAGGAACACCATTTAGAAGTCCGAAAATTACCCGTTTTATGGTTATTTTTCAAATAAAAAGGATTGTCTGATTTTATTATACCTTTGTACACTTTTTATTTCACATTTTGACAAAGTTATAGTAATGTCAGAAAATCCTTTTTATTTAAACAAAAATCTTAAAAAACAGCTAATTTTCGAATGTCTAAATGGTGGTCCTCCTTAATTTTAATACTTACCAAGCAATAATAATGTGTAACAACACCATGATATTCATAAAATTTCCCAAACTCCAACTCATTGTCTTCTGTAAGACCACAGAAACAACAAATCTTTAAATTTCGTTTTACTGTAGACATTATACCTACTGGAATAAAAATTGAATTATATATGTACAAATATTCATTATATATGTATCAAATAAATTAAGGTTATATACTTATCAAGTCAATAATTTACGTACCAAGATCTTCTAATGATACTTATATGTTATAAAAGTTATCTTCCAATGTATATTTCATGTTTCTATAAAATAACAGTTTCCATTAATCTTTATACAAAAAGCATCGCCATATATTCATGTATTAAATATCGGAACAATGCATAAAAATATAACATCGTATATTTTATCAAATAGTAAATATATCCAATTTAATTCATTTCAGAATAAATATTATATTCTTGTATTGACAATGTGTCATAGAAAGTATCGGTACATTTTCGGATGTGAAAAAAAGGAAAGTCTATATTATAGTATACCGAGCTAACTCCAAATACAGACAATAAAACCACAAATTTATCATTTTTGTTTTAAATTTTCTTAATTCAATTAAACTTTTAATAAACAATTTAAGTTCCAATAATTTTCAATTTGAATGCACAAAAATGCAAAATGTACACGATCAGTGATTGATCAAAATAACACAGAAAACTTTGTTTTCCTTTTAATGATCTTCCGTCCTCAACTTGTCTTTACGGGACATTTTGAAAATGGCTGTCAACGGTATTTTTCAATCTAGTAAAAAATTCAACATTGTTTCAATTACTTTCCCTAGAATATTTTTGAAAATCATTAAACTATTAATTTGTTAGATATAATATTTAAAAATCTTTAATTATATATTGTTATTTTTTGTCTCCAATAATTAATACTTATTTTTATGTAATTCATACTTTTTATTGGTAAATCGAATATAAAACTGCCAATTTTGTATCACGAATTTAATAATTTGGTATCTCAAATGGCACATAACTAAATTGAAATATCTAAATTACTAATATCAGAATGATTTTGATCATTTATCAAACTATTAAAAATTATAATACGGAATAATTTAATATTTCCAATATTTCCATAATATAATGCATCAACAACAGCAATTTCAAATGATATGATTGTTATTGGTAATATCTTTATTTAGTTATTGATAAGCGAATGTAATAATTGAAATATTTAAATATTATTAATCAAAATAGACGCATCAAAATTGTAACGTATAATAACATGGTAGATATTCCTAGTGTTTTGCACCTCGATATTATATAGAATGCACATTGGTTTATTCTAGGGAGGTTGAGTGAAAAGTTTGAACACCATTGAGAAAGTAAATTTATAAAATCGAATTACGAAGAAATAAGTATTTAGTCTTTCAAAATGATGCTTTTGCAATATTAAAATATATAAATTTCGGGCGTTTCCACTGTATTTGTTATGTGTATATAGTCACGTATATTGCTCTATGAAAGTTTAAAAAATTTATATAAATGTATATAGTTATTAATGCTTACACATGCGAATGAAATCGTCTTTCTTGAGTTATTAACAGCGGCGTTTCATATTAAGAACAGGTATGATTAATTTTTAAATATTTATGATACAATGCAGGAACAATTAAACAAATGAAAATAAGAAAACAATAAGTGCTTTCAAACAATATATATATATAACTTCTGTAGGAAATTATATACCATAGACAATCGATGTTTTTATATATATGTATTATATGTTTATGTAGATGATATATAAACATATATAAAAATATATAAATATATGTATTGCTTTTTTTATATAGATCTTTTTAATAGATGATAAACCATTCATTTTTATCCAATATTTTATTGTTCAACTGAGAATGCTTTCGTATTTTGTTTAGGTTATGTTTATGTCATATAGTTTTATTATTAATAAAGTAAAAGTAATGGCCACAAATTTATTTGCAATAAAATTACAATTAGTAATATCTTAAGATTTTTTAAGATTTTATCAAATTTAATATTTATTATTTTTAAATGAAAGATATATATTTCATATAGAAGTGAAATCAGAAATGAAAACATTATGCCAATGCTGTAAGCTAACCATACATATGTATGTTCCTCGATATATATATAGATAAAGGAACTATATAAAAAATAATGTGTTCAATGTTTTTTTTATACTTATTATATTAGAATTTATTTACGTAAAAATTATTTAAATAGCAAAAAAAGAAGAAACAATTTATTTTTATATACTTCAAAATACACTGGCACAATTATATTTGTATACATCACTGGATATATTTTATGAATGGAATAGTCAAGCAACCAGTACACGTTTTCTAAATTAGTTCAACATTTAATCGTAAAAACGGTGGTTCTCTTAGATTTTAAATATCATAAATATTGTTATAAATAAATGTCTAATTACTATACAACTTTTAATAGAAGAATAAAACTTTTATATATAGATACCGCAAGTATTTAAAAATAATTCAATATAAATATGACATATGTTTTTGTTCAATATACTCTTAAATTCAATACAGAGTTATTTCTTCAATAACTTAAATCTTACTATTATATTAATAGTATGTTTATATATTTACGAGCTAGAGAACTTCAATTGTACGAAATTTTGGCCAGGTCATTTGTTAATAAATTATAATAAGAAATTTTATATTATAATAAATTCAAATAATATATAAGAATATAAAATAATAATTACAGTAGCAGTTTATTACATCAAAAATGAATGGGATTATTCCTGAAATGGAACAAATAATTAGTCAGCTTGAACGTGGGACTGTGGTAACAAAATTTTTCTCAAGAAAGCGACCAGAAAAGAAAACCTTAATGATACGAAGAGAAACTAGACAGATTGTTTGGTCGAGGAGTTCTACCTTTAGACCTTTTGATGGTTCCGGTAAGAAGTTTTAAGTTTCTAATTAATGTTTAAAATTAATATCACATACTTATATTTTATTATAGGAAAGATAAAATATTTGTCTATGATGGGTTATTTTACACTAAAAAACTGTTCCTTATAGATTCACATTCAAAAGCACCCAAAAAATAAATTTTCCACGTAATATTTTAGGCACACTTTATACATGGTTATGCAGTTATATATCTACAGCAAAAATGGGCAGAATATTATCTGAAGATACTAGTTATAGGCCAAAAACCAGAAGGCAAAATCAGTGTCCATTTTGTATATGGGTGAGTTTATGATAAAGATAAAATCCATATCAATTGTTGGATCTCATCCAGAAAGATATAATTAACTTTGCAGATGAATGTACATATTTATATTTGTTATTTATGTTAATATCTGTTCTATTTAAAATTATTCAAATTTTTTATTGACTTATAATTAATTATACAAATATATATATAGAGAGAGAGAGTTTTTATTTTATTCATATAGAGGTGGTAGGTATAAAATATTAAATCTCAAATGATTTAAAAATAAATAATTACATTCACATTCTTATTTTATCTTGCCATTATTGCAACTTCTCCTTCAGTTTTGGTCTATCAACAATTGTGCCCATTACTACTGTTGATATATAGAATAGAATATTGAATATTAGAGGTACTATAGCACAATAAAAATTATATATCATAATACTGCATAAATATTTGGATAGTATATTCAAACAATATTATATTGGAGTTTTAATATCTCTAAGTAAAAAATATATAAATTTTTTTATATATATATATATATTTATATATCATCTTTTTTTAGTTGAAATCAGAGAAGTAAAAGAAGTTAGAGTAGGCAAGCATTCCAAAGATTTTGAAAAATGGCCAGAAGATGCAAAGAGAATAGAAAGCTTGAGATGTTTTGTTGTATTCTATGGATCTGAATTCAGGTTAAAAACTCTTTCAATATCAGGTAAATATAAAATACTTCTATTTATATATATCACATTAGAATTGTATTGATTTTTCTGTGATTCATTCATTTATAATTAATATATATTTTAGCTCTAAGCGAAAAAGAATGCGAGTTATGGGTTAAAGGTTTACGTCATTTAGTGCAAGATACTATTAATGCCCCATATCCTTTACAAGTTGAAAGGTGGCTTAGGAAAGAATTTTATGCAATGGAAAATTCAAGAGAAACGTAAGAAAATTTATACCTAGATTGTCATTATTTTCTATAATTGAAACTAATATTTAACTTTGATCGCAAAAACTGATAATAAAATTAATTTGACAGAGTTACATTAAAGGATGTTAAAGCATTTTTACCTAGAGTTAATTGCAAAATTGCAACTAATCGCCTAAGAGAATTATTTCAAGAAGTTGATACAAGAAACAGGAATGAACTTGGGTTTGATGACTTCGTTATTCTGTATCATAAACTTATGTTTGATCAGAATGTAAGTTATTTATTTCAAAATATTATTGTAAATGTGTTATCATATTATTCATAATACATAGTAATGTATAATTATATTTTTTAACAGAATCTAGCAGATTGGAATAAGTTATTGAATTATTCTAAGTCAGGACAGATTGTTACTCTTCAAGAATTTCAAAACTTTTTAATCACCGAACAACAAGATGCTTTAGGAAACAACGATATAGAAGCTTCACGTTTTATTAGAGACTATCTTCAAGATCCACAAAGAGATATACAAGAACCATATTTCACATTTTCTGAATTTATAGATTTTCTTTTTTCCAAACAAAATGATATTTCGGACCAACGATATAATGAAGTGACACAAGATATGACGAAGCCTTTAGCACATTACTGGATTGCCTCATCACACAACACGTAAGAAGTTGTATATAATTACAATAATATATTTTTTATTCTATCCAATATTATATTTAATAATCTTTATTCGTTTTTAGATATTGTAATACATTTATTAATGTATTGCATTTAATATTATAATAAACATTGTAAACTTTTACTCGTTATTAAATATTGGTAATATATAAAATAAATTCTTTCAGATATTTGATGGGTGATCAAATAAGTAGTGAAAGTAGTTGCCAAGCTTATGTACGTGCATTAAGAACTGGCTGCAGATGTATAGAACTTGATTGTTGGGATGGCCCTGATGGAATGCCTTTCATATTTCATGGACATACATTAACAACGAAAATAAAATTTCTAGATGTTATTAAAACTATAAAAGAACATGCTTTTGCTACATCTGAGTATGTATTATTTTAAAAAAATTATATAGCTATCTTACATGATATACATATACTATTTGCATCCTTATATATATGCTCTCGTGTATAAATTGATATACTTATTTATTTATTACATATATATATATATATATATATCTTTTTGTAGATATCCTGTTATTTTATCTATAGAAGATAATTGTACATTGCCACAACAAAGAAAAATGGCAACTACAATGCAAGAATTGTTTGGAAATATGTTATTAGTTCAATCAGTAGATAAAAATGAAACTTGTTTACCATCTCCGTATGCATTAAGAAAGAAAATATTATTAAAACATAAAAAACTTCCTGATGGAGCTGATGAAGCATCATTTCTTATTCGTAATGATGAAAGTAGACAAGAAATGGATCTTAGAAATACTGTAAAAAATGGAATATTATACTTAGAAGATCCTGTTGATAGAGAATGGAATCCACATTTTTTTGTATTAACACAGCAAAAGCTATTTTATACAGATACATTTTCAAGAACTCAAGAGACAGAACATGATGATGATGATGAAGGATGTATTCGAAGACCAACAGATGTACGTACATTTTTAATATTATTATATTTATAAATTCATTATTTAAAAAACCTATCACATATTTCAACCATCAACAAAATATATGATACATTTGTTTTAAAGGGAGTTCCAAATGATGAGCTACATTTCGGTGAGAAGTGGTTTCATGGAAAATTGGCAAGAGGCAGAGAAGAAGCTGAAGAATTATTACAACGATACTCTCATCTTGGCGATGGTACCTTCTTAGTTCGTCAATGCGTTACATTTGTTGGTGATTATAGTCTTTCCTTTTGGCGTAAAGGCAAGGTTAACCATTGTCGTATTAAATTAAAACAAGAAATGGGTCAAACACAATATTATTTAATTGATACAAATTGCTTTGATAGTTTGTATAGTCTAATAACACGTTATCGCAATCATCCCCTTAGAAGTCAGGTAATTGCACTCAAAATAAAGTAACGTAAGTTATTTATATTTTTCTTTTGAAATAGGAATTAATATATATTTATTTAATATATAGGAATTTTTAATTACGCTTCAAGAACCTGTACCTCAACCAAATAAGCATGAGGAAAAAGAATGGTGGCATGCAGAATGTACTCGCACTTTAGCAGAAGAAATGTTAAAACGTATTCCCACTGATGGTGCATTTTTAGTGAGACCTAGTGAAAAAGAAAGTAATTCTTATGCTATATCTTTCAGGTATGCAAATATAATAATTTATTTGAATATATATATAAAGTAAATAAATAATTAAAAATCTGCTATATTTTATTTAATAGGGCTGAAAAAAAAATTAAACATTGTAGAATAAAATTTGAAGGACGTTTATATACAATAGGAACAGTGCAATTTGAAAGTTTAGTTGAATTAGTAAATTACTATGAAAGGAATCCACTCTATAAGAGAATAAAGTTAAGTCATCCTGTCAATCAAGATATCATCAGAAGAGTGGGTTTGGTATGTGACAGACTAAAAACTTTTGCTAGTATGTATAATTACAAAAAATTAAAAGTTTATATATAAACAAAAATATGGATTAGGTCATGTTTTTATTAAATACGATATTTTGAAAAGAATCAAGTTTGTATTAATGTTATTAATAATTACAAGAACAATTTTTTTAAAGGATGCAGATGATGGATCTGTTTATGGTATACCTGGATACATGGACCCAACAAGTTTTGGATCTAAAGTAAGTTATATTTTACAATACAGGTAATTATTATTTAAAGTTATATATATTTTCATAATAATTACAATGATATAAATGCTATATTTCATAAATAGGTAACAGTAAAAGCTCTTTATGATTATAAAGCAAGAAGAGAAGATGAATTGACATTGGTAAAACATGCTATAATTACTAATGTAACACGACAAAGTGGTGGGTGGTGGAGAGGCGATTATGGTGGTAAAAAGCAACATTGGTTTCCAGCAAATTATGTTGAAGAAATAGATTATCAAGATAGTCAAGGAGATGTAAGTAATATAATTATTCAATACACAATATAATTTTATAATATCAATTTCAGTCTACAGATTCTATGATGCTTGGTAGTCTTCAAAAAGGTTCATTAGACATTATGGGTGCTGTTGTTGAATTAACATTAGGCGAAAGACCTGGATTGGAATGGATTTTAAGAATACAAAATCCCAGTATGTGTTCTGTATTTGAAGTAGCAACACCGTTAAAAGAGAGTGCACTAGAATGGATGTCAAGTATCAAAGAAACAGCACAAAACGCCAGTGTTAGAGTAATTAAACTATTTATGTTTATTCAAATTTGATTTTAGTCACTATCCCTAAATTTTCTTAACTTTTTTATACTGTCTTCCATTTTTATAGGAAAATCAACACAAAGAGATGGAGCGAGCATGGAGAATAGCAAAAGAAATGTCTAACCTTATAGTATATTGTAGGTCGGTGGCTTTTAATGTTGAACGAATTAGAGCAAAGGGATTTATATTTCATGAAATGAGTAGTTTTCCTGAAACTAAAGCAGAAAAACTCATGTGCCAGCAAGAAAATAAGTTTTTTTTAAAATATCATCAGGTAATAATAAGTTAATAAAGTATAAACTTTTTCTTATTATAAAAGTAATTTTATGTTAATATATGAATATTATGAATTTAAATTGTAGGTGCAATTTAGTAGAGTATATCCTAAAGGACAACGTATTGATTCATCTAATTACAATCCTGTGCCAATGTGGAATTCTGGTTGTCAAATGGTAGCCTTAAATTACCAAACTGGAGATAAATCTATGCAATTAAATCAAGCTAAATTTAAAGAAAATGGTAGCTGTGGTTATGTCCTCAAACCAGATTTTATGTTCAGAGATGATTTTAATCCTTATGACAAAAATTGCTTGTATGGAATAGATGCACTTAAAATTAGCTTAAAAATTATAGGTGCAAGACACTTGATTAGATCTGGAAGAGGAACAGCTAGTCCGTTTGTTGAAGTAGAAGTGATTGGTGCAGATTTTGATAATGGAACAAAGATAACAACAAAAACGATACGTATGTATTAGTATGGAAAAAAAAATTAAAAAATACTACTTATATTTTCTAATTATATTAAAATTTCTGTTTTAACATCTGAGTATTTAATTTCTTCAGACGACAATGGTTTTAATCCCATGTGGAATGAGTCTTGTGAATTTGAGATATTCAATCCATATTTTGCTCTCATAAGATTTGTAGTACAAGATGAAGATATGTTTGGTGATAGTAATTTCATAGGGCAAGCTACTTATCCTGTATGTATTTATTTATATTATATACACTTATTTATTTATATTAACAACATTTAGTCTTATTCTTTTAAAAAATTAATTTGTTTTATTAATTATATTTTAGGTCCGTTGTTTAAGAACAGGATATAGAAGTGTTACATTAAAAAACAACTATAGTGAAGATTTAGAACTTGCTGCACTTTTAGTACACATTCAAATTACAAATTTTTCTGTAAATGTAAATAGTTATCTCTTTCCACATGTTTTTATTATTTAATTATTAATGTAATATTTAATTTAATTATATTATTTATTTTTTAGGCAACATCGTGAACCAAAAGAAAAAGTTGAGTAGACCTTAATAAATTGTCTACAATATTTGAGTGTTTCACATGTACATATATTTGATGAGTGGCTCTGTGTGTACATTGTGGTTAAATAAAACCACGAACAATAACATTTTTTTAAATAACGAGAGTGATAAAAATAAATTTTATTATTTACTGATTTTATTTGAATAATGAATTAAATAAGTAACATCTTATTTAAGATGTTCTTAATAACTATAGAATGTTGAACTTGATTTTTTATTGATATCAGAAATAATATTTTATAGTATTGATTTATTAATTCATTTTATAATCAGTGGATAAATATACAATTCTATGAAATAGCATTTACTAATTAAAAAAATAAAATTAACTTTAATAAAAAAAAGTGATACATATCTTTGCACAATAAATAATCTTTAGTATCTTGTTACTACCATAAATTTTATTAATAATTTCTCTCTAATTTTATTATTACAAATAATACTATTGCATTTATTTTGATAATATACTCACATAATACCTATAGATATATAAAAAATATATATTCAAATAGTATTTCCGCAATACTTTCAATGTGCATTTTTTCTGATTAATGATCTACATTACATTGCCTTATATTTATATATCAAAAGAAAGCATTATATTATATAAAGAGAAATTTTTGTGTAAGCATAGTCAGATAAAAATAGCTATATTACTTATGTGCAGATTAATAAAAAATACAATAACAAAAAGATGGATAGTAACAAGTATTTTTGTGTAGTACATATGTCGAATTGTGAAATAAAAAAAAAAAATCTGCAGCAAATATAGATTGTTTATCATTTGTTTTAAAACTAACTTTTATTGAATACTTTAAAAGTATAATTATACAGATATATAAAAAAGATAAACAAAACTTACTTCTTATTTATTCTCTATATATATTCGTATGCATTTATGTATATAAGTAATATTTCACATTTTTTAAAGAAAAAGCTGTTTTTTCATATTTATTATTTCTAATTATATATAACACAAATCATTAAAAAAATAAAGATTGAATAAAGGAAAGGCACTAATATTAATAAGTGCATTATTTATGATTTATAAAATTTACAGAATTTTTTTAAGGTATTCATCAAACAAGAATACAGAAACAGAAGCATCGTGATCTGTTAATAATTTCTTAAGATCAGATATATGTCCAGCTAATTGACGCACAGAATCAGCTTGGGGCTCCATGAATTGTTCTTCTAAATAATGAGCTACAGAAGCATCTTGCTTGGAGTGATGTGCTCTTGAATGAATATATAAAGCTTCTTCGGCAAGTTGTTTCTCAATATCAAGTGCTTTCGATAAACTATGAATTTCATTAAACTGGAGTATTTTTTTACTTTTAACTTGTGCATTTCCCTTAATTCTTGGCAGTTGATTGAAATTCATTTTACCACCTCTTTTGGTAATAAATTTAATTATATTAATAGCATCTTCCCATGTTTTGTCTGAAAGTTTACGATATAATCCCTTAAAACCATCTCGATTAGCTTCATAATTTCCAAAATGAGTTGACATTAACAATAATTCAAAACTGGATTCAATATGAGCATTTGCGTATGCTTGGAGTTCAGTCTGCAATTCCATGATATTTCCATATACAGCATTACAATTTGTGAACAATGCTTTTTCTAAAAGTATAATAATTAATAATATTAACAATTAAAAACACAATATGATAACTCAATTATTTATTATATTTTTGTTTTTCGATAAAATATAACTTACTATCTACAAAATCTAAAGAATTACAAGCTTTTTTAGATTTTTCGTAACAAGACTCCATATCTTCCGCTGAGACAGCGATAAAGAAGGCGCACAATAATCCTAGTAGAAACATGTTTGCTAAAGAAAACAAATATAAAAGTTTATAA
This sequence comes from Polistes canadensis, assembly GCF_001313835.1. NCBI lineage: Eukaryota > Metazoa > Arthropoda > Insecta > Hymenoptera > Vespidae > Polistes > Polistes canadensis. The sequence continues at coordinate 2,304,453 of NW_014569550.1, forward strand.
TTCAAAACAATCATGCATATATTATTTATATATTATAATTCAACATAATATAACAAACTTTTAACATAATATATATATATATGTTCTAAATTGATACTAAACCAATGTGTATAAGTAATAAGATATATTTTGACTTTTTCAATTTCTACCAAAATATTTGGAAATAATTTGAATATAAAGCAATCATCCGGCAATGAACTGTAACATCCTAAACAAAGCAGTGTCATGTCGCAAAAACATACTTTTATAAGAATGAATCAAGTAAAATTGGATTGATAAATTGTAATAATATACGCTGTCAATTCATTGTTGCTATTCTTACCGAACACTAATATATTTTCGTATTGCGTTATCGTATAGAAATTACGCAGTACAATAAATGTTATTTATATAGAAATTTGGATCAATGACGAACCAATTTTACTCGCCATTACTATAAAAATCAGATTGGATAGAAAAGAAATATCGAGAAAATACTTATCTTTCTATCAGTATAGTAAAAAAGCGTATGATACCTTATCAAATATTTCTTTAAGTGATGTTGATGTACTGTTGGTTAGAACGTGAATACTCTCGCTTCGATGTTCTCTCAACAATAATGAAATACAGATTAACTTAAGTGAACATTGGACTCTGAAGTAGGAGGATGTGGAACGTAGTAAAGGGTATTCATGTAGAAATAGTCAGCTGATACGTAATTACGCATGCGCAGTTGCTCAATGTTAACAAGAAAAGTAAAATTTCCAGTAATTCCGGTGTGTCTTTGTATTACTTGAGAGTTGTGAATGTTACACATTTACGTACTGATTATTAGATGATCAATGGTTACTTGTCGCGTTTAGTTCGTAAACATTTTGTAGTCTTAAACTGATCGAATACAGCCTTCTATACCAGTGTGTATAAAGGTTGTTTCCGAAAGAGATCGGCAACAGTTCCCCTTCTTTCAATTTACGCACTATAACCTTACAGTGTGAAGTAAAAGATGATGAAGCTTCTTTGTGTTCTCCTTTTTGCATCAATTTGCTCTCTTGCTTCTACCAAAAATGAATATCGATGTAAGTTTTTTTTATTTACAAAATTTACCGACTCTTTATTTCTCTTTAGTTCGTTTAGTTCTCTTTCTCTTTCTTTCTTTCTTTTACTGTTTCCCTCTGTCTTTCTTTTTCTACCATTCAATTATCTATTCCACGTTCCTTTTTTTATTAATACTGTATAAATTTACTTATTATTATTATTATTTTCGCATTATCTCTAATGTAAATCATCGTAAATATTTTTTATTTTGTAACTGATATTTTACATTGTGTACTTTATTAATTTGAAAATGAAACAATTGTTTGGCATATAGAAATATTTTGTGATGACTAATAAAAATCATAATAATATTTGGAAATTATTAATCATTTGAACTCAATATCTACAATATGATTCTCAGTAAACAAGAGGAAATAAATTTTCGACGTAGTTTATTTGATTTAGTGTCAGCAGTTAATTATATTGTTAGATTATTTTTAAATTATACGCATTAATTTAAAACTACTTAATGTTCTATTTTTTTAATTTATACATTGTTGCATATATAAATGATCTTAATTATAATATATTTTTTATATTAGAGAAAATAAAATGTAATAATAATATAACAGTAATACATTCTTAATGTGTATAAATTAATGATTAAAAATTTCAACATCTATTTATAACAAAAAAAGGCTATTATGATAAAATAGTTAAGATCTAATGAACTATTTTCCTTGAAAGATAGTTTGAAAAAATTAATCATAATTTATCTGGGTCTTAAGATGTTCTTTGAACTGTCATTACTCATGCTAAATAAAACTGTTATCAGAAGTATTTTTATCCGATTAAACTACATTAATAATATATAGTGTTAGTTAAAAAATATTTTTTGAGTTATGAGATTTAATGTAGAATAGTAGTTATATTCATATATAATATTTAATAGCATATTTATTAAAATCATAATGACGTTGTTTTTGTATCTATGATTAAAAGAAAAATATATCATCGAGTTTTATCATTTATATTACTTTTATCTTTTAATCTTTTTCTTGATATGAGCACTCAATTTTATCATTTATCTATAGAACGTGATTTTAAGCTACTGTGGCACAATAAAAAAAAATAATTTATAAAATATGCACAAATGAAAATAATAAAGGTAAATTTCATTTATTGAATTCATTTGCTTACTCTATTAAACTTTTATTCAAATTTTAGTTCTGTGTATATCTTATATATATTTTTTAATTTTTTTCTATTAGTCTTTCTGTAATTACTTATTTGTTAATAAATATATTTAAATTTACACTGTAATAAAATATACAATAAATATACTTTATAATTAAGTAACAATATTTAAGTTAAGAGTTAATTAATGGCGACAATATCTATCCTTTTAATATATTTATAAAAGCTGCCAATATTGTAGATCATCTTGTTTGTACAACATCAGTACTTTGTTTGATAAGAAGTGCGTGACGATGAACATGCGTTGATTAAACCACATTTCAAAGTCCATTTCTTCTTTTTTGATCGTTCTCATTCTGATCTACTGCAACTTGATACATTTAAAAAGATAATATAATTGCATAGTTGTTAATATGCATATACTATTTAAATTCATATTATTAAGCTTTAGATTTATTTTTGGTTTTGTACAATGACGGTATAAGTTGTAATTTGCACAAATTAATACAAGAGAGTCATACTATATAATATAACAATTATAAAAAATTTATAAAAATTAATAAAGTATTTTTTTAATTATTGATTTTATTGGATTGGTTGGATTGAATTTATATTGCTTTTATATAATAATTGTATTGTTAATAGTAAACTATATATATATATACTATTATCAGTTTTCTTTATTTCATAACTTCTTGATTTATGCACTTGTTCAACTTAAATAAGCATAATAGAAATGTATTCGCTTCGATAAATTGTACATTATTTTCTATACTGTTATAATAGGTTTTATATCCTATTTGAAATGTAAAAGAAATAGAGCATGCCATTTGAACTATGCGATGGGAAGCTTATTTTGTTAGAGTTGGAGACTCGTTATCATAGATATAGATTTTTTTTTTTATTGACAAGACATGCTCATGTTTAATTTTATCAATAAAAAAATATATTTAATATATTTTTAAATTTTTAGAAGGATTTAAAGTAATATAAATGTTTATGAATATTAAATTTCAGGTACAATTGGTTCGGCAAATATAACAAAAAAATGGATCGACATGGACAGTGCATGCATCAAAAATTTGACAGCTCAAATAAAAATGGAAGTCGAAGCTTCTTTGACCTATCTTGCAATGGTATTTGATTTATTGAAAATTTGAGAAGTAGAAATCATAAAATTCTAAATATTTTTTTTTTCATTACTTTAAAGTAAATAGATATAAACAAAATTTGTAAATAATTTTTTAGGCTGCACATTTCGCACGTGATTCTCAAAATCGTCCTGGATTTAGTAAATTTTTCTTTGAAAATGCTAGCGAAGAAAGAGAACATGCAATAAAAATTATAGAATATTTGTTAATGCGTGGCCAACTTGTAAATGGTATTAACGATATTTTGGAATTCCCATTGATAAAAATGGTATGCTATATAAATTTATTTAAAGAAACTGTTTACACACACATTCAAATTTGATAGTTTATTATTTTTTAATTAAAATCAATTTTTAGAGTCCAGTGCAAGAAGAATGGGCTACAGGATTGGATGCACTTAACCATGCTCTTACCTTAGAATCCAATGTTACTCGTAGCATTCGAAGTATCATTTTAGCTTGTGAAAATCCATCTAACATAAATGCTAATGATTATCATGTAAGTATAATTTCTAACAAATGTTTGAACATATAATAAAATAATATATTTGTTTAGAACAATTGAATTGTCAATTATACTGAGAGTTATTCTTTAATTATTATATTATTATAGTTGGTTGACTATCTCTCCGGAGAATTCTTGGAAGAACAATATAAAGGAGAACGTGATCTTGCTGGGAAAATCTCCACATTAGGTAGAATGATCGTAAATAATGGTCCTCTTGGAGAGTTCTTATTTGATAAGAAACTCTTGAATGGTGAAGTTTAATTTCTATCTTTTATGCAATATAATTTTAATTTAATGCACATATACAATAAGTATAATAAAAATGTGTGGCCATATTTAGAATAGTATATATGATGTCATTTAACATGTTTATACTAGATTTATAATTTTGTTACTATCATTATATTTCAGTAAACGATTTTTCACATAAAATATATTTCTAAATATGGCCTTTAATAACTTAGAAATTCATAAAATAAAGTTTACAGTGTTTGTTATTCTATGATAAATATATTATTCTTAATGATCAAATACATATTATTTTGACATTGATGTTTATGTCTATATACTATTTATTCCTATATAATAAATTTAATATAAGCTAGAAAATCCGAATAGTATATTACAGTAATACAAATAAAGATACATGAAATTGTCAGTTATTGTTGACTCATATTTTATTTGCGCAATAACAATATATATATTGATGACATTATTTTCGTAAACACATAAAAGAATCTCTTTATTAGAAAGTTTGATTCAATTTAGATATATGATTATCACTGTTAATTAGGTCATCACATTAAATTATTGTGGAAATACAATTAGAAGATTAATGTGCAATACTTATATCGAAATTACTAAGAAGTTTGACTCATCGTTATAAATACGTATGTATAGAAAATAAAAGTTTTCCTATCATCTTGTTAAAATAAATATTTTGTACAGTATGTACGTAAATAGTAATGTCTATCAAAAAATATTTAGATCTCAGTAAAATAATAAGTTTTACACGATATAATATTGTAAGTCATATTTAATTAGTTACATTTATTCAAGTAATTGTGATCTATTCATTTAGTCATGTTAAGTAAAAAAATTCTTTTTATGTTGAATTTTTAGCGATTTATTTTAAGATTTAAAATACGTAATTTATATTTGAATATAGATTTGAATGAAGCACCAATTCCGCAGCGTTGCCAAATTGCTTGATCAGCATATTATTGAAATGTGACATTGTCAGATTTTTAAATGTAATTATTCTATTTATTTGGTTGTCAACATAATATTTTGTTTAAGGAATTATATTGCACAAATTAAACTATATTATATTCTTTTTTTATATTAATCCGGTTCATTAATCAAAAGTTATAAGTTAATAACGCTATATAGCTTTATTCTTGCAATTAAGTTATCAATTAATTATTACTCTAAATGTTTTTTTATCGATGTACAATAAGGAACTATTTTATTAATTTCTTTTATTTAATTTTCCTACAAATACATAGATATATTTTATTTTTAAATATTCTTGTTAGACTCAATTCAAAAAATCCCGCCTTTTTTTAAAGAATACTAATGTAAGCAATTGACAATACTGATATCGAAACATAAAACGAGAAATGTTGCATATATAGAATAGTCAAATATACTAATTGGTTAAGTTAAGTAAAAATACTTTCTGTATTCATTCTATATTACTTGAAACTGAATTGTTTTGTTCTTTGATATTTTAACAAATTCATATTTAAGTTTTCAGATTTTATCTTATAACAATATTCAACCAATAAAGTTCGTTATACAATTGATACAACAAATAGGACAGAAATTTTCTAAACGTAAAATGAAATTATTATAAATTATAAACATTCATTATCAAAAAGTTGGATAAATTAATAAAATTGTAAATATTTTGAAAACATTTTTAATCAAATAATTTCTAGACAAGTGCTGCCATAATGAAAATATTATAATTACTAATTGTAAGTCCATTGAATGGTAAACTTACTAAATTAAAAAACACTAGTTCTAATATACACCGCGGAGTGTCGACACAATACAGTCGAATGGAAGATACTTGGTAATGAGTTATAACCTATAAGAAGGCATGCGCTATATATTTGTACATACGGCTTCTTTTTGTTGTTGTTAACTGCTTAAACTTCTTATTTTAAAATCGGTATTTCATTTTTAGATATCAATTAATTTATTTCCTATAATATAACGTCTATTTTATATATAATATTAATTGCGTGTTCCTAACGTGTATGAAGTTTTTCATCAGGTTATTTTGATCTGCGGTAATAACTTATTGTCAATTGCAACAATGATATTTGTCATAATTAATATTTAAGGATATGATAATTTACTCGATATTTTTATTTTTTCAAAATTTATATTTAATTTTATTTTTACCAATATATTACATATATGTTTAATTTTAATTATTAATACTTAAATTTATTTTTTGTTAATAATAATTGCATTTTTTGTAAATCATATTTAAAATTGTCATATTTAAAATAAAACTTATACTATTTTAATTAAGATACATTAGTGATAATTATAAAACTATTATTTTTATATTTTTATTATATTATATCAGATATTATTTTTACATATAGATTTAAAAAATGGCAAGTGCAGAACCTTTCACTGAAGTAACGGATGTTGTACAAATTTTACGACAATGGGAAGAAGAACATTTATCATCTACGTATGATCCTATTCCAACACTTCAAAGGTTAGCTGAGATTATAGAGCTTGAGACAGAAAATTACCTAAAAATGGATCCAGATCCTTTTGATGAAAGACACCCATCACGTACTGATCCAGAATGTAGTTTTGGACACATTCTTAAAGTTCTTTTTAGGAAAGATAATTTTATGACAAAGGTAGATAAGACATGTGCAATATGTGTAGAATTATAAATACTATAATTTAAAAATTTATAATGTTATTTAATTTTTAACCGAATATATTTTCCAAAATTATTCTTTAATAACTTATTCAATACTATATTAATGCATTATTTATTTCGTTTTCAATATAGCTAATAAATGACTACCTAAGAGATACTTATTGGTCGCGCGCTGGTGTCACGGGCCGAGATGTTCGGAGATTGAATATTGCTGCTTGTCGTCTAATGCTAGATATACTCCCAGGGTTAGAAACTTCAGCAGTATTTCAACCGGATATGGAGGGCCTTATACACAGATTATTTTCTTGGGCAGAAAAGAGCATAGAGCCACTACAAAGTTATGCAACTGGTCTTTTAGCTGCTGCAATGGAGGTACAAGATATTGCTACTGGATTTAGAGAACAAAATGGTAAAATGGTACCATTAATGTTACAACGATTACATAAGTTACAAGAAAAAGCTCAAACAGATAGGCAGCTAGCATCTAATGCACGCCCATTTGCACATTTTGCTAAAAATACAAGTGATAAGAGTGATTCCGAAAATAAAGGGGTTCCTGGAAAACGAAAAGTTCGCGAAAAAAAAGAAAATGGAATTCTGAAAAATTCATCACAAGATTTAAATTTTTCTGATGAAGAAAGCGACCAACTTCTCCAGTCTAGTGAAATTCCACCTGCTAAAAAATTGAAAAACGATTTTGGAGATGAAATTATTTCACCTATAAAAAATATGGATAGTTCATATCTAGATATTATGTCTCCTCCACCAACTATTCCTAAAGTGACTAATAATTGTTCAAATTTACCAATAACATCATTAAGCAAACAAAGTGGACAACAAAGTACACGTTCAACAAATATAAAGTCTTTTAAACCTTCTTTACAAAAGCCTACAAATTCATCTCAGCTAATTATTACACCTTCTATGTTATTAGAAGGTAATTCTAATTCATCTTGGGCAGAAATGGAATCTTATGTTATTGGTAATATTCAAATGCATCCACCAACCTTAGCTACGCGTCAAATGCTCGTTTTAAGATATCTTACACCAATGGGAGAATATCAAGAATTTTTAGGCCATGTCTTTGAACAGAATGCACTTGATTTAATATTGAAATATATAAATGTTCGTGAGACAAAAGATAGCCGACTTGCATTCGAAGCATTAAAATATTTGGCGTCATTATTGTGTCATAAAAAATTTTCAATTGAATTTTTAAATGTTGGAGGATTGCAAAAATTGCTAGATGTCCCAAGACCAAGTGTTGCTGCAACAGGTGTATCAATATGTCTTTATTATTTAGCATATTGTGAAGATGCGATGGAAAGAGTTTGTTTGTTACCAAAACACATAATTTCTGACCTGGTCACATATGCTCTTTGGCTGTTAGAAAGAAGTCATGATTCAGGACGCTGTCATGCAACAATGTTTTTTGGTTTTTCTTTTCCATTTAAAGTTATACTTGAAGAATTCGATGCGCAAGATGGTTTGAGGAAATTATTTAACGTAGTAAGTTTTTATTATATCATTGTATTTTATAATCATAATACAAATATTTTGTATACTAAAACAAGATTTGTATTATAGATATCAACTTTACCCATTTTAAATGTTGAAGAAGAAATATCTTTAAATGATGATGAAGAATGTGCATCACGTCAAATTGTTAGGCACGTAGCTGTTGCATTAAAGCGGTACATGGAAGCACATTTACATTTAAAAGCTGAACAATTGCAAAGAGTGGAAAATGTAAGAACAGAACGAGATACTTGGCAACCATCTTTACCTCCATATAAGGTGATATATTTATTAAATTACCATTATGATATTGTTTGAAGAATATATTTAAGTATTATATATATATTTTTTAATAATATATACATAAATATATACTTATATATACATGTATAAAATTTACAAATATTAATTCACTCTTACATAAAATTGTAATATAATTCTTATATTTTTTATTGAACACTATTTTTTCAAATATTAATTCCTTTAGGCTTGTAAATTAACTAGTGAAGAAGTGCAAGCTAAATTGGAAGTTTTGCAAGAGTTAATGTCAATAAGAGTTGGATGGCCACCAGTAGAAGAACTTCATCGTTTAGGAGGCATTACACTTTTATTACAAATCATAGCATTTGCTCGAGAATGGAACTATAGTGGACGGTAAGTGTTAATATTTCATAACTAAATATTTCGTCAATAAACATTTACTGATTATTAATGAATTATTCTTTCTTTAGAGTTCATTCAACTTCAAGTGCAGAAACAGTTCGGTCTTGTTTAGATGTAGTTGCAATCTGTTCTGTAGTTCCTAAAGTAATGCTATTACTTTGTGAAAGAGTTGATATGCCAGATATGTCAATGACAATGGCAATTAATCTTCTTTTAGCTGCTGCAGAGTGTGAGATAATTGCAGATGCAGATGTACAAAGAGCAGCTCTTAGAGCCGTGGTTAATTGTGTCTGTGCACCTATAAACAGGGTATTAACATTTAAAAAACTTAACAATATTTGTGAAAAAGTCTACACATTTAATGTATGTTAGTTGTATATTTTTTAATTTTTAATGTATTATATGTATTGTTTTAAGGTTGGTGGAAATGTAGCTAGGTATTCTGTGTCTGGTTCGACCAAAAAGAAAACTAATTTTCAAAATAGTGAAGAACTTATACAAAAAATCTGGGAAAGTGTAAGATCTAATAATGGTATAATGGTAAGTTCATAATGAATAAAATTTGTTTTTCAGATATAAATATGTAATTTTAATATATTTTTATATTGTTGCAACAAATGTAAAATTGTTAATTTTATACATTTTAAAAAAATTAGGTTTTACTTCAATTAATGATGGTGAAAACACCAATAACAGATGCCGATAGTATACGAGCACTGGCTTGTCGAGCACTAGCTGGACTTGCAAGAAGTGAGAAAGTTAGACAAATTATTAGTAAATTACCAATGTTTACGGATGGTCAAATACAAGCACTTATGAAGGACCCTATTTTACAAGAAAAAAGACAAGAACATGTCATGTTTCAAAAATATGCACTCGAATTGATGGAAAGAGTATCAGGAAAAGCAAAGCCAACAGGTGCAGAATATGAAATTTCTTTAGTCAGCTTACATAGGGTTAGTACAATTTTTAAATACAAGCGTGTAATAAGTATAAGGAAATGGTTTTCTCATTTTTTTTACATTATAGGCGAATGTTGTTGCCCAAACAAGGATTCAATACAATGAACAACAACTTAATCAATTAATATATCAACATCTTGTATCAAGAGGTTTGAATGACACTGCTTCAACATTGTACAGAGAAGCTAATCTAGATTCACCCGCAGTTATGAAACCATTAACAAATTATCAACCATTCACCTATAGGAGTCCTGCAACTCCAGGAGTAAGTAAAAATTTAAAAAAATTAGTTATTCTATATACTAACTTGATTATCTCGAACAAATTCTAAATTGTAAATTAAACAAAAGGATCTTGGAGATTTGATTAAGGAATCTTTAAAGATCAAAAATATTTAAAGTATCTTTAAAGAATATCAAGTAGATGTTAAAATCTCGTAAATGCCTTCACTTATAAGGAAGTCATCTATACTACATTATTGTCCTTTTGATACTATGTAACCTTTATAGAAATAATTTTGAATTTAATGTACAATTTAGAAGTTATTCGAGGTAATCAAGTTACGTGTCTCACACTGTATATAATATGAAATTTATAATTTATAATTTCTTTTGGATTTACTGATTTTCAATTTATATCGATTTTATAATCATTTATTATATTTATAGTTGAGAAATGGCTTTTCTCCTGGTGCTCCTATTAGTTTGTATAATACAAGCAGATGTAATCAACGAGAAACTAATTGTAGAAACACTACTCCCACATCTTCTACTCGTTTTATTTCGCATACGTCGTCCTATACTAGTTCATCATCTAGCAATAATGGAATTCGAGTAAAACTAGCTGATAACCTTAATCAAAATGCCACTACTACTATGAATCAACCAATTAAATTGCAAATTAATCAGAAGTAAGTTCATATTTTATTCTTATTTTAAATATATATTAAAATTTAAATAATGTGAGATATAAAATAATGATTTTAATTTCCTAGGAAATCAGTACAAAATGAAAGATCACCATTTCCACCTGTAAACAATCAATCCTCAGTACAATTACAACAAAGTAGTTGTAGATCTTTACAAAAACAAATTTCTAGAGATCCTGGGGGTGGAGGAATTACTGGAGTTGCTACTTGCAATCTATCTACAATTACTCTTGATTCAATTATAACAGAATATTTAACTAATCAACATGCTCTTTGCAAAAATCCCATGGTTACGTGTCCCCAATTTAATCTTTTTGAGTAAGTTTGCAAAATTATAGAAATAACAAAATTTGTAAAATAAAGAAAAGAAAATATTTTCTTTCATACATAATTGTATATTCTAGGCCTCACAAGTGCCCAGATCCGTGTACAAAGAATTCTACCCCTACTAATGTAACTGCAAGGCTGACAAGAAGAGCATTAGGAATAGATGGTAGACGATTAGATAGAAGGTATATATATAGTCGTTTCTGTCCTGTGAAAACCTTTCGTCCAACTGATATCGATGGGACATTTACTTGTTGCATCTTTACAGTAAGTAATGAACATATATTGTATATCATATATGTAGGATTCATATACATAAATAATTTCTATTTTGTCCTTATAGCCTTGTCAACAGTACCTCATGTTAGGTACGTATAATGGAGATGTGAAACTGTTCAACATTCATACAGGAGTAGAGGAAGCGACATATCAGTGTTATGAGTCGTATGTGTACCATATGGAATGTAATCAACGAGGTAATCTATTATTAACATCAACTGCTTGGAGAAGTCCCATGTCAGCTCTTTGGAGTATTGGAGCATTCTTTGACATGAAATTGTCCTTAGAAAATGAAGATTATGTTGAATTTGGAAAGCTGCAAGATAGAATAATTGGTACACAAGCAGAAAGTGCTACTGTAAGTAATAATCTTATTTAAATATGAATTATGTTATTAATTAATGAGTATTCAAAGACTTATTATAAATTAATAAATATTCTAATATTCGTTTTTATTGCAGATATACGATATAACAACCGGTAAACTTCTAATGACATTAACACCTTCTATTTCTAATCAATATACAAAAAATCGGGCAACATTTAGTATGAATGATGAATTAGTTTTAAGTGATGGAATATTATGGGATGTCAATTCTGGTAAAGAAATACATAAGTTTGATAAACTTAATCAAACTTTAAATGGAGTATTTCATCCTAATGGTACAGAAGTTGTATCAAATACGGAAGTATGGGATTTACGTACTTTTCATCTTCTTAAGACTGTCCCTACTCTTGATCAAATGGAAGTTATCTTTTCACCTGTTAACAATATTATATATGCAGTATCATTAGATCAAGAAAGTGAAGATGAATCACATTATGTAACATCTTTCAAGACATTAGACGCATTAGATTACAGCAACATTGGTAGGTAATTTTTGAAAAATATCTGCTAAAAAAAGTATTAATTAGACATTTAAATATATATAAAGAAATATCAATTTTATAAATTTTTAGCAACGTGTGATGTAAAAAGAGGGGTTTATGATTTAGCATGCAATAAATTTGATACACAAATTGCTATAGTTGAAAATTTAGGAGAATTTGATAGCATACAAGAATCCTGCGTCAGATTATATGATGTTGGAAGGCGAAGGGATGATGAAGACGAGGCTGAAGAAGATGACGACGATGATGATCTTGATGCTAGTGATGACGATGGATCCAATTCTGCATCGGATGATAACAATGCAGATGGTTATTTCTTTTGCACTTAATTATTAATATATTATATTAAAAATAATGTTGCTTTTATATACTTCTGTGAATTATTCTGTTATATAGTATTTATTATAAAGTGAGTCATATACAGGGTGGTCCACCAACTATTAGCACCTAAATATTTCTGTTATTTGTTATAATATAGAAAATGTTATATAAAAAACTTATATGGCATGAAGAGGTACATAAGATAGTATAAATATTTTTTTCGTGGGTGGAGGCGTACAGAAGTTCTTAAGGTCACTTTAATTTTTTAAAATTAATTCACATGTTTTTTTTTCTATAGCATGATAGTGGGTTATGAGTGGAGTACAACGACCTATGATTCAAAGTCATACAAGGTCATTCAAGGTCAATATTTAAGTGCTAATAGTTGGTGAACCACCCTGTATAAATTATTATAAAACACATTAATAACTATTTATTTAAAAACATTTTATTAAAATAGATGGCGATAACAATGATGCTACCGCTGAGGAAAATGGAGAAGATAATGAACAAAATGATAGAGAAGATAATGACGATGATGAGGATGAAGATGAAGACGGTGCAAATGGTGACGACTCGGCTGATGATAGTCCAGATTATGAGCCCAGTCTCGATATCAATGATCTCTCAGAAGACCTTTCATTGTCAGACATAGAAGATTTTGAAATTTTATTTTCATGAACATTATTGCCAAGAATCTGTTCATTCTGGAATCAGAAGATTTTCCAATGCGTTCTTAATGAAATGAAAGTAAAAGTATATTATGATTGCTCTATAACTCTGTACCATTGAGTTACAGTTGATGTAATCATACTTATCTGAAGTATGATATATAGAATTCTTAAGAATCTATATAATGAATGAAGAAATGGACTATAACTGTTAACACGAATTTTTTATTGCGCGATAATTACACAGACTTGTTCAAGCTTAAAAAAGATCGCTATTTTCGTTTTATCGCTTTTGGTTCGCCAGTAAGAAAATCGGTTGACAGAAAAAATATGAAAGAACTTAAACACGGAATAGTCAAGGATGTATGAAACAAGTAATTTTATAAAAACGGCATTTCCATTTTATTAACGCCATTATTGTAAGTCGTTGATCATTAAAATGTTCATACTGAAAATTAATAAAATCAATATTACCACTGTATAAAATAACAAACAAACAAAAAATATATGTTAAAGTTATGGAATTTACAAGAAATATAAGTTTAACGAACTTTGGATCCACGTATTATTTAATCTGGTAATTTTTGTCTTACATTTCTTATATCTTCAGGGATTTAAGATACAAAATTAGATATTTTTTAGCCATTGAAGATTGCAACAGTAATTCATTCCTTTCTGTATAGTATCATTAAATTTTAGAATCTTTTGTTACCAAAGTACTAATATTTCTTATGTAAAGTTTACGCTTCATCCATAAGTAAATTGATTTTTAATTTAACTCAATTAATAAGACATTTTTTAAATCATTGTGTACGTTCCTCAAACTTATTCTCAAAATTTAATGTAAAAGATAAATAGGTCTTGATTTCTTCTTTTTATTTTCTTCGTGTATTCATATGCGCTGATTAATACATTACTTTTAAATTATAATTCATAGGTTAATATACATGTTTGAATAACTGGCGCAACGAAGATCACACATTGAACCGTGCAAAGATCTAATACATAAATATTAGAAAAGCATTATATTTTTGCAAATATGTATATGTTCAAAAATTCTTCTAAGTAAATGTTTAATTAATTAATTATCCTAGCTATAATCAAAAAACTTAGTTATGAAACTTCAATAGGTTTAATATCATAATATATATTTTTTTCTTTTTAAACTTTTTCGTATTCTGAAATCATGTGTCAATAATAATAATAATAATAATAATAATAATAATAATAAAATAACAATAAACAAATAACATTTCATCTCGATGAATGAAAATCAGATATATTTCTATCTCCTTAAGCAAGGAATAATATATATAAAATATATCTTGTAAAAAGTCAGTTTAAATTTATCATTATTATTAATAAGTATCTAATTTGTATAGAATAGGATTATGTAATAAAATGAATTTAAATTTATTAGGGCAAAGTTAATTCATTTTTTATTGTTATGAATCCCTCGTTTCCTTTATTTATCATTGAAACGTGTGATGCGTATTTTACTGTTATTTATTTACTAGATACTAGAGTTTGCTTAACTTTAATTATTATTAATTTTATAATTAATCAATTAATAATTTTTAATATGAGTATATCAATTGAAAGATTTTAATCCGTTTTGGGATATGATAAAAGAAATGAATTGATTTTCGCGCCTAAGTGAAGTTAGTTAAATGTGGTAGTAGGGATATCGACATGTTTTCTGTGATATATATATTTTTAAATATACAAATAAAATAAATGAAAAAATACTAAAATTGTATAAATAAATACAACTTGATAAAGATTAAAGATAATTATAATCCTATATTTAATATTATATTATTATTATTATTGTAAATGTGTTTTTTAAAGAAAAACAGTAATACTTATTTAGACAAATTGCATATATAGTTTAAATGTCACGTGTCTCGACGAAATACATTGTTATATTACTCTAAATAATAATCGTTATTCCTGTGAAAGTAATATAATGTGTCAATAATTATGGTATTTTTGTTTAAATTTCTACGGTTTACACAATGCGCTTTTTGTCCAAAATTATCATACGTGAGTATATGCATGTTTTGAATGCTTTTTGGTTAAAATATTTGCTGAAAATAAAATGAACATTAGAGAATTAAATATTGATAAATAGATAAATAAAATATAAAATAGATAAATATTTATTTAAATAGTAATTATAGTATTATAATTTTTTATTGTATTTCTTTGCAGCGGAATAGTACATTAAGATATTTATGTTCAATTAAAAGCAAAAGAATAAGAGTTAGAATGGAAAATGCACCACCATCCAGAGATAATCCCATCATCATGAAATTGGATAATTCTATATTTCATTCTATTTTCACACCGGAATTAAATGTTTTGTCAGAGTTATTTAAAAAATATAATTATCCATTGAGAATTGCAGGAGGTGCTGTACGTGATATTCTCATGGACTTAAAGCCAACAGATCTTGATTTCGCTACTACTGCTACGCCAGAAGAAATGAAAAATTTATTTACAAAGGAAGAAATAAGAATGATAAATGCAAATGGTGAAAAACATGGTACTATTACCGCAAGAATTAATGACAAAGAAAACTTTGAAATTACTACTCTGAGAATTGATGTTGTAACTGATGGTCGACGTGCCGAAGTAGAATATACC
Source organism: Polistes canadensis (assembly GCF_001313835.1). Lineage (NCBI taxonomy): Eukaryota > Metazoa > Arthropoda > Insecta > Hymenoptera > Vespidae > Polistes > Polistes canadensis. The sequence goes on from NW_014569550.1 coordinate 2,320,451, forward strand.
ACTGATTGGAAATTAGATGCTAATAGACGAGATCTTACTATTAATTCAATGTTTCTTGACCTTACGGGCAATGTATATGATTATTTTTATGGTTACGATGATCTAAAAAAAAGAAGAATTGTTTTTGTAGGTGATCCTACAACCCGAATACAAGAAGATTATCTTAGAATCTTGAGGTATGAAATAATTTTTTTCAATTTCAAATAACTCTATGTTAAATTTGAATTTAATTACAATTTACAGGTTTTTTCGATTCTATGGTAAGATTGCAAACAACCCCAATGAGTTTGATGAACATACTATAAAGGCAATAAAGGAAAATATTTCAGGCTTAGAATTTATTTCTGGTGAGCGAATATGGTCTGAATGGAAAAGAATTTTAGATGGAAAATTTGGTGGAGAATCAACAATGAAATTGATAGAATGTAATGCTACATTATATATAGGGCTCCCAAAGAAACCAGATATAGAAAATTTTAAGAAAGTTTATTATCGTGCGTTGAATAATTCACTTAAATTACATGCTATAACTTTAATTGCTTCATTGTTGAAAGATGAAGAAGAAGTAATGCATTTGCATAGTAGATTGAAGTTTTCTGCTTATGAAAGAAATTTAGCATTATTTTTAGTTCAACATAGAGAACCAAAACCTTGTGAAAAACCATTGAAGCCATATCAGCTTTTAATATTAAATTCAAAGCTTAAAATATCAGATACAAAAGAATATGTATGCGAATTGTTAAAATATAAAGGAATGGTAGAATTCTATAATAATATTAATAAGTGGACAGTTCCTAAGTTTCCAATAAATGGTCATATGGTGAAATCGTATGTATCGAATGGAAAAATGATTGGACCAGTTTTACAAAAATTAAAAGTATTATGGTTTGACAGTGATTACAAAATGAGTTCAGGTGAACTTATAAAACATATAGAACCAATAGTACATGAACTGGATGAAAATAAAAAATAAATTTAAAAAAAATTATACTTGATTTTTATAATTTTATATATATGTTTTAATAAAATTTAGTAGTATTAAGTAATTATGACGTATCATTAAATTTAATTGATAAAATAAATGAGAAGTTTCGTGTTTCATCGATAGATGTCACGATTATAGAAAATTGTAGTCTCTTCCGTCTTCGTGATCTTTTACAAATGCATTCAATGATTTATTTGGTTAAATATGTATACGCGCCACACACATACCCACACACACACTACATTGCAAGAATATATATTCGTATATGAGTACGTACGTATATATGTTTCAGAGAATATTTCTCAGTTCCTACACAAACGTAGCGAGGTTAAAACAGCTGTTTCTACTGGATGGTTGCATTGACAGGGAGATCGACAGTTAAGCGAATGATTTATCCAAAATTAGTTCTCTTAAATGATATCGCGAATATTCCGTGGAGAAAATGAAAATGTCGCTGTTAAGAGAAAACGTCAAATCGACACCTTGAAAATTTTTAACGACAAGTAAGATAATATACCTTTGTCGTAACCTCTTATTAACTTTACTTGTTAGGTGAAACATTTATAATATATAGACTATTATCTAATTATTAAGAAAATAATTAAATGAATAGATTATTCAAATTATTCGAAAATACAATGACATTACAGTGTTAAAAGATATTAGCGTATATTGTACAGGCAGTAGATTTAGTTATATATTTATTAATTTTACAATTTCATTTTATCTTATAAAATTTAAATTGATAAAGTACATTAATTCTTAGTATTTTGCATTCTATAATATTGCATAGTGGCTTAACATAGTTCAAAAATGTTTTCAAGGTCGTGTAAGTAATTCAGTGTTTGTTTTAATTTATTTTAACTTTTTTTTATATACTTTAGTGTAGCAGAATTAAGAGAAGATGTGGAATATCAAGTACAGTTCAATGCTGGAGAAAGGCGTATGGCTATCATGGTTTCTTTGTCACCAGAGTTTCCACTTGAAAAGCCAGTCCTTAGAGTTTCCCCTCCGATAAATCATCCTTGGTGTAATGAACACAGTGAAATCACTAGTGCACCAGGATTACTTAATGTAAATTTTATTAATTTATAAACAAACTTTACATTGAAATCAGTATTCATATATTTTTTTATAGCAAAATAAATATTATACATTTATAATTATACATTTTTTAGTTCACAGTGCATAGCGATCTTGGTCGTGTTGTTCAAGCTATTATTAGAGAATTCAGTAAAAATCCGCCTCAGGTAATAGAATATGTTTCACCTGGATCTGCCAAACCTCATAGAGGTACGTATGAAATTACTAAAAGTTCCTTCCCTATTTTATTTGATATTTTTCAAAGAGTAAATTTTATTCAATTGATTTTTAAAATATGAACGATTGATTTATTTCATTATAGACTTACAAGGAAGAAATTCACCATCCTACTCGCTTCAACAGTATACAGATATTCCGCCTACTTCTTATAACTCATATTATAATACACCATTTCCACAGTATTCAACTTCTGGTACAAATCCTTGCATTTATAACTATAATAATACAAATTCTGGCAATACGTATATCACAGATAACCAGTCAAAAACATTTGGCTCTGCATCACAACATTCAACATACAGTTCATCTTCAATAAGTAACACGCTTCATAATGCCAGCCCTTCTCGATACACAACTAATCAACAAAGGGCAACATACCTTACTTATACAAATACTAATTATCACCCAACGTTACCAAGCTGTGTGCAAACGAAAGTTGTGCAAAGTTTTATATTCCCAGAATTAAATAATTTGTCCAATGAGGAATTGAAAAAACTTAACGAAGATGAAGATAGGCAGGATGAATTTCTCGAAAAACATTCCCAATTAAAGGATATTAACACGGCTATTGAAGATACTATTTATTTGGTAGAAAAAACAGCAAGTATGTAATCAAATAAAATTTTAATATTATATGTAAATGTATATATGAAAAAGAAATTAATAGTATATTAGTGGCGTAATAATAATAATAGTATATTCTTTTGTAATATCTTTTTCTACCTTCTAGAAGCCAATGCAGCAAAGGAACCTGAATTAAAACAATTACAAGCTGATGTTACAGAAAAAATACAAACAGTAGCTGTATTAAAAGCTAGATATGACCAACTAATACAACGATACAATAAGTTATCAGAAATTTTTACACCAGATCAAATAAAAGAATGCCTAAGGCAAGCAGCGGATGAAAGTCATGAAGAGAGTGAAAAAATAGCAGAAGATTTCCTTAATGGAAAAGTTGACGTTGAGCGATTTCTCAGCACGTATATTGAATGTCGGAAACTAGGGCAAGCAAGAAGAACTAAGGAAGAAAAATTGGCGCATCAATTAAACGAATTGAAACGAGCTGGTTATTAAGTTAATAATATATAATCATTTTTTCTATGAGACGAACAAATTGTAAATAATCTCTAGATAAATTAAATAATAATTTCAATTCGAATAACAATCTTATATTTATCAAATATTAATATCTATATTATTAGAGCACTCGCTGGCAGAGAGATATAAGATTTTTATAACATATAATTATTTGCATTACTGCCTATTACACACTATTTCTTGAATTAATTCAAACTAGTAGCATTCCATAAAAACGAGGTGTAAAAAGATAGTAAATACAGAAGTTCACTAAATGTAAATTTGAAAAAAAATATTCTGCTGCAATGTACATTATGATGAAGGTATAAATTCAAACTAAATCCTTCAAAATCTGCACTATAACATTATTCGATAATTCAATTACTTTAAAATGTACTTACCTTGATAAAAAAGATTAAAAAATTAAGAAGAATTTAATGGGCCATTGCATTATGCATGTTTCGTTTATATTTTTAAAAAAGCACTTTTTTTACTATGTAAATAAATGTGCAGAGATATAATTAAACCGATTTTTAACAATTTGCTACTCGTTGATATTAATCAACTTATTTTTCCTATGAAAGTTCCTAAGAGAATCTCAGATTTTCATATATATTTCGTTACTTATTAACTATAGATTTTAAAGCTCAATACTGTTGTGATATGGAATGTTTTTAATATTTCTATCGTGAGAAATAGAATATGTTCCCAAAATGAATTTTTATATAGCCATCGTTGTTCTGATTTTAACTAGCGAATAAAATATGAATGGGGAAACTTTATTATTATAAAGAAAAAAATAAACAATTTAGCATTGTATATTAAAATTTTACACTTACGATTTGCATCAATCTGTATAAATGTTCAGTCATTATTATTATCATGAATGAAGTATGTGCATTTACAATTATGATACAACATTATAAAAATAATACATGATACGATCTTGTATCACAATTATATTATCAATTCAAAGTTAAAAGAACACATTTAATTGATATAATTACATGAAATATAAGTCTTTCGTGAGATTTATGAAATCTGAACGAAACTTATAGTTTCTTTATTTTAAACTTGTCATGGATCAACAAAAGAAATCATTATATAACGAGTACCCTTGGTTACTTTTAATCCTTCATGAAAGTGTGTCAGTCTTCCAGGATGCATCAACATCCAACCAGGTTTCGTATTGGTGACCGAACAATTATATCGGATAAATCTACATCCACCGCCTTCATAGTCAACCCCAACTTCGTTAAGAGCAATATTAATTGTGTACGTCGAACTATCGTGATGCGGCCTTAATGATGGTTGTTCGTCTGGCCGGTATCGAACAACAAAATTCATAAGGGCGCGCGGTGGCTGTTAAAAAAATAAAACGTTTAAAACATTTCATGATATAAGTCTATCTATTACTAGTAAAATAACATAAAATCTTACATCGTGGTAGTATCCCGTGAATACTAGCTCTTGTAGAGGTCTAACATATTCTTTTAAAAAATATAACCATTGCGTTTCAAAATTAATTTGATTCATGTGAATATCACGAGTTGGTACATTCTCATAACCACCTGATAATCTTGGATCCTATGAACAAAAGTGTTATTTATCATTTTGTTTATTCATTCATTGTTTCTTTATTTTCTAATCATTTGTTTGATCAGAAAAAAACTCACATGATTTGTACCATCAGACCAATCACCATACGTTTCTACGATATTGACCATTTCTTTAATAAATCGTCGATTGGCAATAGGAAACCAATAAACATCTGGACACGGCTAGAAAAAGAAGTAGAAGATAATATGAATATTAAAAATAAAGAGATAGTCAATTTATATAATAAATAAGTAAAAATAATTCTGTTATACATGCCTGTAGAGATTTATGATTCGGATCGAAGTTCAGAGTATAGTTTTCATGTATGTATCTTTTATTCCAATCGAATTTATTATCTAATATTTGATAGAAATCCGGATGTGTTAATTTAATATTGTAAGTATCTGGATCAACCAAATGTCCAAAATCTAATCTGTTACTAACATACATATGAATGTAACGTTCTCTATTGACATATGCAAAAGACATATCTGTATCCAAATCATCAATTGAATAAGAGGGACGTGTTGTTTTGTTCTTTATAAGTGTAGCATTGATCAAATAACAATTACTAATGAATGGTACATTCCACAAACCCCTGGAACATAATAAATTCAAATATGTTACATTTTAGACCATTAAATGTATTTTTTAATATCTGCGGGATGATGTTCTTTAGAAGAAGAATAAAAAAAATAGCATTCAAAGATTGCTTTAAAAGTCCTTTGTCGTCAGTAGAAAAGCTTTACATCACACGTTAAATATCCCGCAGGGTTGTTTGGTACTCGCGCGATGTAATTGCCACGTGTTGTTTTTCAGAGGTCATCGTTTAAATGTTTTGTACCATAGTCAATCTGCTACTGTGATTGCTTGATGAGCATACTGGCAATGGGTTATGCATAATTATCCAATTGAGATTCATAACTCTGTCTCTGGTGACTGCGTGCCCATCATACATGGACCATTTGTATTTTAGGTTGTAGGGTCAGGCGGATCTGATCCTTGAGTTTTACTTTTTCAATAGTGAAAAGAAGTTGTTCTTTAAATACTCGGTAAGAGAAATCTGCATAATGATATTTCTAATATGATCGACAGCAAATTAAAAAGCTTATATTATACATATTCGACGGAAAAAATTAAACCTTGAATAATTGAGTGTGTGTTGAGGCAAAAAATTAAAAAATATACGCGAGTAGAACAAGGCGATAAAAAAATAATTTAAAAAATCGATCGTTATATTTGAACAGATTGATAAAGCAAATGTACGAAAGATCATTGATTTTAGGTCAAATGACCAGATACAGGTTTCTTTCGTTGTTACTGTTGGCAACTTTAGTGGTGAATGCGAATGCAGCGAAGGGTGGAGGCTCTCGCGGGCCTAGCAGAAGTCGAACAAGAATGCATGGATCTAGGATGCCTATACTTATACTACATCGAAATCCTGCAAGTGCACGCTATTACGAAAACAAAGATGTAAGTTTGATATAAAATGAGTGACGAAAGATACAGGGATAGACAGAGAGAGAGAGAGAGACAAAAAAAGAAAGTACATTTTTGATCAACAATTCTGTTATGCAGGGTGCAAAAATTATCGAAGCATCTCACTTTGAAT
>NW_014569550.1:2330779-2367220 GCF_001313835.1 Polistes canadensis
ATATATATATACACACATATATATATATATATATATATATAAATACATATTGATATAATTGATATCATTCACCATACGTCTACCTGTCCGTAAAGATGATAATTCTGTCCTTATCATTTTGATAATTTTTTAGCGCATCTTTCAAAAGATTTATCTTATATCCACCACCTCGACTGGTTTTAATATTACCCCCTCTCCATTCTTTTCCTAAACCAAGAACCCTTACGTAGTCACGGAATCCGTAAACCTCCGTAGACCGGATATATCTCTTGAAACCATCAGTCTCGTTTGTAGCAACAGTGAAAATGAGAACATCTGGAATGATAACAATTTAATACTTACAGACACATATGTATTACCGTGAAAGACCGAAATTGGAGAATGTTAAGATTTACATGGTTTTTGAACTTTGTGTATGTCCAAAATATTAATATATAAAAATAAATCCAAATATTCGGTCTTTCACCGACGTATTTGATATGTTTTGACAAGTGACCTATATATATATAGGGTGCCCAAAAGTCGCTTTACTAAAAAAAAACAAAACGAAAAATCAATATTGGATTATTAATAGAATTACAATATTTAATTTTTCATTTTAGTATATGAATTTTCTCAATTACAGTGATGTTAAAAAAGTATAGGTCCGCGGTGCCGCTACTCTACACACCTACTAACAATGTTTATAATTTCAATTCAATATACATATATATAAAGCAACTTTTGAGATAATTATATACACATGTGCAGGTAATTATGACATTGAACTAAATTCAAAAGTTGTAAAAATTCATTTTACTATTTCTTTTAGAATATAAATAATTGTAATATAAGTAAATAAATCATAACCATTAATTCGGCCAATTTTTTAATTTACAATAATCTAATGTCATAATTACTGGCACATATATGCATATACAAATAACATTTATGAAAATCGATTATTGATAAAATTAACGTGATTAATGTTTTGTTTGAACGATGACGTCATAACCGATCGTAAAGTAGTGCCCAATATGAAAAACCGCAGAACGTTTAGCGAATGCGAAATGGTAAATGCGTCCTCTGCATATGATCTAGAAAGATTTATAGTAATTATGCATCGCACGTATTTTTTTCATACATGATTTGTATCAAAATTCGTCTCTATTCTTTTGTACATTCTATTAATAAATTATAAACTATAAAATAGACGTAGCAAACATGGTAAAACTTTTTGTCTTCTTAAAAGGTAATTATACTGCGGAAGAATATTCTCATATCATATAATAGCACTACTATAGACATATAATAGCACTACTTTTTACTATACATGTATCACGGAATAGAATGTTGTATATATTCAGTAAGATGCGCTCATTACGATTGCTGTAACCAACCCACGCATTTGAAATAGTCATCGCAGGCGAAAAGATAAACACTTGCCGACAATGAAATACTTTTTTTCAATTGTGTAATTTTATATTATTTATTATTAATATTAATATTCTATTACTATTATATAAAATATGGTAACTAGAGATAAAAATAAATAAGCTAAATATATCGTAGATCCCGAAAATGACCTCTTATAATCTTACGTTTCTAAAGTCACGTATACTATTTCGAAATAAGCGACCATCGTTTCCGGTTACCAGATGATAAAAACACAACGAGTTTCTAAAGAAAAAATTATTTTCAAATATATGCAATATAAAATATATCTATAGAAATATAATTTAGGAATGAAATAGCTCGAAAACAATTAAGTTCAAGCAAAATAGGTTGATCTCATTGAGCCAATTAACGATACAATTAGGATGAAACTATATTGCTTGTTTGATGTTGATTTTAGTTTTATTTATTGTTAGATTCCTGATAAATATAAAACAATATTTGTTGAGCGAAAGAAAGTATTTTATGTTGAAAAATCTTCGACATATACAAAAGTAACTGGTTAATAAAAACAAATTAGTTCCAATCGCGCGATAATTTGGAAAGCGTAACGATAGATCGATAGAAAACAAAAAGACAATTGACGATAGATTTTATACCTATTATTATTGCAATACTCGTCTTTTTGTAGGTAAATAATTTATGACCAATCGAGAGAAAAATTGCATAATTGAGAAAACTTTCGTTTCTTTCAAAAGTTATTTGCGGTTAGAAAGAGATTATTACGTTATATCTTCGAGAAGTAAAGAAAAAGCGAACGTTACTTTATTCCTCATTTCTTCTTGTCACTTTCGTTAAATCTTTTTCGTTAAATTTTTTTCGTTAAATTTTTTTCATTAAATGAACCGTAAAATTATTTTCATCGAAAAAGAAATTTTCAATTTTAATTTTTGATCGCTAATCAATTTAATCAATGAATATTATATATGAGATTTAATATCATATATTATATGTAACGTATATTAATTCTTTTGTTTTCGAGAAAACAACACAAATTTAATATAACTATTACACGTACGCAATATAACATATAAGAATATATAAAAATTAAAATAATTTCGAGAAAATATAAGTGCCTTTTAAATTTTTAACTGTGTAATACTCATCATGCGAAACTATTCTATTTAATGATATTTACTTTATTGAATTTATTTAATAATTTATTTAAAAATACTTAAATATCAAATAGTACTATTACACTTTTCATAAGACGAGTATACTCCTCATACAAAAAGCTAACAAGATAATAAATAGATAATAAACAAAAATAGGGCGAACAAATATTGGAAAGGAACAAACGATTAACAAATAGATAAAAAATATGAATAAAAATAAAAGAATGCAGAAAAGCAAATATACGATAATAAAGGTAAAATTTTTAATGATTAAATAGGCAACGAATATATATACATTCGTTATATTTTGTAATGTAAACATAGAAGATGAGTTTACCATTAGATTCTGAGGAGTCCGTATTCTCGCTAACCACGTGGTATGTAAAAAAAATGCTCAAGATCAAACACCAACCGATTCGTTTGACTTGCATTTTTAAAATGACAGATCAATGTAAAATCGCGATTAAAATCGTCGACTCTACCTGTTTGACCCTTTTTAGGTAATGGTCACGTAACGTTTTGATCTTGACAACACAACTTAAACGATGCACGATAACTCCTCGAGCCCACAATTTCAATTGCTGCCTTTTACTATGAGAATCGAGTTAAATGCTTCGAAGGAAAAGGACCGAAAGACCGGGTGGGTTGGTTCCTCCTCTCTCTTTCTCGTTCTCTTTCTTTATTACTTTGTACTACTCTTACTCCCACAGTTTTCGGAAGCACAAACTACTATCCATGAAGAGGACGTTCGGCTTCACAAAGAGGCATGTCTTTTCCATCCCGCGTAGATATCTCGGCGTAGGGAAACCACTTAACATCCCCGAGATGTATCTCGTGCGCGCTTTAATTTCTTCTCCTCATTCATGGCCACACACGATTACGCACTTGATATAACATTCTCCTGATATTTTCTTTTGCTTTTAAACACTACATTTTTTTTTTATTTTCTTTCTTTTTCATTAAAAATAATTTTCTTTATATTTATTTCATTATTATTTACTATTACTTTTTTTTTACGTTGTCTCTTTGCTATTCTTTTTTAACCCTTTCTGTCACTGTCAAGAATATCATTAAAAAAAGTGAGGTTAACCGTAATCGTTACGCGCTCGAAACTGGTCTAATAAGAGCATTAACTGTTTATAATAATTACGGAAACGTCCTGTATTTATGATTTTCTTCTCGTTGCTTGCCGTAAGCTTTAATTATGTTGTAACAAGATGCGTTTTGTTCCAGGGTCGTGATTCGGTATATACATTCTCGAGGGTGCATGTTATCCGCTTTCGTTTGAAATGCATTACCGACTGTTTCAGGTCGTTATCGATAGTGATATTATTGTCGATCAATCGGATTTAATTTGAGAATTAAATGATCATTTTATTTCGCAATTTAATTAACTGTAATAACAGTATAAGACACATTTATTTTCAAAAGCATCACATATGTTTCATAATTAGCATCCCTTTACTTTATTTACAGTTATTGTAATTATGTAAAAGTTCAATAATTATAAATCCTAAGGATATAAAGCAGCAAGAATAATAATTAAAATTCTTGATGCGATAATCATTGACACAACTAGTAATGTTAACTAAAATATTTCACTAAATACATTATTGATTTAACAATAATGTTTGTGTTGTAAAACGATATAAGAACAGCTGCTGTAACTTTCTTTATGAGGAATAGTACCACTAATAAAATAATAAAATATTACAATAAATTTTTAATAAACAATAAAAAATTATTTAACCTTTTAACTGTTTTTAAACCTTTTTTTAAATAAACAATATTAATAAATTCACATTATATTAACTTTGATAATTACTAAAATATTAAAATATAGAAGATATAGAATCTAGATTTTTTACTTTCTCAGAGAGTTTAACCACTTTAATTTTCGATATAATAGTATTATTACGTGGTTTACTGCCTCATTATAGAATGTTTACAGCTTAATGTTGTCCATCAAGCGCAACATCACATGAACACATTATTAAACTGCCCTTGTATAAAGTCTGTTAAAAATAAAACCGGACAACACAATATTCACTTCATCTTCAAATCTACCATTCAGCATCTCCATTTGCTTTTTGGAACACATAATCTTTCCCACTTAAGTTCATTATGCCATCCTTAAGATAAAATTTCCATTTGTTTCTACTCCTTGTAATCTGAAAAGTAAAATATTTGTATATATCATACATAAATATTTCTAATGTAATGTTTCATTTACATATTACAATGGTTAAACTATCTTTCTTTAGGTTTTTTAATAATATAAAAATTTACTTTATCATATTGACAAACAACTACATTGTCTGTATCAAATAGATCAGATGGGTCATCATCTGTTACATCGTCTTCAGAATTTAATGGTTCCTGGATGAAAAGAAATATAAGTTAAATATTTACGATCTTCGACTATTTTAAATTGTATAATAATTTTCTTAAATACCTCTTCTCGGGCAGTAGCTTCATCATTTTCTTCTTCTTCCTTATCATCAAGATCCTCATCGTCGTCATCATTATCTTCTTCTTCTTCTTCTTCATCTTCATCTGACGAATCACCCAATGCTCCTAAAGTTCCATCTAATTGGGCTATGTTATTTTGCTAAAATATATATATGTATATATGTATATATATATATATAAGAGAAATAACTAATAATATATTTCTATACTTCATGAATTATAATAATATTTAAAAAATTTTGTAAATTTTTGTAAATTTAAAAATTGTACTTACTTGACCTTGAACAGATCGCTGTGAAACAACATTATTTGTATTTTGCGTTACAACCTGTAAGGGTTGATTAACCTGAATTGGTGATAATGTAGGATGACCCAGAAAAGTAGAATTTACATGCTGTTGTAATAATGTTCCAGCTACATCTGCTGGCAAACCCATTGCAGCACTAATTATAGGACCAGTTAAAATGGTGTGAAGTTGGTTGCCTTTAAACAGAATAATTTGCTTTAGCTTACAAACAAATATGATATACGATAATCTCTGAACTCTATATACCTTGAATTGCAGATGCAGGAACTTGTATAGTTAATATACGTTGTTGAGAATCACGTGTACCAGGTTGTGGTGGTAAAGTAATTTGAATTGGCACTTGTCTATCAAGTACCGCAGGTGGAGTAGTCGTTACCACTTGTTGCACCGGTGCATTTTGGTGTTGTAATGGTGTACTTGAAGAATGTGATGTTTGTTGTTGTGATGGTTGTTGTTGATGTTGCTGTGATTGTTGTGGTTGTTGATGTTGTTGTTGCTGTTGTTGCGGTTGTGATTGCTGCGGTGTTGGTTGTTGTTGCTGCTGCGTTTGTTGGGACACTGCATCAATAATAGATGATTGGCAAATATATATATATTATAGAACATAATTTTATCTTAAATTCTTATGTTAGTAACGAATATTTTGTAATTATATGTATCGTTATACCTTTATTACCAGGCACAGATTTATGTGTGTTTAGCTGAGGAACTTGTGGTTCTTGTGGTTCTGGATTTAATTCCACTGCTTTACTTGACATTAATTTCGTTTCCCAAATTTGTTTCAATTCTAATAATACTTGTTCATCTACACCTTCATCTATAAACGATTCTCGAACTCCTGCTATTACATCTTCTATCACAGTGTTGTATAGTCTCAACTGTAAATAATATGTCAAAGTAATATAATATGGTAGTTATCGTCAAAGTATTTTGTTATTTATAAAATCAAAATAAAAGTTTTATTTAAATGCATCAGTTTCAGTAAATAAAATTAATTAATAAAATTTGAAACAATAAATTAGTAAAGACTAAATCATATATATGTTCTGTTTTCTACCAAAATGCATACTTATAAAAAAGAAAAATAAGTATGTATTTCTTTTGTATCTAGTTATGATCATTTATATTGGAAGTATATAAATAACATGGTTTTTAATCTAATTTGTGTAATATTAATAACGTGAACGTTACTGAACGAATTTGTTATGCCATCTTAATCTATTAGATATTTAATAATTTATATAATAAATATTACGTTCTTTTTTAAAATGAAGACTAACAATTCTAAAGTATGAAAATAAAGATTAAGTAATAAATTTCGGAATAACTAGAAGAATAAGATAATTTAATGCATGTTAAGTGTTTCATACGTTCCTAAGAACATAAAAACTACGATTAACCTAAAAGTTGTAATCAAATGATAGAAAACATTTAATAAAATATAAGTTGGAGAGGATTCCTCAAATTAGGTGACAAGTATATGAACCACGTGAACAATTTATTCCTTTACAACGTGGCTTCGCATAACCATGTCGAATTATTTCTTAGAACTAAAACGTACACGTTTCATTATTACAGTCATATTTCTTTGGAGTTGCCATTGATTTCTCCTTTACTTACCACACTAGTTTGGCTGAGGGCCATTGCAGGATAATTCGTATTGTCTATCAGGCGAAAAACAATACCAATAATCCCAACTGATCTAACGACGATGCCCTCAGAAGCCGGACTGTTGCATCGCTCCCTGCTCTTTTATACTGTCTGAACGTCTCCCATACCACCTTAGCGTGACCGTAGTGGTCGACACAACTGCAAATCAAAATTGATAAAAAGTTTAATAAGTTTAATTTAAAGAATTTAATAATATAACAATTAAAAAATATATATATTTCAACAAGTTTAATTATATTTAATTAATTATTATTTTATATTAACATATATAAAACAATAAAAGGTACTTTATCGGTCGGTAATGTAGTCGTGACTTGACACGTGGCAAAAGTTTTACGTCAACTAATCATCTTTAATATATAACGTCATTAACTATGTCATATTTATATATATTGATATATATGTATTTTTTTTTAAATATATAAATAAAAATAAAGTCTATAAAACAAATGTTTAACGAAAATAATGATGTGTTTAATAATGCATGTTATTTAAATTTTTTGTGGCGCCATCATCGGAAAAATCCTTTTATTTTACGAACGTCTTTATATGCTCTTTTATATATTTACTGTTTAAAATTATAATTATTTATATCTTATGTAAAAAAACAGTTACTATTAACTAAATTATGTAATATATATTTTACACATTATAAAATCGATAATCACACACGAAAGGTGTGTACAATAATTCTACACCGTTCTACTATTATCTTTCGTCCCGTAATATTATCGTCACTACCAATCAGATATAAGTTTAACTAATTGTCGTATATTGATTGGTCAGCTTGAAAAGATAATATTAACCAATCACTATTGAAATAGAAAATTATTTCTGAATTATACAAACGGATATGTAATTTTTGTAAGAATTATAAATAAATTCAATACGCATGATACTTGTGGTACTAACAATTTTAAGTTCCATTTTTATTAACCATTATTTTAATTATTTTGTATATAATTAGTTGAATACCAAATTCCAAATGCTGATATTAAACAACTTTATTTTTATTCTTGTTATTTCTTTCTCCAATCTAAAATATTAATATTTGATTATTTAGGTAACTACATATCGAATAAATTGGAGAGTTTACAATAATGGCTTAATAAAATACTGCACAAGAGGATGAGTATTGTGTGGCGCGTGCGTGGTGTCTTTCTTCGAAAGCTTTGAAATTTCACTTCAGTTGCATTAAGATGGACGGCGGCGGAGCGTACGGTGGAGGAAAGGCAGGAGCGCCTTTTGATCCTATCGCATTCATTCAAAGGCCTCTAGTTATTTTAAGGGCAGCATGCTTGGTAAGTTTAAGCATTATAACAAAATTTCATTTTTTTGAATGTTTCCTATTCTATAGCTTGATAGGTCGAACTAAATTTGAGATGGTAAATACATTGATTTTAAAAGAACTTGAGCCCCCACCCCTATCCATGATGGGGTTCTATTGATTTTTCGCGAATTCCAGTGGTACGCCCCATAATACAAGATTCTATGGGATTTTCAATTGAAATCCATCATAACTTCGATTGATCTAATACATTTCGAAAATGTCGATTATAATCATCTTTAATAAGATGATATTTTTAAATCGTCTTATTTAGTAGGTTGATTTTTATGCAAAGTGCGCTTATGTACATTATCGACTAAATCAAAATTCTTGGCTTTTTAATCAAACTCGTTACATCGATTTTATCTTGTAATAATATCATATCTATATAGGATATGTCTTTCTATCGATTTTATTCCATTTTGTTTTATCACTTCGATATATAAAAAGGATATATGTGATAACAGTCATGTCATCTTATACTCTAACTTGGAATTATTTTAATATCAAATTATATACATATATATTTAAAGATTATAAATACTTTTCAAACATTTTTAGTTAAAAAAAGGCATGAGAAAGATAAATTTAATAAAGAAAGTTTAATGAATTTCAGCTCTTTGCTATAATAGTATTTGGGTGCATAAGCAGCAAGGGATACATTACAAAAAAAGACAAAGAGGTGTGCCTCTACAATGACGACAATAATGCCTGTAATTATGGCATTGGAATAGGTGTTTTAGCATTTTTAGCTAGTATTGGTTTCCTTGCTGGAGAATATCTGTTTGAACAAATGTCCTCTGTTAAAACTCGAAAACATTTTGTCCTTTTAGATCTTGGGTAAGCCTAATCAATTATTTCATAGAATTATTAAATATTTTTATTAAATAACAAGTTTATAAAATGATAGAATTGCAAATAAAATTTCCCATTGATTTGTAATCGTTGATTTCACACGTATATATTCTATCTTTTAGTTTTTCGGGTTTCTGGGCATTTTTATATTTTGTCGGCTTCTGTTACCTTACAAACGCTTGGAATCAATCTACATCGCCATCAAATGGGTACGGTGTTAATAATGTACAAGGAGCTATTGCATTTTCATTTTTTTCAATTTTTACTTGGGTAAGTTTTTCATTTACAATTTGGTATTCATCGTAAAGTGAGAATAATTTAATAGTGTCAAATTTTCCATGACCTTTCGGAAAATATGTATCTATATTTTTGCATAGGCTGGCTGTGCCTGGTTTGCATTTCAAAGATTAAGACAAGGTATACAAGATGCAGCCTTTGCTCCAAGTTACGAAGCAGATCCTGTAGGTGGAACAGGATATACAAGTTATCCTGACGCTACGGATGCTGCTTATCAAGAACCACCATTTGGTCAACAGCAGCGGGGAATGGGGGATTTTCAAGCTCCTGCTTATTAAATGTCATCCATAGTCATTATCGAAATATATTTTCACAAGATGCACAGCGAACTACCAACGAAGAAAAATGGATCAGATTAATCCATCCTGAAAACATACTGCTCTCTCTAGTTTGTTTTTCTCTGAGGTAATTTTACCTTCTGTTTCTTTAGTAATATGAAAGTAATGTAACTTTCGGTAATTTTATTCTTTTATTATTTATTTCTTACAGAAGAGAAGAACTTTATTTGCTGATAGATCGCTGGGCAGCATTAATTGTAGAGTAAGTTTTCATGGCAGATGTAGAGGAAGCGTTATTTGTTAAACTGTGCTTCTTATTGTTGACCACTTGTAAGTTACACCTATTCATGCGCCCAATGACACAAAGAAACATTAGGTACATCCAAAGTATGCCATCGAGTTTCTAGGCACGAATTATGATGAACATTCATCAATAACAGAATTAAATATTAAATCTTGTAATGAATAAATATAGTAATTCCATAATGTCTAAGAAGTAGCACATGCACAGGTTATGTATATTTTAACATTGTGACGTGTTCATAGTAAACCCGGATATTATTAATGTGCATTGTGAGACTTTAATAATGTGTAGGTGTGATCTGATGTTGGAAAGAAAGCTCATGGTTTATTAAAATCATAGAGAAAAAAGAATATATACTGTACAGTAACTTATTGTTTTTTTCAGTATATTTATTTGCTAGTCATTTGCAATCTCTTAGTATTACTTTTATAATATTTATGCAGTATTTTTGTTGGCGATTGTTCTTTATCACCAGTTTACAAATATGAAGGTACTAAATGTATGATAACTTAAAAACTGGTGTTCTGGATTGCAAGTTTGAAAAGAAAAAAGTTTTTCTTTCATAAATTTCAAGATTCATATTTAATATGATTTTTTCTCATATTGTATTTCAGTTATAGAAGCTTTAATAAATAGTATATGCTTATGATATAATTACTCTAATTTTTATTTAAAAATATTTGATTATAACTAATTATATTATGTACTAAATGTAATTCTCCAAGATATTCCAACATGTTTTCTATTGAAATTAATTATTTTATTGATTTTATGGAAAATAGCAATTATGATTATTGTCTCACCTATTTTCTAGAACAAAAAACTATTTATTTAAAAGCCAAGAATTTATATTTTAAATGCATTTTAAGAGTTCATTTAAGATTGCCATATTTAATTCCTTTGAATAGTGCAATCTTATCTAAAACATTTTCATTTAACAAAAAATAAATATTAAAATATTCGAAAGTGTGTGTGTATTTACATATGAAAGTTAAATCTTAATTACTTTTTGTAGAAATGTTCACCTATATAAATGTGAGTAGAAATTCTATATCAAGTTGAAAACATGTTACAGAGAACTACAGATAAATTATTAACACATAAATGTATTACCATGCTCTCTTTCTTACTCTCCACACAGAGTCATAATAAATAAAAAAGTATTTCATTAACAACAGTTCAGATTAAAAAAAAAATCTCGACAGATTGTAGTGAGTATTATTGAAATGTCTATTAAAAAAATGTAAAGGTATAAAAATGTCTGTGAAGATAGTATCAATAACTAAATAATTATTGTATTCTACTTAAATATAATGTAGTTACCTTGCATTCGAGGCAATACTTAAGACGATGCGTCTGTGAAGATCTCAGTGTTTAGAGACAACTGCTATCTAATCTATGATTTACTATACATAAAAAGTGGTTAGTAATTATTTTATGTGAATTAAATGATTTTGTTAATGCTGGTGATAGATATTTATAATCGAATCGCTTCATTGTGTTGTACAAAAGTTTCTTAGACTTAAGCACAAGATCTACATTTTCTTTTTAAGTAATATAAAATGTGAATATACTTCACTATTCTATCTCAATAAGCAAGAAGGGAACAACCGAAAATATTGATTTCCTTTTTGTTGAAACATATCCGTTATATATTTATGATGATTATATTGATTATTAAGTAGTTTAATATTAATTGTATATTCCATATGATTATTTTGAAATTATACTTTAGTATTTTTTAGAATTATTCATTTAAGAATTGCAAAATATTATTTTCCTGTCAATTTTGGGTATTTAGACGTGCAAAGTTTTCCTGCAAGGTGTATAGACTATAAGTTAATAGATCTGTTTTAATAATTCGGGCTATATGTAACAATTATGGTTAAACAATGTACTGTTTTGTATTGTGCTACATATTGAAAGAATATTGATAGCTATATACAAACCATGTCATTATAATTAGTAATAAATGTAAATTACACTCAATCTAGCTCTCTTTCTGAAATTAATCTCCAGGAGGATGTACAAGAAATACTATACTTTATTATACCTAACAACGCTACAACGCCTATTCAGTGTACTTAAATTGAATCGTTCTTTTGTACAAATTATTCTGACATAAATTTATCTTGAGATAATTGAAAATTAGAATCGTTATATATCCGAGCCAGCATTTTATGCTATATTAAAATATGAATAATACAAAATGCAGGAAGATTGTAAATTATATCTTTTATTATTATATTTCACATTAACTATTATCATTTTCGTGATTTTGTTTACATATACATAAATGCTATACAGTTTCATAACATTTTGAGAAGAAAACAGAGTAAATCATATGTGGGAGGTATGTACATCACTACTTACTTCCTTATAGTATACTATCTCTAAAGTTTATGACGCACACTAAAATTTAAGCTTCTTCACAATGTATTATCATGTACGTTAAACATAGATAAAAGATTATTTGAATTTCTTATGAAATTCGTATATGGAATGATGATGCGTCATTAAACTATTAATGCTACGATTGCATTTTAAAGATATATACATAAATGTATATGTATATATGCATATCTTAAGACAAATTAATGTTTTTGAAATAGCAACATCGTCAATGTTAATATTATTTTTTATAAAATGAATTCTTTTGACCAATCATTACATCTTCTTGAACAATAAGTTACTTATGATTAGAAAAATACACATACAAGAAGAAATTAAGGGTTCAATAGTCGGTAAATAACGTTTATGGATGTAAATTATTGGAATTTTAATATTTTGTAGGGAAGATGGAACTTCATTATTCAGTATTATTTTTATTTTAAGAATTTCAATTTATTGTTTATAACATTAATTATACTTTGTCTCTGTAACAAGCGTTATATCATATATATATATATATATATATACTTACTAAATTACAAATAAATGTTATAATATATTATGTTAATTAAATAGTCAATCTTTTGACTCTTCGTTTGAGCTACGATGTTGTATGATCTAGGTAACGTCGTAATTATTTATAGAAACCAAACAGTAGTTTATAATGTTCGAAGAATAATTTCTTTTTACCATTTATTTTAATATTTCAGGAAAACGATAGTATAAATTAGTATATATGTTGCAGTATAGGTTTCTATCAATATATCAAATAAATATACTACGTTGAGACGTTTATAATAAAATTAACAATAGCTATCGAATAATATGTGCTTAAAAACACAAAATGCAATATTAATTTTGGCAAATAAAGGCGTAAGTTATATAATATATTTTAATTCTTACTTACATGAATGGTTTATAATCCTATAATTTTAACTTTATTTAGATTTTAGTAACTTAAAAATTCTATTAAAAATAAATTCTAAAGTTATTGAGGTATTAATATTCTTTCGGCAAATTTTCGTAGATCTTATCTCTCGTTCATGAGTTTATTAATTGTAAGAAATATAAATAAAAAATATCTTGATGGATATTAATTCGCGACAAATTGTTTAAGAAAGATTAATTCATTTTTTATGAATATTTTTCATTAAAAACATAATCGCTTTTTTGTTACATTAACATAATAATGAAGGTCTCATGGGCAATTATTATAATATTTTTATTCGAAACATATTAAAAATATTTTTATTATAAGAGATACAAAAAATTAATTATACTAAATTGCTGTATTTTACAAAAAGATCATATTTTTAAATGATTAATTCTAAGTTAATGAACTTGTTTCTTGGATCATATTTTTATATGAGGATATTAATATTTATTATTTTTTTTTATTCAGACGTGTTTAATATCACATTAGCATCAAATTGATACCTTACATCATAGATCAGACTGATAAATACTTTTTTAATTTTATTATTGTAATGTATGAGTAATATTTCCTTATAATAAGAAAAATTTACATTTTGTAACAACTTCAGAGCAAATGAAAAAAGCAAAAAATCAAGAAAAAGAAGCAAATTAAAAAAAGAGATTATAATGATAGGAAAATAAAAATTCGGAAGAGAATTTCTAAAAAAAGAGTGTCACATTAGGAAGGAATAAAAAATAAATCAGAATTATTTATTTTCTAATTTCACCAAAGTTTATTACCAGCTTTTTGATTTTGATATTTTTTTTATGATTATAACTTTTAATGCTATGTCTATTTACTATTCATTTATATAACTTTAATCGAGGGTATAAATATTCTTAGCTTTCACCTTTCTTATTATATTGAACAGAATTTTTTATTATATCTAAATTTTGTTTACATTCTAATTAGACACAATTTAATCATTGATGTAAAATATTATAACATTGGGGTTGTTCCTAATAAAAATAAATCTTTGTTTTTCAGTTAGGTTTTTCGAAATCTGCAAATTTCTCTTTTAAATATACGTATACATATTATTTTGAAATTTTGTGTGTGAGTACTGAAAATAATAAAATTCTTTTTTCATTCCAATTAAAAGTTTTTTTAGCTGATTATTAAAGAAGAAATAAATCAAATTCCTATGACCAATGGAAGTTATTAGTGGCAACGGTTCTTTCTAGAGTTGGTTTGCGACCGGAAGAATTGTGAGATTACATCGAGAAATAAGAAACTTAAATTACACCGTCGATTTGATACTAGCAGTGAAAAAGAACATTTTGCATCGTCTTCTATTGCTTCGACCAACGATCCACGATTATGGTCTTCATGCGTACATCATACGTACTTATGTATGTATGTATATATGCATGCATGTACATACAAAAGTATGTACAAGATATGTTTATATTTCTCCGTGTGTCGTTTATTTCAAAGGAAGTTCTACGAACGAATCGCAATTCAATTGCGGATGAGAAACCATATGTTATTTATTTTCATTAAAAAGTCTCTCGAACTTTTACTTTTATTTTTTTATTTCATTGTTCGTAGGAAAGATAAACGTGAGAATGCTATGTCAAGGTTTGAATTTATTCTACGAAAAGAAAATATTTCAAATTCTTTGGTTTATTTTGTTGTTTGGATCGAAACTATCATTTTTTATTACTCATTAATGCCATTGATTTATTTCTTCTTTTTTTTTCTTTTTTAGAAATCATTATATTCAAAATGAGTTTTTGATAGAAATAATTTATGAATTATATGAATTATTAATTAGAATATATATATATTTTGAATTCGATTTTAAAGAATTATTTTTTTTTCTCGTCTTTATTTACTATATCGATCTTGTGATGATAGTCCGAAGATACGAATTCAATATTCCTAAATTATCAAGGTATCACCTATACTAAACAACAGTTTCACATACAAAAAGTGTAGAAACCTTATGAATAAGATTAGCACGATAAATTATATTTAAAATAAAAGAAGAAATGTCCACGTTTTTATATCATTTTAATATGATTTTTTGTATTGAGGTAGTATTTTGTTTATATAGTAAAATTACATTCTATGTTTATATAGGTCACGAGATATCTTTTTTCTTGTTATATGTTTAAAAGATTGATCGATTTTTACGTATATATAAAGCAAATTAATTCAGCGTTTTTATCTTTTCATGAATAAATAATATTGATATTTTTGCATTAATATAAAGTTTTATATAAATTTTATACATTGCGCATGTGCACATAGAAATAAATTTATAGTTTTTCACCTCTTAGATTGATGATACGATAATTGATAATGTTTGATCGTTTTTAGCGATTTATTAACAGTGACCTCAATACGGCTAACTTTCTTTTGGATCTTTCTCCATTCTTCTCTCTTTCTATGTCTTTCTCTCTTTTCCTTTTTCACCATTTTTCCTGTTTTCTTTAGTAAAATATGATTTTCGTAAAACTACAACGATCTGAGCTTTTGAAAGGTAGTTAATTATTTAATTCTGACAAGATACACGATGAAAATATATATTGATTCGTCGCGATGTGTCATTTTTGTTCTTACCGACGTTTCACTTTTGATTATTTAGCATGAATGAAGTATGTTTCCGGTATGGTTAAAATCCGTTTATCATCACGTATTAACTGCTGATATTGCATTCTTTTAATATTTGCAACTTTTTCATAATAAATCTTTCAAAATAAAGACCTTATTTCGATCAAGATATTATTCTTACGAAAGAAGAAATAATTATTAAGGAAGAATAATTATATATATATATATAAACACTTCTATTATATATATCTTTTCTTTATAAAATATTTAAGATTATTATACAGTCACAGAGAAAAAATTAAAAAGAAAATCAGTCCCATTTGTTTAGAAACATTCTTTTTTCGTATAAATATATATACTTTTTTAAATCATAAAAAGTTACTGTTACGTCGTTATTTTAATTTTTCTTTTCTTCGATGACCTTATTTATGTCATTCAAAGTCACGTGATGCAGTTTCAATGTTAAATAGTGCAGAATTTTTTGTCTCTACTTGTTATTCTATCACGTAGGTCGATTTAATATCGAATTTTAGTAGAAGAAATGGATGTTGATATAAGGTATTTTGTTACTCATATATGTTAAATAAAAATATCGTTGAATTAACATTCAATGATTACCATGAATTTGATCTAGACGTCATTGTCTAGAGAATTTGTTTTCTCTGTAGAGTTACGTTTCCTTATTGATCTTTTAAGAATTTTATGTTCTTTTTACTTTCTTCGCATATACTTATTTCTCTTTTCATCTTGCAATACCCATTTACCCCGAAAAACCAAGGAGACCTTGTACTCATTGTGTACGATCCAGTCAATAAATATGTTCTTACGTCAATGTATAAAAGAAAACAATGGTTGAAAGACAGTACTGTAATTATTATCAATGACGTTATGTTTTTTCTGTTTTGTGATAAGTTTTTAGGACACAATGATTTCTAACAAAAATGACAATTGCATTTATATGTTTATAAAGACGTTTATATATTTGCATAAGCGTTTATTACAATAAAAACTATAGGAAAAATCTTTATCATCTATTAATATATATATGTATTTATTTTAAACGTATTTAAATAAAAAAACGAAGAGAAAAATCGTATAAGTTATTCGTCTGTTTTTAAATATATATATACATATATGTTATACAGGATTGTATAACGTGTAATTTTCCTATTTACATGTCGTGGATATTCTACGAATAAGGCGTGGAAAAAAGTCATTGATAAATTTGATCTTCGTTCTTGACATCACAAATTTTAGCAAATCTTCAAGAAAAGATGACTCGCGTAAAAAATAAATTTGTTTATATGCATCGAATGAAAGAATTACAAATTTGGCAAATATAAATTAAACAATAACCGAAAATGTACGGGCAGAAGGATTAATGAATTTCTTCGAGTTGCGAGCAAGGACAGTATAAACGTATTCGGTTGAAATCTTACATTAATGTATAATTATGAAGCAACAACTTGTATAGCATAATCGAGGGTTAACCTTTGGGCAAACCATTTCCTAACAAGATATACTTTGACGCAATTAAGTACATGTCCCCTTCTTGCAATCTTGCATGTATAACGATATGAAAAACTCGTTTATCATTTGTCAAGTTAATTAGAAAGAGAACGCAACTAGGAGAAAATTATTCCTACGTTTCTTGTGACGTTGGTAGCTATCGATTGTTGATTTTTACATGAAACATTTTATACGTTCTCTCCTATGTTAGTTGTTTATGCGACTCACTTGAACGTCGATACTTTTTTACACCAAATGACTTTATGGAAGGTTTTAATCACGTGTATAAAGAACGACGATAGTTGAAGAAAATAAAGAAATTCGCTATAAACTTAATCAATCAATCAATGTTTGAAAATACTTTTGTTATTTCAAAATTTTATATAAAATCTAAATGACATACTGATTTACATATGTAAGAAAAAATTCGAAATTTATTATCTATTATTCGATTACTCATAAAGGATAAAATAAAAAAGAAGAAGAATAAAAATGAGAAAGAAAATAAAAATCGAAATTTGAATAAAGTTTTTTCACATCTTGTTTTTTGGTCATAAAAATATAATATATATGTAGAAGTTCACGAAAATGACACCAAAAAGTGAATCATCCTTGACACGTAAAAGATCAAAGATGGTTTCATAAGGCTATTCTCAGCATCTTAAAGAAACGTTCTCTTTTTCTTTTTTTTCTTCCTCTTTCTTTTTCTTTCTTTTTCTTCCTTTTTTATTATAATGGTTTATTTGGAACTTTTACACGCGACCATGTGACATTATTTCAATGTCGATAAATTATCGAACAAAAGGCAGCAGTCATTTATTTTATGAAATGGAATAGTACAATTCACGAAATTTACAAATACGATAATTAAAATAAAACAACCTTCGGGACGTACGTTTACCTGGACGTCCAGTTCTTCGTCAGTGTCGTTGTCGTCATTACCACCACCACTATTACCTATATCTTCACCACCACCATCTTCATCACCACCACCTCTACTACCATCACTTCTTCTACAACCACCACCACGAGTATCAGCAGCGAGAGAGCACAAACCTACCACCATTAGCATCGTTACCATTACTGTTGAGTTCTTCTTTGGATACGAGGTTGGTACGAAGCAACGTTTTACCGATGGTCCAGACACTTCTATTTAATTGCTATCACTTCGTCAAGCGATCTTATTGTTAGTTCATCGATCATCGTGCGTGAATTTGAAAAATCGTGCAAGTCACGATTTTGTTATCGGAGAACAAAAAATAAAGGATATTAAAAATAAATAAAGTCCAAGCAAAAAAAATAGAAAGAGAGAGAGAGAGAGAGAGAGAGAGATAGAGAAAGGAATAGAGATAGAGAAGAAGAGGAAGTAGAAGAAGTAGAAGTAGAAGTAGAAGTAAAAGAAGAAATATAAAAATCAAGTTTATAATAACGGTACAATTTTGCTAAAGAACGTTCGATTAATTTCTATATACCGGCCGATATATCTGGAGGGGGTCAGTTCCGTTTCTCTTTTTCGATATACAATTTCTTTCTTTTTTTCTTCTTCTTCTTCTTCTATCGAGTTCATCAGAGCATTTCATCTACGACCGTTTTCAGTGTCCGCATAGAGGTTGATCGCGACGGTGATTTGAATGCTTGGTCGAAAGCTTCCTGGTAAAGTTCGCGTTTTCTTCATATAGAATTCGAAGTCGATAAGTATAGAAGGATTTAAACGGTGTATGTAACAGTGATATCTAGGGAGAAAGGAGTACACGGTAACTGCGTTTCATCGGAAATTCATTTAAAAGAAAATCTCCGAGCGGATCGCGGAAAAGTTGTCGAAAAGAACGCGGCTAATCGTTTGTTTGGTCATCACCGGTGATCCACGAGAGAAACTCATTCCGCTCTCTCCCTTTCTTCTTTCTCTTTTTCTCTTCTCTCTTTCTCTCTCTCTTTCTCTCTCTCTCTCTCTCTCTCCTTCTTCTTTCATTCATTCTATTGCTCTCTCACTCTTCGACCACAATTCACCCTATTTTCACTCTGACTTCTAGTATATTACATAAAGAGACACATTTTATTGGCCAGTTAACGAACTTACGAACGAGTGCGTATCTCTCCGTCTCTCCGTGTGAAAGTGTGTGAGTGCAAGCTGTGTGCGCGCGCGCGCACTCGCGCGCAATAGAGCAAACCTGCGCTTTTCGGAGAACGACAAAATATCAAGAAAGAATTACTGGAACGGAGATATCTTACGTAAGTAAATATACATTACTTTGTCGGTTCAAAATTAGGAAAAATATAAAATGTTAAGTTGATACTCTACTATCCAAGATGAAAACGTTATTTAGTCATTTTATATAGTCCTGTAAATTTATCCATATATTGAAATAATTTTAATTATCTTTATTTTTCTTTTTTTTTTTTTCTGTGAATTCGTATTACTTATACGTACGAGTCATAGTGATACAAATTCATTATTTATCCCTATACACGTCAATATGTTTCGAGATATAATTCGTAGGTCATTTCCTTAAGTCAAGGTCAATTAAAGTATCTGACTTTCTTTAATTTCAATGATTAAATTAAGAAAGAAAATGTTTGATGGGAAAGTTCATAAATGTTAAAAGGAAATATTAAAAAAAAAAGTAGAAGAAATCTCTTCTCCCATTAAGAATTTAAATGCAATAGAATGCCGAACGTTGTAAGCATGATCGAGAGTACTTACGAAACGTATCTGCTTTCTAAAAAAAGAATATCTCGAACTATACCTTAGGTATAACTATGTGTGTGTGTGTGTGTGTGTGTGTTGGATATATTAAAATGTTATTAAGAGATTATCGGTTATAGATAGTAATTGTTCCGAATATATTATGAGTAGCTAAAGATTCTTGGAAAAATTGCGTTTCGTAATATGTTAAAGTACAAAAAGGTGTTTTGAAGTGCCACGTGGATAAGCTTCAATGAACATGATGAATCGTCAAGAAGTATTTTATTTTAATAGTGCGTATAATGTTTTGTAAATGCATTTTCATGGTAAAGTTGAAATGACTAGCATACCTAAGATCTCTGCAGATCTTGTTACGATATTTATCTCTTTCTCTTTCTCTCTCTGCTTCTGTTTTTTTTTTTTTTCAATTTAATAACTAATTGTAAAACAAGAATTCGACCTATTTAAAGGCTCATATTTTAAAATTCATGTTTCATTTAGTATAACGTTCTATTTTCATTCTCCATCGATTTATTTATATAACATGTCTAATCTGTATTTTCTTTGACACAACATAATATAACAATCACGATCGTTCCATTACATGAGAGAGTTTTTTATTGATATACCTATACAGTTTCACGATTACATGGCTGCTTATGTGTTACATCATGAAAAAACACCGTAGTAGTTTACTTCGAGATAGTTACTTTGTTTGATAGAGAAGATTGTGTTTATTACACTCGGTGCTTATTAATGCTATAATTGTGATTATGATCAACGTCGGTTTGCATCGTTATATCCTATAATCATCTAATTGTAAATGGTTACTACTATGTAGATTTAATTGCATATTTATAACTTTTAAAATCTTGACGATGAGAAACGCTCGAGGATAAGTAAGAGGAATTATTGACGAACAAAAGTGGGCCGAATTATATTTCGCTATAAAAAAGTAATTTCTTTTAAAAATGGAAAAGAATATTTAATTTTGAGGTAGCGAAACAGAGAGATAGATAGATAGAGAGAGAGAGAGAGAGAGAGAAATGACATGCTATTCCTAGACAACGATTTCTACAATAAGTAAATAGAAGTAACGAATATCTTTATAATATTCCTTCTTTTAACTGATTTCACTTCCTTTTGAAATGTTGAAAGATCGTGAAAGCTTGATCTAGTTTAGGCATTCAACGTAATAGCAGACGGAAGTAAATACATTTCATATATGTTCCTATTACTTTTACTGTAGCTAAATAAAAAAAAGTCGTAGCGATCATCGATCTTTCTCATCGCCAGTTATTTATCTGTTTCATATAAATTCATACATTTTATTATTATTTTTGAAAATTTGTTATTTTCGTTTAAAGACATTAACGTGATTTGTGTTAGGGTACAATAAGAAATTCTGTTCGTCATTTATCCTATACTTCCAAAAACTTGTCTTTAATATGTAAATATGTATATATTCGACTAGTCATTATAAGTGTGCCCGACACAAAAGATTTTAAAAAGAAAAAGCAAATACCGCTAAAATTATTCGTTCTTAAAATGATTTAAACCCGCCGAATAATTTATGCTTGCTCATAATAATCACATGAACAGTTAAGTCTAAAATGTAGAAAAAAAGATGATTGAGTGGTAAATTATTAAATTTAAATACCTTATAACGGATCAAAAAAGAATTATTGAGTTTTGAAATTAAAGAATATATTTTCACGTTACATGAATTCTTTTTTATGATTATTAAACGTCATTTTTGATAAAAATTAAGTTTTTTAATATTTGATTAAATGTCCGAATACAACACTTTTGATCCAATGTAATTCGACCAAAAAATGACAAGAAAAATAATTTTCAATATTTGTCAAATGAAGTGTAAAAAAAAAGCACGTTGGATTTCGAAATCTTTTTGAAATTGCATGTTGGATTTGAATCATGCTTAAACATTTTTACGTGCTAGCATTAACCCGCCTGATTATGTTAAGAATTTGTTGTCAATATTGTTTTTTAAAAAATTTCAGGGCTATCCTAATATTTTTAAATGGAATTCTTAATGTTTTTTTTTAAATATAAATTTTTCGTGTAATTTTGATTAAAAAAAGTGTTGCAATAAATTATCAAAAGAATTCTCAAAATATTTTCTGAAGATTTTTTATAACTTACGCAACTATAACAAGTTATACATTTTTTTGATTAAACTTAGCAAACGATATTAGATTGTAATATATTTTTGCGTGATTAGGGGCGTATAGAAGTTTTTAAAGTCATCTTGATTTTTTTATATGGATTTATATGTTTTTCTTTTCTATGGCGTGAAAGAAGGTCATGAACGGAGTATACTGATGTAAAACTCAAGGTCATACAAAGTCATTCAAGACAGCATTGCATCATACAAGGCTAACTGCTATAATTTCGAACAAATAATAATTGAAAGGCTATAAAGTGGAGCCTTATCATAAAATAAATTTCGAAAGCAATATTTATTATTTATCATCTAAATCTTGACCTTTGATGATTTTGTATGACCTTGAGTCATATGCTATTGTACTCCACTATCATGCTATAGAAAAAAAACATGAATGCATTTAAAAAAATCGAGGTGACTTTAAAAATTTCTATATGCCTCTAATCACGCTAAAAAGATTTACGTCCCCTTTCATGCCATATAAGTTTTGTATATAACATTTTTCTATATTATAACGAATAACAGAAATATTTAAGTGTTAACAGTTGGTGGACTTCCCTTATATGTTTTTATTCGTTTAATGAATTACATATTTGCCCTGAGTAACGCGGTATATCATTTATGTAACAATGTATCGATCGTAATCGAAGATTGAATAGTTATCCCGAATTACAACAAACAGGTATTTCCTTTTTCTGAACTCGACAAAAAATATTTCTGCAAGCATCATTAATAATGGTATTTTAATATTCAATTGAGATCGTTATACTAATGGAAAGTATCATTTCAATAAGGATTTCAACATCAAGATTTTGAACCATAAAACATATTCATAGACAAAGTATGGACCTAGTGAAAATAATTTATATTCAGTTTTCTTTACAATTCTTTGATAACGTTCATCCGAGAGCGTGTAGAGGAATAATGACATAGGAAGTTAGATAATAATACTTGTCGTGGTACGTCAATTTGGTGACTTTAAATGATTTTTCTTCCAACAATAGGGTAATTGTACATTGCGATTTACAAGTGAGTAAGAAACAGGGCCAAACTTAAAGGTGAATGTTAAATGTAAATAATTTTTGCGTGCTCATTAAATATGTTTCATTAATTTGACAGTTTTATCTAAATAATAAGACATATATTTTATTTACATCAATAATTTAGTATATAATATATAAATTATTATCAAGTAATTTATTGTTCAATAAGGACAAATCTTTTTTTTTTGTTTTCATGGATGAACATCCTAAACTTGATGACATTGACGGGGCTCATATTTGATTTCTTTCATTATCCTTTACATTGTAATTACTCGTAAATCTTTGAATTTGCAAAAAAAATATTGTAGATGAAGCATTAAGTGTTAAATTAGTTTTTTTCATTGGTGATCAGGTTTTGCTCTTAATCACCTCGACGTATTGCTATAATATACGTATTGAACAACACGTGTTATTATATCATTGATATTATCTATTCATTATTAGACTAATAATCAACAAATAAGATCGGAGAAAAAGTTTTTGCTAATATAAGTTAGTATGACACAAGAAGGTAAAGTTGAATTTAAATAATTCAATCTGTTTGCGACTATAGTTGAAATACGTACGTATACACAACAGTAGAAAAAAAACTCTGTTAATCAATCTCTATAATTTTCCATCTAACTTTTTACATGTCTGAATATATAAATTATTGTTTAAAATTAATGGTTAATTATTTATTAACATAAATAATTATCATATAATCAATGACATTTATGTGCTTCAAAAAGGAAATAAGTTTTTTCTTCATCGTAAATAAATAATCAATGTTCTATAATAATTAGAGTTGTTAATTGATTCATAATAAATTGATCCTTGATTCAGGAGCCATTATGGAAACTTAATTTTTTAATAAATGTATAGTAATATCATTTCCTTGATAAAATAAGTCAAAATTTATTAATTTGTAAATTAGTTAGGTCATTGTTGTCATTCTATCAACACGTTGTCGAAAATTCTATCGAAATTTTATTAACAGAACAAAGGAATTTATTTCAAGAAAAACGTATATATTGTGCAAATCATTTTTTATTCGAGATAATTTTTGGTCGAGGTTTTGCAACGAATTCGACGTAGCGAATTTTTTCTTTTGTTTCGTTTAAAACTCTTGCCAACATTTTTACGATCGTCTAATTATAAGTAATAACGCGAAATTTCGTATAAAATCTTTTTTCAATATGCGGTTCGTTTATTTGGAACGAGAATTGTATTGGCGAATTGCAAAGACAATTTGCGAGTTGTTCCTTTCAATTAATATATGTGCAATGGAAATTTCTACCATTAGTCAGATGTGTGTGTGTGTGTGAATATGAGATATGATAGATAATAGAAAAAGTAATATCAAAGATTCGGATAATAATTAGTTGTATGCGTAGATGTGTGAGATAAATCTTGATCGACAATTAAAAGAATAGTATTAAAAGTTCCAGCGTTAGTTGTGTGTGTATATGTGCGTGTGAGATCAAACGATCGACAGCAGAGAAAAGTGTGGAAAATTCTAGAATTAATTAGGTGTCTGCATATAGATGTGAAATGCGTCAATCGAATTAATAATGATATTCATTAGTTTATAGAAACGTGTATTATATTAAAAGTGCGAATGAGATTAGGGGTATCATGAGTAAAACAATAGAGAGAAAAAAAAACAGGTAGTAAAATAGAGAGTCTTGAAAGGATAAATCTCATTGTCAAAAAGTAAAGAGTTAAAAGAAAATAATATGTTAATATTTTATTATATTATAGGTATTTTAACATATTAACCAAAACGTAATAAAATATATACTATCGATAGAATGTAAATATGCTTGATTGATTATTCGTTCTATAAAGTAAACGCAGTATAATGCTATTTGTTCAGAAGCCATTTCATTTTATGTTCTCATTTCGTCTCTTTGGCAAAACGATTCGTATATCGAAGAGTAGAATGCAACGTAAAACAGTAAAGTATTTTCCATTTGTACGGGTACCAAGATTTACGAAATAAACGTTAAAATCATGTTGCAATTTCTTCGGTCAATTTATTTCTTATCGATTGTTGCATTATTAGATAAATATTACCCACTTTTCGATGAAATTATATTTGTCAGTTGATGTTACATGTAATTAGAGACATGACGTTTTTGCAAAGTAGAACAAGTGAGATCACAAAATGACTCTAGCCGTATCTGAATATTCATGGATTTTTAGAGACTATATATAGATGACGAAGCACTTTACGAAAAAAAAACAAACCACTTAATCATATGGACATTGATGAAAATGTAGAAGGTACTTTTTGCTCTTCCCGTGATAAAAAAAAAACAAAAGATAAACGTCCTAACACGGATTTTTACTATTTTTTATCTTATGAAGATTTATTTTTTCAAGCTGATATGTTATTTAGATGTCTTATTATTTTCCTTGTTTATCTATGATGATAGGATTCATAAAAAATTGTTATGAATAAGATGACTATGAGTAATCGAAGAATAAAATAATTCCGTGTGGCTTGATTTTTTCTCGAAATTAATCAGTAATAGGTATATGATAGTTCAAACTTTGTTCTTCCTATCAATTGCTTCACATTCGCTCTGCTCGGTTCACTTCTAGATATGCAATAACCCGAACGTAGAACCGTTGCGATATGCCAACTTTCGCCAAAGTGTACATTTACATTACATATATTACAATCTCACAAAGCAATGCCGTATAACCAGTTTCTTTTCTTACGTGTGATCTTCTTTTTATTCCTTCCTTTTTTCTTTCTTTATTGATTTTATTTTTAAATGTTTTAGGTAAATCCCAAGCGAGAACCAAGGACAACCGATTCACGTTCTATCAAGGCAAAAATAAAAATAACAAGAAGAAGAAAAAGGAGAGAAATAAAGAAGGGAAATAGCCTAGAGTGAAAGTTTGACTCTGCCTTTCGTTTAACAATTTTGATCTGCGGTTAGATCCATGAACTCACTTCATCAGGCAACGACCTTTAGATTTGTTCCTTCCTTTTCATTTTTTTCTTCTAAACTCACACCTAAAAGCGTTGAGGTCAAGCATCCTTGATTTCTTAAAGGATATATCTTTATCATTTGAAAAGAAATAAAACGCGAAAGATAAAAACGAACTTAAGAAAAACATTTTCTTTGTTGTTGATTCGTATAAAAAAAAAAAAATATTATTATGAGCTCTCACACTTGGCAAAGAAATAATATACAAAATTCTACCCTTACACGATGTTGGGAGAAGTAACATGACGATGTGCTTTCTAAACATAACACATCGTGAATTAGTTATAACGCGATTTCTACGTATTGTTCGATAAACAGAGCACAAAACATTCTATCTTATATTAGGTCCATCGTGTAAACTATCGAAATATATTCCGGTGAATTAAGTTTGTTGAAGATTTCCTCCTTTTTTTTTTCTTCTTCATTCATCGTTTGCAAAAAAATAGTTCTTTTATTTATTCTTATCTGGAAGGATTCGTTAAAGAAGAATAAGGATGAAATTTATAACGTCGTTATTTGGAGATGGGTCTCCTAAAACGATGGGAAGAAGATATATGAAAGTTGGAAGGAATGCACTTCTTGGTATAAAACCTGATCAAAAAAATGGTGCATGTTCGGAAAAAGTGCCAACACCATTATCCTTGCTTATTTCCAGAGGCGGCAAGTTAAAACACAGTGAGTAATAACATTAACTTCATATTTTACTTTCTTTACTTGTACGTTGGTCTACGATTCACTTTTAGTAATAAAAACTGTATTATTACTTAAAGTCTAAATACAACGTAAATACTATTCCGAAATACTGAATTACAGAAGATTATGATCGAACTTACGAAGGCGTATTTTAACGGCAGCCTTAGTGATAAACGACCTAATCCTAACTAGTAATGAAATTAGTCGTAATTGCCGTTACAAATAGTCTGTTCTAATCTGCTATTATTATAGCCGGTCGAGCGAAAATTATCTTTAGTTCTAATAAGAATAATATAGGATTATCTTAGTAGAATCGATTACACGGTTAGAATTGATTTTTTATCATTTTTATATGAAAATATTAATTATCTTATTTACATAGTAAGTATATTCTAAAAAAACGAACGTTTGTTTTGTTGAATATTGATCGTCGTATGAACCGAATAAAAAAAGTCATTGCGGTAACGACAACAACAACTGGTTCTTCGATTTTTCTCTCTTTTCTTTTTTTTTTTTTTTCTTTTCTCTCCTTAATTGCTATGTGTTTTCGTAAAGTACAAAGTTCCCAGGTATCATGAATAACGGAGAGATTCTTGAGGAAGACTCCATTTATTCCTAACGGGAGAGCTGTTTAGAACGATAGACGTTAAATATGTGGCCGATAGCAAAATGTAATCTTAGTGTTGCGTTACGGAGAACTCAGTGGGTCAACTTGTCCTCTATCACTTGTTCCACTGGCCTACTGCACCCCGGCCTACTCTTTCTCTCTCTTTCTTTTTCTTTTTTTCTCGAATCGTTATTTCTACTTAATGCCGTATCATTTATATTGTCTCGCATGACCTTATTTCATAAACTCTTTTAGGAAATGCAATATAAAGAACCGGATTCTAATTTCATAAAGTATAGGGTGAATCTCAATGTATGAATTTGCGTTAATAAATAGAGATGATTTCGAGTGATTTGAAAGATAATCTTTTCGTTAGGATTTCGCTTCTATTCAAAGGATTAGAAAGGTTGTTGCTTATAATATTGAAAAAGTGTATTATTAGAAAGAAACTATATAACATTTATGTATTTCATTGAATGCATTCAGACGTCGCGTGTATTTCGAGAGGAATATTACTGTATATATAGATATATATTTACATTTAGTCCTACTTAAGACTTATGGAAATATATGAAATGACATGAAACGGTATAAGTGAAACACTACAAATTTTCTAATAATTATTGTTCGTGAGAGGATATTTAACGGGAATAAGAAAAATCTAACCGAAATAAAGAATAACTATTACCATTTGTAAAATTGACTAACTTTTGTCTAGTTTATTTATGTCCGGTTATCTTTTGATCCGTTAAATTGTCAACTGCGGTATATTATAATCAGAAGCAATTATTGGACCGTTATGACGTGTCTAAACGAACCGTAACGTTGGTCGAGCATCCTATGCATGTTCATAGTTAATACAATACTAGTAGTCAGAGAAGTTAGGGTAACTTTAACGTAAGTAAACGTCGTAAAAGTTGTAAGCACGCTATTCGATGACTCCTCGTTCGACGACATATTGACTACGGTAAAGTTGGTCCGCTGTATCTAACAGATTTGCCGCAATCGCAAACTTTCTATTACGATAGTCACTTGCACCGGCAACATATACATATGTATATATGTTACCTTGCTAAGAGGTTATTCTCATAAGAAGTACGTGTATTGTATATATAGATCATACACGTGAGAGATGCAGTTAGCTATTTATTTCAATTACATGGTAGGTGTAAATTTATAATTTGTATGTGGAAGTGTATGGTTTGCTTTCTTCTTTTCAAAATATCTTTCTCGTACGATCGTTTTAAGAGAAAGAGAGAGAAATTGTAATCTCGATTTCGTTCATTGATTTGGAGGAAATTTTATTCACGGCAGTTCTTTGATTTCTTTTTCTATAGAAACATTTATGACATTTGAATTCGTACGTATATTTAAAAATTTTTTTTAAAAATTTCATACGTACAACGATTAAAGTGTCAATTCATTATCATTAAATTTTCTTATCTGTTTCCGTGACGTCAATTGTTTAAAGAAGTCATATGTAAATAGGCGTGTATTGTTCTTCGTAATGCCTCGCAAAGCATTTATTTATTTTTTTTTTTAGATTTTAATGTTAATTCTCTCGTCGTAAATCAAAAGTATAAATACTTCCTTGTTTTATATTCGCGACAACTTTTTCTTTAATTCTGACACATTAATATTACCAGATAGCATCGCACAAGCGCGATATCAATATTCTTCTATTATGTTTATCCATTTACATCCTATAAATTAACACTTATTCATCCCGCCTTTGAATACTTTTTTTTTCAATTTCGATGCGAAAGTTAAAAGTTGATTCAAAATAAAAATAAAATACATAGGAGTTATGAGTTATTAATCGTCATATATTCGCACAAATTGGAGAATTTTTTTTTATCGATAATTTTTTCAATTTACAATCACTTCCCGTCAAACTTTCCTATCTTACACTTCCCAGTTCATATTTCTTACTTGTACTTCATTATCCAGCCTTCACTGTGCAAGTTGCTTTCTCATTTAACATTCTAGTTCCACTATAGTATAATTTCTACTCTCTATATAAATAATTATGAGTAATTTTATATGATAAAATTCACTTTCTCCCAATTTTTGTTAACTTTTTTTTTTAATACTTCGTTATCATTAAAACTTGACATTTCTATAAATCATCTTTTCTATTTCATAAATTTTAATTATCCTGTTATAAGTAATCAACTTATATCTATTGATTTTTTGCATGAATCTTCTGGTAATAATTACATTGTTTTTCATTTCTTTTCATCTGTGAAAAAAGAAAAAACGTGTCAGAACTACTACTTTACTTTTAACATATTCGATCCAAAGGATATTTCCAAGAATTGTTTTTTTCTTTTTCTTTTTTCGTGGCGAATGTCAAACGAGGACGTAATGACGGTAGTAAACATAGACAAAAAAGAAGGACGCAGAAGAAAACTTATAATGAAATGTTACGGAACTGTTTATGATCTGTGTTGTTTTTTGACGCTCGAATGATTACGTACGCTACTTCGTATTACTTAAATTCAAATTTCAAAGATCGATATGATAATTGAAAACGATATAACTAATTTTTTTTTCTACAGGTAAATAAAATATTAAAATCTTTCGTTGAAATATAGCAATGTTCTTTTCTTTTTCTTCTCTTTTTAAATATTACAAAATCCCTTCTAAGACAGTTTGAAAGGTTTTTCCCATATATTGCAATACTTATTTTTACGACGTTTTATTATTCATTAACATATGACCAAAGGTTTCTTTTCACGAATAATAGAAGAGAAACCTTCTCCTTTTTCTTATTTTTCTTCAAGTAAATGCAACCCGACCGGTTACTTCTCAGACATTTTTTAAGATCACTTTCACTGTCTCGGTATTCTCAGCATCCATTTAGAATGACCAAGGCGAGTTCTTAGATTCGAACGTAACGCATATTTTGCCGAACTCGACCCTGCTTCGAAACGAAATGTCCTCGTCACTTATTACGTGGCGTTAGTCTTGCTTAAGTAATCTTTCATGCTGACATGAGTTCATAACCGCTCGAAATCTTAAAAGACCTTAACAAAGTAACAACGACCTTCAGTTGGAATTTTTACTAACAAGAAGTTAAGAATTAACGAAGATTTTGCAAATTGTTTAATTGCGTCAAGTTTAAACAAAATTTACTTGCTTTAGTGTTTCGTAAATGTGGATAGTAGTGGGTAATACCTATGACTTATGTGGTAATTTTTCATAAATCTATGTCGTAATTCAGTTTCCTTTCTTTTTATTTTCAATGTCTGTTTCATTTATTCGATGGTCTATATATTTCAAGAAGATACATCGTTAAATCTTGTATTTTATTCGATTTTTAAAATTAGACCTAACCGAGTCGCGAGAAATCAATTAAAACGTTTTCGATTTTTCGGTAATTTTTCGTGTTATACGTGAGAAGATATAAAAAATCGTGTTAGTGAAAGTTAACGATCATACGCAACTTTGTGAACATTCGTAAAATTATGAATAAGCATAATATCGACTGTAAATTGATATATTGTTATTACTATACAGGCGTGTCACTTAAACAAATTTTTTTTTACTTGATAAATTGTAAGTAAATATTTTCCATCATGTTTTATGAAGCATGAATGTATATATACTGCACATACTTCTTATCAGAAATCGATATTATGATTGTCATGTTTTATAACATGATGTTTATTTAATATTCAAGGAACTTTTTCAAGGTACGAAGAAAATACGTCATCTTGTTTGTTAATATGACATAGATTAATATAATAATAAATCTAGATAATTTTATCTAGGTAAAAAATTGCAGAAGTTCCGCACTTGCAAATAAAATTACAATGTGTGTCGTAATATTGTTTTAATGTGTATATGTATCGTTTAATTAAAAAGTACAGCGTTTTTTCGTTTCATCGCATAATTTAATATCTTGCATAAAATTAAATTCAATCGATTCAATAAAATTTGTCAGATTAAGCGTTTTTCAAGATATGTTCCGCGGGATATTAGTGAAAGCAATTAGGTATTTCGTGAAAAAGTTTATCTTACGATTTCCGTATGCTTATTTTATATTTGAGAATAAATATTTGTTTTGTTTTGTTTTATTTTCTTAACTCTTATATTTACTTGCTCATTTTATTTATTATCAATCTAATCTGTCAAAAAAATTAAAGAATTTCGATAAAATTTTGAGGTTTACGAGAGGTGTTTCATTATAAGAAAAATTTATAAAAATCTGTATTAAATATTTATTTAAAAATCGTTCATATTTTATAACAAATAGCTTCAATAGAGATCGAAACTTGTCAAGTAATCGTAAAGAGACTTAATCGAATATAGAAATAAATAGTGCACGATACTTTCAACTTTTAATCTTGTTAGACTGGTTTTCATTTTTTAAATTAAGTTTCATTTATGTAAATATTTTATAGATTTTTCACTTTTACAAATAAAATCATTCAGTTGATCAATCAGAGTTGATATTTTGTACTTTTTAATACATTTGATGAGTACTTAAAGCATACAGATTGGTAACGTTTATAGGCGTGGAAGTTACGAAATACTGTTCTAGATTATTAACTTTCAATGTTGTAAGAAAAAGAGAAAAGAAAGAGATAAAATATTAGCAAAAGAAACAAGGCCAAGTATACCTTGTCGATTAATTTAAGGTACTGTCTAACTTTTTACATATTTTTCTAATAATTGTCCTTTAATTGATTACTACACTAATGTCTACAACTTGGCAATCCGCTTTTGACCTTGGATAATAAATGAAAGTTTCTTTTATAAAGAAATTTTAGCAAGGATCATTCTTTATAGATGTTTATATATAGACAAAAAATATAAACTTTACGATGCTTACATTCGTTAGCATGTCTGGTAAATTGACTTTTTTCTTTTTTACTTCTTTTACTTACATTTTCTGATAATAAACATTACAATAAATCTTTATTAATCGACCTTGAGTCTGAATTGGAAGAAGAAAACGAATTTGGAGAAACTGGTTGATAGGTTTTCTAATTTTTTTTTCTTTTATTTGTCAGGGATGATTTTTAAACACAATGGCCTTCGACAAGATAACACAATAACAATAAATTACTTACTGTACGAATGTTTGATTAGGTAGACAATTATGTTCTACCTTTATGTTTATTTTATTTTCTTATATTTTTTTTCGCATAAAAATCAAGTGGTTTTTACTTTTATTGAGGTTAAAAAGACAAGCTTCATCGAACAATAAACGATTGCCGATCCATTCCGATTAAATTGGTTATGAAATCTTAAAATTAAATTCATTGAATGGACTTGTTTTTGTTACATAAGTTTTTATTTTAATGAATAACATTATTTATAAATTTAAAATCTCGGAAAGTTTTTTTTATTGAACAAAAACTATGAGTGACCTTAATGATGAGACATCTTTGCACGAATGAAAATAATTCAACGAGAGACAAACGAGTAATACAATAGACTATATTTAGTCGTCACTAAGACAAGATTAAAAATATCTTACGCACTACACAATCTAACTGAACCAGCTTTCGTATAATTTACGTTGAAATTGCAATTTTCGTGTCTCTATAAAGACATTAATAATAATTATCTTTAATGTCTACTCATTATGTTGACACCAAATTATCTGATGGTGAATTTAATTTAAATTATCGTTTTCGCTTCGATTAAAGATGAAGTAAATAGAATAGAGTTTCCATTAAAATTATCTATGACGATACGAGAAAAGATCTGGTAACGACTGAAAGAAGGACACCAAGATGTCTTGTATTTTTCATTAGAACACAAGAAAAGAAAATAAACGAAAGAACTTATTTTAATAAATGAATACAATTATTAAAGTAGGATTTCTACTTTGTAGAATTCACGTTTATATCATCAAATGATTAAATAAATTACCATATTACGAATTTCGACAAAATATCAGATGTCGTTCGAAGAATTTTCTAAATCATTAACATTCGTTAATTTTTCGGAACGAGTACATGATTAAGAAATGGAACTGATATTAGTTTTGTTGGAAGAGAGATCGTTTCATTATGTAATCATCTATGTGATTTATACCATTTAGTAATTAATAAATACCATCCACCGAATATTTTGGAATAAGAAGTTGAAATACTTTCTCTGTGATGTTTACAGTTAGATTTAAATTTTAATGCGAATATTAGATAAAAAAAATCACACGTGTTATTCGTTTTCTCATTAATCGATTATTTTATTTCTTCAAGATTAAAATGATCCCATTCGTCGATTAATTTATTTACTCGACATTGAAATTGATGAGCAGATAAAAACTTTTTAACAAGATTTAACATTTAAATTATCGTGTGCTATAACTTATTTTTATATTACTATAAATCTTTATTTTAACTACCTGTTTCGATTTTAAATTATGCAATTAAATCGGTGCTGTCAAGCATAGTAATGATTGGCAATGATCTCTTTTAAACTGACAATCCAATGAATTTATATATATATATATATATCAAAAATGTTATGTCGAGATGTTATATCTCGTTAACATCTGGATTCAAGCTCGTCGATGGCCAGGGTACGATTATATAGGTCTGCGATTTATTCCTTTTGATGTGTTTTTACGTAACAAATATAACTATATACGAGAAAAAAGAAATGTTTTTACTGTCCGGCGTTAAGAGACTACTTTGTGTTCGGTACTAGGGGACATGATAATACCAAAATTATGTGATCTATACCTAATCCGTTTTGAAAATCAACAGCAAATTTCATAGACAACGATTAATAATGGAAACCTTCATAAATTAACAAATACCATAAATACTTAAACCCAGAAATTTAGCTGTAACATTCATCTGGATCTTACGTGACGTGACACAGTGTTTTCTTGCTGAAAACAGAAATCGACCATTCCCGATGTTGCCTTAAGCGTCATTGATAAACTGCGTCGTATGACCCTGTACCACTACGCTTCCCTGTGTTTGAATCATTCAGGTTGTTATTTTTTGAGATAATACAAGTGCCCGGCGCTAGGTTCCGTCCGGCCTTACGGGACTTTCCCCTACACACATATACATGCTTTTTTGAATATTATATTTTACTCATTTATAAACATGAATGATAAATAGTTTTTTTTCGCCAATTGGTGGGATAAAAAATAAGGAAATTCGATGTCGTTTGATGTTCCTAGTTAGGTTTGTATGTAAATTTTGGAGAATATTTTGGAGAATATTTTGTTTATTTTTGGTAGTAAAGAATTACTATATATAATGATATTTGTCACCAGTTTTGTATAACCTTGTTTTGTTTCAATCATTTATTTTTATTTTTATCCACAAATATAAAGATTATCTTTAATTGATGCAAAAATATTTAATCGTTCGAGCTTGTAAATGTATTATATATTTACATGAGGCGATGTATTCTAAAATAAAATTTCAAATGAATTGTATATATAAGGATTTTCTCAAATAATTAAATAAAATGAAATCTAATAATAGTTAAGATGATAATAAAGAAGTATTAATAGGTGAATGATCTAACCACAAATGAATACAACTCAAGATCAATTTATTCGGTTTAATGTGTTTGGAATGTAGTAAGCAAGGGTTGATTATCAAATCCAGGTAATGGAAATTTCCGTGATTGCGCAAGTTTCATGGTTATTACGTTAAAGGATTTATACGATGACATAATATCAGGGTCGCTCATTACTTTGTTGACAGATGTCCGTGGTCTATAACTTTCTTTTCAATATCGACGTATGTGTATATTTTATATGTGCGTATATGTTCATATCCGTGTACGTGTTTAATTTCGTTCATATATCGTTATCATTGATCGCAGAGAAAGATACCTATTTACTTTCTTGCATGTATTAGCTAAGTCACATATTTGTAGAAACCTGAACACGCATGACTTTCAGGAAATGCCAGATTAATCGACCTATCGGGTAAAATTGCCTATCGTGGAATGCGGAATTTTAGAGTACGACTACCACCTTATATGGTAATTGTTGTAGATAGTATAGATATAGAAAATTTCACTGTTGATTAGAAGGATGTAGGTATATATCCATCGACTACTTTCATTTACATTAGTATAATTTAATTTTTCCTTCATATTTTTTTACTTTAATTTTTTTATTTTTTGGCTGCAATGACCACCAGTTTTTATTTGTAGTAATGCAAACACATAATTATGTAATGCTACATTAATCATTTCATTTTCATATTTGCAACTCAAGTGCTATGTTAGTCACCATGTTAAAAATTTAATTAAATTAATATATACAATTTTAATTTATAAAATCTTATTTCTTTCGCGCTCGCGACTACGTCTAATATTTTTCACTTCGTTTTAATAACAACTAGAAATTTTTTTATTTACGAAAAAAAATTTTTGTTTTAATGTCTAGAAAAAATAATTTAATGCTTTGAATATATAATTTTATGTCCAAAATACATCCGCGGATAATGACTTAAATTTCATATATGCTTTTTAAATAATTTTTTTGAATTGATAAATTATAAAGAATAAATGGGTATATTTTTTGCCTTCTTATTTTAACCCTATTTTTTTTTTGTTGCTTTCAGGTAGAATAGCAGCAATTTGTTTTGGCTTACTGGCTTTAATCATTGGCATTGTCCTCAGCAGTATACCATGGGTAGATTACATCATCTTGAAGGTTAGTTTTTTGGTATAAAAATTAATTCAGGATATTTCGAGA
Source organism: Polistes canadensis (assembly GCF_001313835.1). Lineage (NCBI taxonomy): Eukaryota > Metazoa > Arthropoda > Insecta > Hymenoptera > Vespidae > Polistes > Polistes canadensis. Next base: position 2,367,168 of record NW_014569550.1, read on the forward strand.
AGAATAATATATTTATAATTACTTTATAAATATAATAAATATAATAAAAATAT
>NW_014569550.1:2367235-2374041 GCF_001313835.1 Polistes canadensis
TAAATTTGTTTTAAAAAGACACTGAATTAATTTCTACATCTAATATTTATATAATTTTATACATTTATAAATTTGTAGTAAAGCTCAAATAAATGTTTATTTTTAATGATATAACAAAGAAACAGAATAAAAGGATTTTCCATTATTAAGTATTTTGTAATCATTATTATCTTATTAGCCTCGATATTTGAATGTGTAATTATAGGGATTATTATTTTTTTTTTAACTATAAATACATCGAAAAATGTACAAGTTGTATTTCAATGTTCCAATAATAATTTAGTTCCGTTCAACCTTTCTATTGCTCATTAATGGATATATAACAAGCAGTTCTTGTGCATAACTAATACATTCACATACATATATATATTCTCTCCTTCTTATGGGTTTAAGTCACTTCTCGGACACCTTCTCTCATCTATTCAATACTAGGGTCACGTTTTTTAATCGCCTCTTTGGAGTGAACAGCAAATTTTTTTTCGAATGGGTCACCCGTCTATGCATTAACCGCTGTTGCTTAATGATCTGATGGGAACTAGTTTTTTCAATGTGGCTAGGCCATTAATATGTATACATATAACGCAAAAATAAATGCACGCGGTAGTAAAACTTATTGTTATGCAATAAAAGATATTCTATATTTAATAAATGTTTTAATATTAATCGCAGAAATATGTGATTAGTCATTTTCACATAATCTTTTATTGCAGCAATTGCGTTTATGGAATGGCTCGCTTGCTTTTCATTACTGGCAAAAACCTGGAGTTGTTCGATTGACCAAAGTATACATATTCAACATGACCAACACCGAAGGCTTTTTACAATTTAACGAAAAGCCGAAACTTCAAGAAATCGGTCCTTTTGTATATAAGTGAGAATTTGAAAGTTAATTAAATTTGTTTAGAAAAAAAAAAACACACACAATTTTAATCCCATTCATGATATACAGGGAAGATATGGAAAAAGTCAACATAGTTTTCCATAATAACGGTACTGTAACTTATCAACATAAGAAAATTTTACATTTCGTTCCTGAAATGTCCAAGGATGAAGATCTCAAAGTAACGGTTCCTAACATTCCGCTGCTTGTAAGTTAAAATTATAATCGAATTAAATCATTTTTTGTTAATTTATTATAAAAATATAACTTATGATTGTTGGATAGACAATAAATGATTACATTACTATAAGAAAATTTAATATTTATGAAATTAAGTTGGAATAAATTACACAACGTTTTTCTTTCTTTTCAAATTTCTTATTTAAAATGAAATGTTTTCTTCGTCTATTCACTATCCATAAATTTCGTATGTATTATATATTTACAAAGATTACCATTAATTTACGATTTCTCTACAATCGATTTCGACAGAGAGAATGCTTCTATCTTAAGTTTCTTTAATTTTCAGACACTTTCGACGCAAAGTAAAAGCCTACCTCGATTTATTACAATCGGTTTATCGATGTTCCTTAGCGGAATGAAAATGAAACCATTTGTTCCTGTAACTGTTCAGGAACTTGTATTTGGTTACGATGATCCATTAGTTAGTATAGCACATCGATTTTTTCCAAAGACTCGACGTCCGATGAGTCAAATGGGACTCCTTCTTGGGGTAAGTTTTTATTCTATAATACTTTTATTTTTTTACAATACATTTACAGTTACGATCAGTGTCGGCTTATATATTCGAAAGAAATTGGGAGTGTTAATACGAAATGCTTCTGATTCCGAAACATGAGATTATTTATGTAAATGAATATTTTTATCGTAGAGAAATGGTACGTTAAATGAAGTATCAACTATATATACCGGACATACAGATATGAAAGAATTCGGTTTAATAAATCGATTAAATGGATTGGATCATCTACCGTATTGGCCGGAACCACCATGCAGTTCTATTACAGCTTCCGAAGGTAAATTCATTACGGATTACACATATAATCTTCGTTTAGTAATCTTAGCATGATGTTTAAATCGATTTATCCGAAATAAAAAAAAAAAAAGAAAATAGAGAAAAAAAATGATATTAGCTTATTACTGATAGTGCATTTTTATATTTGAAAATGAAGGCTCGTTCTTTCCGCCACGAGATAAAACCGGATCGGATATCGTTCATGTTTGGGACAAAGATCTCTGCCGTGTCTTGCCATTGAAATATCGTGGACCAGCAAATACGAATAATATCAAATCAGATTTATTTACGCCACCGGAAAATGTCTTCGGAAGACCTGATGAAACTACTCCGGAAAATAAATGTTTCTGTATAAATGATCCTTCCGCTTGTTTAATAAAAGGATTACAAAATATCAGCCCTTGTCAGTACGGTAAGTTTATTTTTATTAAAAGTTCGATTGTTAAGCTTAATTCTTTGAAATGTAACTAATATAATTATGTATATATTGCAGCTGCACCAGTTTACTTATCCTTTCCTCATTTCTACCAAGCTGACACGAAACTTCTTGACGCGATCGTAGGATTAAAACCAGTAAAAGAAATACATGGAAGTTATTTTAAGATACAACCGGTAATTATCCGAAAATAATTAAAACATAGCTTTTTATATTTTTTTTCTTTATATATATATTTATAATATTTATTTGTTTTATAAAAAAAAAAAGTTTGAAAGGAACGCGACCCCAAAGCTTTCTTATTATTATGGTATATATTTTGATTTCAGAAACTCGGTATACCTTTAGAAGGAAAAGTTCGAGTACAGTTAAATCTGAAAGTAGAACGTCAGCCGGGCATAAGCGTGGTGGAGAATTTTCCTGATATAGTGTTTCCAATAATGTGGCTCGAAGAAGGCATTGAAGAACTACCGCCATCGATTAAAAGATGGGTGTACTTGGCGACAACATTCGCGGATGTCGCAATACCTTGTGTCACTTACGGGTTTATTCTAGTCGGTTTGATAACTATAATCGCGGTCTTCGTCAAGGCCTACAACAATGTAGTGTTTACACACGAAGCAATAGAGTTAGGAAAGAGAACTATTAGAAGAGGATCGTCTTTCTTAGTAAATCAACAGCATCGATTGCTTGTCAACAAGGACTCCAATTATGTTTTACTTAGTAACGATATCGAGGAGATATCTACCGATGTACTTGTCTGATTGGAACTATTAGATGAACATAAAAATGCAACAAAATGATACGAAAAAAACAAATAATAGTACCAATGATATTAATATTAGACGATAAGAAATTATTTTATAAGACGAAACTCTACCGTTTGATACGTCACACCAAAGTTTCGCAAAAGGTTTGTTTACGAGCTAATAAAGTGGACGATTAAGTGTGCTATAAAAGTGGTAAGAACGCAACAGTTTATTACTTTTATCGTTTAACAAAGATTTTAAAATACGAGTCGCGAGAAATGTCCGGAGTTGATTATTTCATTTTCTTTTTCATGTCTGTGATTCCATCCCTTTATTTATAATCCTCAGAATACAAAATAATGCGATTTGCGCCTTATCCAATTGGTCAACGATCAAAATGAACGTCTTATTTATAATTTTTCTCTTATTCTATATTAAAACCAATATGCTTTCTCTCGTTGACTAATAGAGATACCCTCGGTTCAAATCTAGTGCGATACTACGATCATAGATTTTAATATTTTTTTTAATAACGACTATCAAATTAAAAAATTGAACAAATATATGTGGTATAACAAATATAAAAATTATTGAAATTATTTTGAAATATATATGATATTTCTAAATTATCTGAGCTAATCTAATTATCTGTAGGGATAAAATGGTCATAATATTATTAAAAATTAAAATAATATTTTTATGAACTTCGTCGTACAGTTTTACTGATGATTATCTTTTTTAATTGTTATTTTTTTTACCTCGGTAGTATGTAATAATTAATTGTATAAGTAGGGTGGTATTTTGCGAAAGTTAATTGTGTATATATGCATTGGAATATTCGAATATTATTCTTTAATTTTATAATTCGTATTAAGAAAGTGAGAATTATTCGTTAAATAAATATGGTACTTCGTTTTTATATTAGAATAATGATTGAAAGTTTTTCAATAATTTAATATACGTCTTTTTATCAGTTTTAACTAATTTTTCACTTACTTGGGGATTAATAAAAATTTTATTATATAAATAAACGAACATTTTTATTTCGATTTTATTTCTCTCTCTATCTCTTTCGTAGGATTCTACAATCGTTTTATACAAATCGAAATAATTAAATGATTGAATTATATATATTAAGTAAGATTATATTATTTTTCTAAAATAAATCATAATTTTAGACTTTGATAACTTTAAGGATTACTCATAAATTTCATAGAGTATTCAACGTTGTTATCGGCAAATTTGGATAAAAAAAAAGAAAATTATCCATCTATAAGTCTCACCCTAAATGTCTCATTAGAAAATAAGATTGCGCAAATTTTATTATTAAAATTTTATAATGATTAAATACGAATGTATTTGATTCTAATACGAAAAAAAGCAAAGAGAAAAACAATCCGGTAACGATAGAAGTGCAACTTAAAGATCGCCACAACCCTCGATTAAAATTTAAATAAAAGAAAATATATAATCACCACAATAGCGCGAGTTTGAGAGTCCCATCCAAAGGTTTTAAACTAAAAAAAAACAAAAAAATACGACGTAAGGATGTAATGATTGTATGCAGTTAAAGTTTATTTATATATCGTGAGTACTATTGGCAGAAAATTAAAAAGTAGTATTGTAAATATATAAAGATTATTTAAATCTAACATCTAATAGAAAATTAATCATATCCTAAAAAAAAATTAAATAGAAATTATATGAAAATTAAATGAAAATTAAATTTCAATAATCATTGATTGTCCCGTGTAGTACCTGTAAAAATACAAAAATTATTAAAAAACATTATAAAGTAATTAGTTTCTTTAGATGAAATGAATAAAAGGAACCAAGGAAAGGAACCAAGGAAAGGAATAAAAGAATTTGGTATTATTTAGGAATTTAAAAGAAACTAATTACAATTATAATGTTTATGGTAAGCGGTCTTTGGCTAGATTTTACTTGCAATAGAATGTATAACATACAAAATATGTTAAACATTATACTGAAAGTAAAATACCATTGCCCAGGTCTAACCACGAGGAGGTAACCGCTTCTGAAGACCCGGGATGTGCATCCTGAAGATGTCCCCACCCGAATTAGATTGAAACCAAAGAAAATCATCACCTCGAGAACGTTTTTTAATGAGCCCCACTCTGAGGCCCCACCCTAAGAGTTTCACTTAAAAAATATTGAAATAGTAAACGAGTATACAGAGGAAAGTTTGAATATTAAATAACAAAATTAATAACGATGAGTGCATCTAAATAGAATTGAAGTAACATCGGTGATTGTACTGAAAAGTAACATACTCTAGTATAATTGCAATATATACACATACGGAGACTACAAATTATGAATATTTTCAATATAATAATTTTGCAATCTACCTAAAATATAGTACAATAAAAATAAATGTATATAATTTTTGGTTCATCAATGGTACATGAAAAAAAAAAAAAAAAAGAAAATGCATTAAAAATAACTATCATACATGTGCAATGCTACGAGGAAAACAAAATAAACGTATTAAAATACTTCTCAATTACTTTCTGAAATAATTATTTTATATTACGGTTTACCATTACTCAGTCTTCTTCTAGTCCAGTTCCTCCTCCTCTTGAACGAAATTTGTCATCGTCTCCACGGTTTTTCTTACCAAAGAAAACTAGAGAAAAAATAAGATTATTGAGATAAAACTTTTCGTGATTTTGTGCTGTTCCATGGTACTTGTAAAAATAATTATGTCATACTACCATTTACCATAACTCAGTCCTCTTTTGATTCGTTTCTTCCTTCTCTTGGACGTAGTGTTGCATTGTCTCCATGATTCATTCTACCAACAAATTATTAAAAATAGAATCGTTTGGTGTGGGTGGAATTTTAGGTAAGGACATGATTCTATCCTTGGAGGTAAGATAGAATCAAGGCTCGCGTGGGCAGGGTCGCATCCCTGAAGTAGACCTTTCTTCGCACAAAGAAAGAATCTACCCGCTACCCATTGAAAAAAGAAACTGGAAACGAACCTGAAAAAAGAAAAAGAAAAGATTAATTTAGATCTGCAAAGATGCAATGAATGCATCGAAAGCACGATCCTTTTTTAGATCAAAATCCAATACTTACAAATGCGTTGGAATAAATCATATCCTGAAACAAAATAAAATGAAAATTTAGTTTCAACAATTATTGATTAAATCTTACCATTGATACCTAGAAAAATATAAGAGATATTAAAAAACATTATAACATAATTAGTTTCTACGAATGAAATGAAGAATGAAATGAAGAATGAAAAGTGGGGAAACTGTGTGTAATAAGAAATCAGAAAATGATATGATATTAGAGTGGGAATTCGGGTATGGTATWGTACTCTATCATGATTTTTAAGTATTTTTTCTGTCATTTTAATAAAGTATCATTTAAAATGAAATTTTGTTAATACTCGATTTATTTTTAGGAAAAATTATGTTCGATGTGTGGTGGGTGGTATGGCAAATCCCACGATGGTAACCTGAAACATTAAGCAAACTATGTTAGTTACTTCCATTCTTAATAACCACTATAAATTATTGACGAGCAAAGAAAAAACAAGCAATAAAAAATGACCAACGAGCTATTCTCAAAAGATTCAACCATGCTGTTGAATTTGAAAATAACTCATTAAGTCTGTAGTTGCCCTCTTGAGCCACAATTAAGTGGGGGCCTCTTCGGCTTTTAGCCTCT
>NW_014569551.1:0-903 GCF_001313835.1 Polistes canadensis
TAATCAAATACTGATTCTATCTAGACTAGTGTTTAATAATCTAGGTATCTTCAGTATTGAAAATATGGTAAATTATTTTTTTTATACTAAAAGTGAATAAATTTTAATAAAACTTATATTAAATTAAGGTACACTCTTTTGTCTACGCGTAGAATACCATATTGAGTTATAAATTTAGCATTTAAAGTTCAGGAAATGTCAGAGAATGCAATACTGCAAATTGTGCATCTTTGCAATTTCTTTGAAAAGTTTCGGTAAATATTTTGAATACTTTTTGCAAATGGATTTTAATGATTTTTATATTAAATTTAAGTAACATTCTTTTGTCTTTTATCACACGTAATCAATACTACGTAATAAATAATTAATAAATTATTATTAATTATGTATTTTTATATTTAATTGTAACATATTTGTTTTTCAAAATCACTTATTGATTGATTCAATGTAATTTTCGAGATATTAAAACGCGAACAACGAAGAAATAATATATTTGTTTCGATAAACGATATTTATTTTTGAACAATCCAATATAAAACAACACGTATGTGTGTATGTGCGTGTGTGTGTGTGTATATGAAAGAGAGAAATATATGATATAATATCACGTATACGTGAATATGTATTGTGTGTATGTGTATATTGGATAAAGGAAGAGAGAAAATGTTTTAGATAGTTTTGTAGTTGATGTGCATCATTTGTTGAAACGTGCAAACACGTAAGAAGAAAGATCCGATCGAGAAAGAAGTTATCGGGTGTGCTATATCAAAGTTGAAATCCGTTACGAGAGTGGAAAGACATTTAAACGTTCAACGTAGAAAACCGGTCAAGATTTTCAAGTACCTTTTCCTCCCTTTACTTTTCTTCTTCTTCTTCTTTTTTCTTTTCCTCCTTTTTTTTTTT
>NW_014569551.1:2405-13672 GCF_001313835.1 Polistes canadensis
TAATTAATAAATAAATACCTACAATGAATAATATTATAAAATAATAATAATCAACTGATAAAATTGTATAATTATGAACAATCATATTTATCATCCTAATAGAAACACATGAAACCTTACTGAGACAATATTCTATAAACTAAAATTGTGTTGTGTTTTTTTTTCTGCACACAAATGTTAGAAAATTAATCAATAATATTAAATAAGAACTAATATTTGTATTCATAAATTCATCATTACATATTAATTTAAATCTTAAATTTAAATTTTTATTGTACACATTAAAATCTGAATATTTTGTACAAAAATGTAAAATCAATTATTAAAGGTAACAAAACGAAAGCAAAAAAAAAAAAGAAAAGAAATACAAAACAAATATTAACTTCAAACAAATCAACGTGACGATAAGAAAAAACAATCATTTTCTAATAATAAGATTAGAGAAGTATATTTAAAACTGCAAACAAAAAATACAGATAGTCTTTTTCGTTCGAATGATTGATCATTTAATCGATCAACGAATCTAAGTGAACCTCTTTTCTTGTTATCTTATTATCTTTTTCTTATTCTTTTTTTTGTCGTTTTTATATCCTCGTTAAGTTTTGATGAATTTTTTTCCTCGCAAAGATTTGAACCGATAAATTATCTTTTTTCTTTTTTCCAACAATTAATTTTATTTCTACGATAGAAACGATTGATATTTAATGTTTAAAAGTTAATACTGTGAATAAAAAGAAAATAAAATGGAACAATAAATAATTCGAAATATTCATTGATTAATATTTAACGAAAAACAAAAAAAAACAAAAAAGGTAAAATCGATGAAACATTTAAATAAAACTAACAAAAATAATACGAAGAAAATAATGTAACAATTTGTTACATTATTAAATAAATAAATTCTTATTGGATTGATTGAATTTAAAATGAAAATTAGATAAGCGATAGGTTGAAATTACAATTTCAATTTCAGATTCTCAGATTCAGTAGCTGTCACGATTTATTTTCTTCGAAGTACTATTAAAACGAGTTCGTTTTAAACTCACACTACTTTACTTTAATGCTCTCTCTTTTTCTCTCTCTCTTTTTCTCTCTCTCTTTTTCTCTCTCTCTCTTTTGATCGATAATAACAGCTTCGAAGAATATCGAAAGCTCGTATTAAATGAAATACGAATAGTAAAGTCGCGTTTGTAAATACACAATTGAATACTTTTTTCTAACTTTTAATAACAATTTAAACAAAATTTATTGTTAAAAAAATATTATTATTATAGCACGCGTTTAGAAAGAACATTTTGTAACAATTAAAAAAAAAATATATATATATATCATTTATTTAAAAATTGTAAGTATGAGAGGGGCATGCAGAGGGGGGTGGGTGGTGGATGAGATGATAAAATGGAAACCACCGTGATAAAGAAATAAAAATAAAAAAAATAATTAGATATAAATATTAAGAAAATAATAATAATTATATTGATGAAAATAAATCTATGGTGTTTTTTCTTTTTTCTATTTCCCCTATAGCAGAGCAGCTAATTAATAATTTATATTTTACATAACTTCGTTTGTGGCCACAATAATAATAATAATATTCGTTTATCTAAAATACGATTAAAATTGTAAGATTAATCAATAAATAAGAAAATGTGTAACAACTTTTATTGTCTTCAATTATGATCGATTATTTATTTATTTCTTTTTTTATATTTCAGTTATGGCACACAAATATTGCGAAATAAATGGTTCATGGTTTCGACATCCAGAATCTCGTACAGTTTGGAGTAATTACACGACTTGCATTAACATCGATGATTTACACGTAAGTATTACATCGTTCGAAAAGTCATTTCGTTTTTCTTTTTGTTGATTTTTCAATCCTTTTTAACGCGAAAGAATTTATTTACAATTTTTTTTCTATATCACGATTTTTATCACAAATCTAATTAAAACAAAAAAAAGAAAACAAAATAACAATGTCATATTTTATATGCAGTTTAATTCGTTTATTAATTATTTCAGTATAGTTTTATCACTTGAAACGAGGTATAGTATAAATATATAGAAACACATACACACACACACACACATAGTATTATTTATTATAAATTGACGAATCAACTAATATATATTCGAAAAATTCGAATAAATATTATATTTGTAAATGTGGACAAAATTATTATTAATAATCCGATATAAAATTTAAGAATAAGGTGAAAAGAATCAAATTTTGATATGGTTCTACAAATTTTTTCTATTTGTGTTATTTTTTTTTTTTTTCGGTTTAATTAATTAAACCGATATTCGTTGACCGTGTTACGTTAATTAAACCCAACTAAGTTAATTGGACAATTAAAGTATATCAAAATATGAAAACATATATATATATATATATATATATATTATACATAATTGTAAATATATTATATTTTTGATCTTGTTTATTGTCTTATTTTTCTTTTACAGTGGCAGCAAGGTATCAATTGTATTTATGAAGTAGGCTATGCGATATCATTAGTGGCTCTTCTTTTGTCATTAGCAATTCTCACATATTTTAAGTAAGTTATATATCATTTATTATTAATTGTTTTTCATTGTATATATTATAATAGAATTAATTTTGTTTAATATTAGATTTACGAACTGAGCCAATTTGTTTCATTTCCAATTTTTTTCCTACATATATATATATACATGTAGGAATAATAATATATATTATATATATTTAAAACTTAAATATTATTATTTTTTTTAAATATATATATATATTGATTATTAATACCATAATAAAATATACGTAAATATTAATTGCACCCCTCTATCTGCCAATTTCTTCATTCAAACAATGTTTGTATATTTAAAAAAAAAAAATTAACTAACAAAACATTCGTAAATCTAGTGTTAAAAAAAAAAAGATAAATATAATTGTGTTAATCAATCAAATTAATATTTATTATTTAAGATCGTTGAGATGTGCTAGGATAACTTTGCACATGAATTTGTTCGTATCGTTCGCCTTAAACAACGCATTATGGTTAATCTGGTACGGATTTGTCGTAGCCAATACGAATCTTTTATTAAACAATAGCGTAAGTAACAAAATAAAAGAAAAAACGAAAACAAAATTTATTATATAACTATAAGAATAATGTGATTATATATCGTTGCAATTAAATATTCCTTACTCTTCTTTTTTTCTCTTTTTTTTTTTTATTATTATTATATTGTTTAGATAATATGTCGATTATTGCACGTGGTTCTTCATTATTTCTTGTTAACAAATTACGCATGGATGCTTTGCGAAGGATTTTATCTTCACACTTTACTCGTAATGGCGTTTACCAGCGAACACAAATTGGTCAACTGGTTGGTGGCACTTGGTTGGTCAATGCCAGGTCTCATAGTAACCGTTTATGCTATTTTAAGGGCAACAAGCAACGATCCGGTTGACACCCAACAGTGAGTAATTATATCTTATTTATTTCGATATTTTGTATTTATATATACACAAAATAATATTATATAAATATATTTATATTATTTATTTTTTATTATATATATATATATATATGTAATCAGGTTTTTATTGCACAACTTACAAAGTTTTTTACAAATGTCTTAGTATTTATTTTTTATTAATTAATTAATATAAGAGAAATATTAAGAGAATATATTTTTTTTGTTTCTCTTATATTTGTCATTTTATGGTGTTACAAAAAAATTAATTTCTAACAATTAATATTACAATACGAAATTTCATTCTTTACATTTTTTTTTGTTTTTCTAAATTATCCAACTAATAAATTTTCTTTTATTTTATTTTTCTCTTTTTTTTCTTTTTCATTTCAACGAAATATATTTTAAAGTAAACATTTAAATGATAATTAGATTTAAATTCGTCGAGAAATGGAGAGAGAATAAATTTTGGAAGAATGATTAAGAGGAGGGGTTGATTTTAAGAAGAAAAAAAAAAAAGGAAGAAAAAGAAAAGTATACAATTAAGAAAATAACGTAATCAAATTTGACGTGTTGAGTTATTAAAGGATTCTTGAAAAAAGAAAGAAACAAAAGTAAGAGAGGAAACTGTAGGAATTAAAATAAATTAGGACAGAAAATTAGGGTGACTTTTGTAATCAGAGATTTTTAAATGAAACGAGAAAGACAGAGAGAGAGAGAGAGAGAGAGAGAGAGAGAGTGAGAGAGAGAGAAATGATCTATAGGTTTGACAATCATTCAAATAAATTATTTTCTTCTTTAATTTTGTTTTTTGTTCCTTTAAGATAACGCGGTAAAAAATTGAAAAGAAAATTGCTGTTTTTTATTTTTTTATTTTTTTTTTTCCATCGAAACGAGTATTTCACACTTTTATCAAATCTTAACGATAAAAAGAGTGTCTCGATAATAATTGTTGGATATTTTCTCTACGTATGTATGTGTATACGTGTATATGTGTATATGTCGAACAACGAGAACAATACAACGATGAAACCATAAACTTTCTCGAACATTACTAACTCGAGCACGACGAGACACAATAAGAGTGAGAGAGAGACAGAGAGAGAGAGAATGAGAGAATGAGAGAGAATGAGAGAGAACATTTTCTCAATAAACGTGTACTTTGGACAAAGTGTATCGAATCAACTATCGATCTTTCGTATAACGATAGTCAAGCTTTTACTGCTATCTCTAAAAGAGAATATATCGTACCTGTGAGAGAAAGTAATAGTTAACAAAGTTAATTGATCATTAACAAAAGGTTTGTTCTATTGGATTTTTTAATAACTATTATATTAAAATATATGATAATATATTTAATTCGTTAAGACAATAAGAAAAATTTGTATAATAAATTTCAATGATTTTTCTCGCGTACAATTATATTTATTTATTTATTAGAAAAATATGTTAATTTAAATTGTAATATTTTTTATTGATATAATGATGGTAAATTAATTTTATAGATTTGTTGTTTTTTTTTTTGTTTAATATCTGTATGTATGTGTTACTTTTTAGTATTTTATAAATATTGGTAATGTGTAATATATATATATATATATTATATTTTATATCTTATAATAACCCCATAACATTGTAAGCATCATTACTTAAACATATATGAAACTAGGTTAAATGGGAATACTCTGATGATATATAGTAAGGAAAGGGTCGTACTCATGTCAGTGATAGTAAATTTTCCTTTTTTTTGTTTTTCATTAAAATATTACTCCTAAAGAAAAAATATAATATATTTTAAAATTACTGTCAGGGTGATCTTATTAAAAAATAAAATTAAATCTCGAAGAGTGTCAAAGATTAAATAAACTTTTCTATACCATCGCGAGAGAATCTTTCGATTTAACTTCAAAAAATTGTAATTAAACATTTCAATGTGGAAATAAAATTAAAAACAGAAAAATAGGACAGAGTATTTTCAACGTCGCAACACAAACACAACACAATGATCAATGATATAATAATAATTTAAATAAATATTCGCAACGAAACAGACAAAAATTCTCACAAAACAATAGAAATCCATTTTCGTATTGATAGAAAAATGTCATTGTTAATTTCTAAACTATGATGCAGTCGTAGAAAACTTTTGCACATCGGAAATATAGAAACAAACTTTTTAAACGCATTCTTTCTTTCTTTCTTTTTTTTCTCTCTCTCTCTCTCTCTCTTCTTCTCTGTGTGTCTGTGTGTATGAATATCAAACTGGTATGAGTAAAATTGTAGAGAAAAATATCGGGAAAAATTCTATCGGTGCATTGGCATTTTTATATTCGTTGTGTCGTTATTTTTACACGAAAAAGACAAAAAAGAATGAAAGGAAAAAAAAATAAGAAGAAGAAGAAGAAAGAAAGAACAAAAATACCTTGAAACAAAATTCGCGATAAACGTATTGTTAAAACGTTCATTATATTTCTAATTATATCTATAAATTGTTTAGATGTTGGATCAACGAGGGTAATTACATGGGTGCATTGGTTTATCCAGTATGCGTTTCTACTTTGTTGAACGTTTTATTTTTATTCAACATCGTACGTGTATTATTGATGAAACTGCGTGCTGGTCCAGCTATAGGAACTCGACCATCAAGATCAATGCTACAAGCTTTTAGGTATATATACAAAAAAATTCATTTTATTTATTATTTAAGAACAAATTAATATTATATAAAATAATATATATGTATTATATTAATTAGGTAAATAATTTTCAATTGATTTTTACTCGTTCCATTTGTAAAAAAAACAAAACACACACATCTTTTATAATTAATTATTAAATTAATTATATATTGTTCACACACGTAGAGAAAAAAAATTCGTATTATTTAATATTGTAATACTTCTTATACTGTTTTTTTTTTCTATAAACATTTATAAAAATTATGTTTTGTTTGAAGTTATACTTCTTTTGGAAAGTGAAGTTAAATGCGACCGAAAAATCAACACCACGAAGTTGTTCGATATTTACGATGCGCGCGCAAATTGAAGTTACTTTTGAGGTTATGTAGATTATATTCGTTTTGATATACTAAAGAAGTATAACTTATTACGTGCGTGCATAAATACACACATCAGTTTTTTATTTGTTTTTTTTTATTTATAACGACTTACCGATCGCATTTATAAAATTATGCGATTTTCAAAATACGAATAAACATTTATCTCATTCTCCTCCACCAACACTGATAGAAAACAAATAAAAAGAGAAACTCATTTTTGTTTTATTATGATACAGAGCAACGATGTTATTGGTACCACTTCTTGGACTCCACTATCTAGTCATCCCTTTCAGACCACCTAAGAAACACCCTTGGGAACATGCTTACGAAGTTATATCAGCGATTACAGCATCTTTCCAAGTTAGTATACCAAAGACTTCCATTAATATGGAATAACCCTTAATTTTCTTTTTCCCTTATCATGAAATGAAATATTCATCATCAAAGATAAACAAATAAAAGATGCATTTTAATCATATTATATCCTTTTGTTTGGTTTTTTTTTTTTCTATCTGTGTGGATTAATTACAGGGTCTCTGCGTTGCTATCTTTTTCTGCTTCTGTAACGGAGAGGTAAGTAAGTGTGTCGATGAAATTTAAATTAAAAAATAAAATAAAATAAAAAAACCACGTATTTTATACTAGTTCCATATTTTTTTTTGTCTTTTTCGTTTGTTTTCTTCGTCTAATTATCATTTGTTTTTCTCGTAGGTGATAGCACAATTTAAAAGAAAATGGGAAGGTACGATGATGTTAAGGAGACGAACGAATTCCTGCACGGCCACTACTGTCTCGGTACGAAAAAACTTACAACGAACAATTAGTTTCTAATCTTTTTTTTTTTCTTGCTTTTCTATTCTTTTCCTTATATTTTCTCTTTGTTTAGTTTTTTCCCCTTCCCTCCTCCATTTGCAAGAATAAAATTTATATAATCTCTGCGTAAATATATTTTCTTATTTTAAATTAAAAATTAAAATTCCCCTTGTTTCTTCTTCTTCTTTTTCTTTGTCTTTTTCTTTATTAATTTTTGTTTCTAATTATCTAATCCTAATTTTGTACTCGTTGTCTCTTCGTTTTTATCTATTAATCGTATTTAGATAGAAATTAAATTATAAAATAAAAAGCAAATAATTTTCTCAATGTGTTTTGTATATTAAATGATATTAATAGAAAATATATAATATATATATATATATTACACATTACCAATATTTATAAAATACTAAAAAGTAACACATACATACAGATATTAAACAAAAAAAAAAACAACAAATCTATAAAATTAATTTACCATCATTATATCAATAAAAAATATTACAATTTAAATTAACATATTTTTCTAATAAATAAATAAATATAATTGTACGCGAGAAAAATCATTGAAATTTATTATACAAATTTTTCTTATTGTCTTAACGAATTAAATATATTATCATATATTTTAATATAATAGTTATTAAAAAATCCAATAGAACAAACCTTTTGTTAATGATCAATTAACTTTGTTAACTATTACTTTCTCTCACAGGTACGATATATTCTCTTTTAGAGATAGCAGTAAAAGCTTGACTATCGTTATACGAAAGATCGATAGTTGATTCGATACACTTTGTCCAAAGTACACGTTTATTGAGAAAATGTTCTCTCTCATTCTCTCTCATTCTCTCATTCTCTCTCTCTCTGTCTCTCTCTCACTCTTATTGTGTCTCGTCGTGCTCGAGTTAGTAATGTTCGAGAAAGTTTATGGTTTCATCGTTGTATTGTTCTCGTTGTTCGACATATACACATATACACGTATACACATACATACGTAGAGAAAATATCCAACAATTATTATCGAGACACTCTTTTTATCGTTAAGATTTGATAAAAGTGTGAAATACTCGTTTCGATGGAAAAAAAAAAATAAAAAAATAAAAAACAGCAATTTTCTTTTCAATTTTTTACCGCGTTATCTTAAAGGAACAAAAAACAAAATTAAAGAAGAAAATAATTTATTTGAATGATTGTCAAACCTATAGATCATTTCTCTCTCTCTCACTCTCTCTCTCTCTCTCTCTCTCTCTCTCTCTGTCTTTCTCGTTTCATTTAAAAATCTCTGATTACAAAAGTCACCCTAATTTTCTGTCCTAATTTATTNTATATATATATATATATATATATATATACATGCACGCATGCCCATGGAAACTATTCCCCATGGATATTGGCAGATTACGGTAGTACATAGAACTTCATTAAAATATTACAACGCACAAGCCAGGAAATTATACCGGAAGTTAATGCTTTTCATAAATCATATAAATGGATTTTCAATCACATCTTTGATTAATTGTTTGATAAAATTACGTCAAGATTTTGATGAATTGTTTTACAAAATTTATAATTATCAATTGTTATTTGAATATAATTTTAAACTAATATAATTTCAATCACGCGTGTAATAAACAGAAAATTATTTACCGTTAAAATACGTATTCTAATTCTGTTTCGATTATCAAAACATTCTCAAGGGATATTACACCTAAACAAATATTTGTTCGTATTTTGATCCGAAATTAATTACGTTTATCATATTGGTAGGATCAATTTTCATCTATCCTAATTTTAAACGTTACGAAACTATTATTAATATTCACGAGGGAAAAAGAAAAATGCAATTAATTCAGTTCGATCAATTTGTCGTATTATTTGATTACGTTGAAACGAATCTTTTGTAAAATCGTGATTTAACAAACACCTGTGCGAAATTATTTGTAATAAAAAGAAGAAAAAAAAGAGAAAAAACAAATCCTACGATATTTGTGTGCATGAAAACGTTTTGTAAAATGCAACCTCCCTTTAAAAAATATCAATCGACTTACGGACGCTTCGATTGAAAAAAAATAAACAATTAATATTTCATTGAATATTTCCGAAAATGAAATAACCGGAATATAACAAATTTATCGTCGAATGGGGATACAAAGGAGAAAAAAGAAATTTTGTCATACAGCATACGCGTTTGATTTTGAAATAAATTGATGTGTAATACAGTTTGAGAGAACGAGAATATTTTCTATGAAAAATTGTCATGGATATATATATTGCAAATTGTCGAAACGAAAGAATATTTCAAAGTAGTGACACGATATTTCGAAAAATATGAACTACCCCCAGCCCTTTTTATTATTTTTTTTTTCCCCTCGAATCAAAAAAACTAATATTATATAATAAATATAAATATATATATAAAATTAAATAATATATTATATTTATTATACTACACGATTTGTTCAGATTTTACGATAACTAAATTCGATAAATGTGCATAAGAAAAATATACGAAATATTGTTACGAGATTGCAGTGTATCTTGGTGCAATTTATGTGCATAACAAATTGTGAATAATATGTTGTTCAACCCCGTTATTCCTTTGTAGGATTTGCAAGTTTCCAAAAATAAAACCTCAAAATATTACTTCGAAAGTTTATAAATCCCGAAAAATCTTTATTGTAAATCGAAAGTACTGTTGTTGAGATACTATAAAGCATTGAATTTAAACCGGACGAAAATCTTCTCATAGTACTTCGAAATCCTAAAGTGAAACAAACAAGAGAACTCAAACAAGAAATTTCAATGAAAGTCAAACTTAAAGCTAGAGAATAGAATTCATATCATCGTTACTATTACCCTTAAAACCCATGAATTTAAACTCCGATAATTAACGCGTTAAACAACATTTAATTAACAATGTAAAATAAAATTATTTATATATACGGGATATATAAAAGGGGATAATAAATCTTTCTTACAAATGTTATCGTTGCTTCATGTAATTATTTGTATTAAAAAAAAAAAAAAAAACAGAAAAATTAGATTAAAAAAAGGAATATAATTTTAATTTAAACAGAAGATAGGAATAATGAATGAATGAATGAATGAATTGAATTGAATTGAATTACAAAATATCCGAAGAGGCAACGACTTCATTTTTTTTATTATTTATTTTTAATGAAATTTATGTTGCATGCTTTATAGTAGTGATCGATGCACGAACGGTCAATGGCGCGAACCGGATTGCAAGGTTCGCATTAATATCGAATAAATAAATATATATTCATGAGAAATTAATTGTAAATATGTTTCTTTTTTCTATTATGAAAAAGAATTAAATAATATAATAAACAATTTCATTGAGACGTTTGATCTTTGCACGAAAATTCGAAAATAAAATAAATAAAAAACACAAAATAATATTCCTGTAAAATGAACAAATATTAACATGATAAATAATGATAATTATCATAAATTATTTTAATTAATATTTTGTCTTATAATACATGCATAAAAATCTTTAAAAAAAAATTATAATATATATGATATAATACATAAGTTAAAATTTTTGAATGAGAAAGAAAAAACGAAGATATATTATTCCCATACGATTTAAGAATTTATTTATGGTGTTTAACGTTTGAAACAGATGACCATTCATTTCTTGTTTCGATACACATCCTATCTTTTCACCGATTATATTCGTAAGTCCCCTAAGGGGAAAAACGTAAATTTACATTTTTATGCAATTCGTGTACGTCAGCACACGTGTTGTTCGTATAAAAAAAAACGAGACCTTACGAATTTTCTTCTTTTTTTCTTTTCTTTTCACCGACGTTGAATTTACCCAAACGTTTTTCATTTTCTTTTTATTTTTTATTTTTTTTTTCGGGTAAACTTGATATTATTTATTATTTTTTTTTTATTATTATTATTA
>NW_014569551.1:13879-15090 GCF_001313835.1 Polistes canadensis
TGATAAACTGTTACTGTATTATTATTAATTATTCGTGTTAAATAAATCACAAATCTTTAACGTTAAGCATGCATTTTAAAATATTTACAATTATAATTAAATAACATTAATTATTGTCTTAGAAAAATATAAATCAAATAAGAACGAACTATATTATCGAATCCCTTCATCCCTCCCCCCCATACAAATAAATAAACGAAATGGCAAGGATCGGACAGTCTCTCTATTAAAAAATAATAATTAATAATAATTAATCATTAACACACACACGAATAAGATAAACGAGATCGATAAAAGAAACTAAAGCTTGTTAACGAGAAAAAAAACTTAACAAAATAATTAATAATATTTGAAGAAACGTGTTTTGATTTCAATTATTACAAATACGATATTTAATTTCAATCGAACAAAAAATGGATAAGAAAAGTAAAGTAAAATAAAGAAGAAAAAAATGAGAGAAAGGTGGAGGAAGAGGAAGAGGGATGGGGTGGGTATTATTTGTTTATGCTGGGTTAATTAGGAAATAAATAAGGAAGAAAATAATTGGAAAAAAAATCCGTGTCGTGCCAATGACACAACGTGCCAAAAGTCGAGTCCATTTTGGGACGTTGACTGTTTCAGTTTATCCGCTCGACCGCAGGTCCGGTGGCGGGAGAGGAGAAGGTGTGACTATCAATCCGCGATGTCGGTTGAATTAGATAAATACGAAGAAGAAAATAATGATGATGATGATGATGATAATGGTGGTGGTGATAATAATCTTAATCAACGTCAACGTCAACGACAACGACAACAACAACAACAACAACAACAACAGGAAAGTTCTATGCAATTGGTTGCACGTAGTGAAAATAATACTACTACTATTACAACTACTACTACAACTACTACAACTACTATTACTACTGCCAATAATAACAGTCACGACGCTAATAATATTTTATTAAAACCAAACGAAACGAAAGGACAACAGCAACAACAATAATCATCGAGTCCGAACAAACGCAATGTTGATGGATGATATAAACAAAAATTCTTTTTTCATTATTAATTAAAAAGAAAAGAAAAATTATATATATATATGATTTATTAATAGTAGGTTTTCTTTTGCTTGATCAAATTTACTTTTGCCATTACAAAAAACTGCGAAAGTATATATATATATATATATATATTATATATAATATAATATAATATAATTATATAATATT
>NW_014569551.1:16341-54390 GCF_001313835.1 Polistes canadensis
GATATTATATATTATATAATTCAAATAGCAATCACAATTATTTTTAGAAAAGCATATCTCGATCAATCACTAACTTTGCGATAATACACCCGTACTTAAATCAAATATTTTATCTTATTTATTTTATCCATGCATTTTTAAAAATAAAACGCATAATAATGTTGTCTGTAATTAAATTTTTCACATACACAATACTATAATTCGAATTAAAAAAAGGAAAAAAAAACATATATATATATATATTAACTAATTAAACTATATCAAAATTTTATGCATAAATGTGTCCTACAAATAATTATCGAGAATTATAGGAACGTATTTAACATATTGATCGCCACGTGTTTCACATGGGGGCCAAAGTTAACCCTTTGTAGCATTAGTCAATCCAATATGACACATTTATACTTATACTCGTCGTATAGTTTCTTTTGTCAATCTAACACAAATATAAACTTTATCACCACCTGCACATTTGAACATTTCAATGAAATTTTAAACAAGATTTATCGATCTTTTCGGGTTACTTGGCACATACAATCAACGTGTTAAATAATTTTCTTTTATTTCGTTCTATAATCCTCGTAATTATAACACGTTTACGTACAATGTATATATATATATATATATATATACACACACGCATGTATACATACATATGTATATCTAAAAAAAATTATCTCTTATCTGATATATTTACGATAAATTTCTGTATTATTATTATTCAACGAAAATCTTCTTAATCGATACTTAATGCTAAAAACGTTAAAAATCGTAATAATATTTGTAATATATATTTCAATGAGAAAGATACAAGAGAGAACAATTAATAATATGTTAGAATAATAAATAATACACCATCGGATTAGTTTATAATTTATATACAAATGTTTTGAGGCAAGTATAGTTTAATATAAATTCGTTCGCACGGAATGGTACAATTCTTAAATGGTGTCTGTAGACATTCATACGAGGCCTTTTTGCATGGACGATTCGTATTTGAATCGTTAAGAACGAAATAATTAACACAATGTATATTATTCTATGTAAATACTCGTCTCTACATATTATATATATCCTTGAAAAATAATATTTAAAACTAGTAGTCATTTTTTTATCTGTCTTTCACCATTTATGGAAACAATTATAAAAACTATATTTAGTTTTGCCTTGGGCATACTTATAATTAAAAAAGAAACGAACAAACACATATTTTCCATTTATCGCGATAGAACGTTTTCGTTTTTAAAAAGATGCCATATACTTTTTCATATGTACACTCACAATACGAGATTTGTAACAATAATTTTTTCTTTTCAACAATGTATCCCTTAAATTATTGCATTTTCTTTTTACGTTAAATATAATTTATCTATCCTACAATCTTCTAAGATAAAATTTGTATATAAAAGCTATACGTTATAATGATAATAATAATAATAAAATGCAAATCGACCTATTAACACGCGAGATACATGTTACACTTTACATTTATTGGAATGTACAGACACGTTTTATCAAAAGTTACAAATTATTTAATAAGAGTAAAGCTATTTAAAAATATTATTATTTTCTAAGTTCAGTATATTATATTTAAATATAATATAATCACATAAGCTATTACTATAGCATAAAAGGAACACATTTCTAAGTGGCTCAATCTATAATTAAAACAACGTATTGTGTAATCATTGTATAATAAAGTTAAATAAATTAATTTGATCTATATATATATACTTATGAAATAAATTAAAAATTAAAGTGTATCGAAATAATAAAAATGAAAGAATTAAATAACAGCTCATTGATGTGACTTACCATCTCACGGCCAAATTAAATTAGCTACTTTGGGTAAGGTGAGAGCTATGATAATAGTCGACACAAGATTAACGCAATGATTATCCAATAATTGTTTACCACTGATATGTTTAACTCCTTTCCCTGGCTTTGCAACTATAAATCCTTCTTCGTCTATTCCTATAGAAATATTTGCAATAAATTAGCTTGTAAATATGTTAGGATATTGATTGTAATAATAAGCATTGTTTTATGCTTAATACCTGTATATTGTAACGTTGCTCCTAATATAGAATCTATTAAACTACCGATCAGTCCTGCCATTCCACATATGACAATAACAGGCCATTGTGGTGCTGCTGATTCAAGTGCAACTGTATCAACTGTGTATAATATAGTGAGATAAGAGGTCAAGCCTACGATTAGTCCACCAAGAGTAGAAAACAACAAACCAAACCACGATACTCCCCCATTTGTTCCTTAAAATATTAATCCATCCCATTTCTATAGATACATTTCAATTTGAATATTTTCAAAATATTTCATTCACTTACCACGAGGTACTCGTTTTCTTGTTGTAATTAAAAATGGATCACCGGTACCAATTACCGTACCAAATTCCGATGCCCACGTATCTCCGTTACAACAAGCAAATGATGCTGCAATACAATGCGAATGAATTTAAATGAAACATTTAAAACTTATCATGTGAATTAATCTCAAAAGTATAAATATTAATTTACCTAATATTCCTATAGATAACCATGAACTTCTATAATATTTATCAAAATCAATAGGACGTTCTCCGCATCCCACATCCAAAAGATACAACAAAGCTAAATGAGTAGCCACTCCTGCGTTACAAACTACATGAGCCCATGACCTCTGTCCACCTTCCTTAAAATCTCTTTCTTGATTCTTTTTTATATTCGAACGAAATT
Organism: Polistes canadensis; assembly: GCF_001313835.1. Lineage (NCBI taxonomy): Eukaryota > Metazoa > Arthropoda > Insecta > Hymenoptera > Vespidae > Polistes > Polistes canadensis. The sequence continues at coordinate 19,077 of NW_014569551.1, forward strand.
TAGTTGCCTTAGATCCAGTAACAAAAAACGTCGCTAAAGATATTAAATGACATAAGTTGGTCAGCGTCAATATAAAACCTACCACCATTCCTGTAAGAATAAATTTATTAAATGATTAATAAATATAGTATCGATATTAGAATACAGTTAATTCTGCACATTAAATCGCAGTATAAGTAATTAATGTGTAATATATAACTTATTACCAGCAAGAGCTCCATTTAAATTCATACTCTTTTTTCTTAATCCCCAAAACATGAATAACAATGGAATTATAACAGCAGCCAACCATCTCCATGGTGGAATCATTTGCGAGAATTCTATAACAAAATATTTATAATATTAATAAAATGTTATTCGTAATTATAAATGGAGAGAAAATGAAAATAAAAAGTATACCTTCATTATTATAATTGTCAGTATCCGATGATAGAGTTGAATAGAGAACATTTATCGACCAAAACATCATTGATGTTGGAATAGCACACGCACTTATTAAAATTGGTAAGAAAAAGTTGAAATTTTTAATTTTGTTGCCTCTACGCAGGACCATTCCAAACTGCTTTTGAAAGAAGCAAACATGGGTATATATATATATATGTATGGGTGTGTATATATTCCATAAATCAGTCATGTGAAATAAACCTTGACTTTTGATCGAAATCCTCCTATAATATTGCATAACATTAATGATGTCCGTTAGGTGAAAAACAGAAAAATAAAAATAATAACTTGATAAGAAAAACACTTAAAATAAATATAATATAAATGTGTCTAACCAATGAATAATTTAAATGAAAATTTGTTTGTTTTCTTATCTTTACGATAAATATTATCAATAAGAAGTAAAAATAAAAATATGTATATATATTAATATTCATATATATGTGAATATATAAATTGAATATATAAAATAAATAAAATTTAACTTTATAATAATAATTCTAATAAGTTAACGAAAATAAATGAATATATGTAATATTATGAATATATATTCTATAAACACATTAATTATTTGGTTAAAAGTGTTATTCACCATTTACCACATCCACAGTTGACACAGTTTCCACTTTCTATTTGGAAATTACAGATTGTTGAAATTAAACAAAAGATTAGTTCTTTTAGTATTTCCAATACTTCCAATATTAATACTCATCAAATTCATTACGACTCGTGATAATACTAAAAACAAAATCAATATTTAATCACTTGTTTGCATTATGATAATTAATTCGAAATAACTTCTTAGATTAATTTTTTAACTAAATATTATAATTATAAACTACAGATTTACCTTTTTTTATTGTCTAAAAATAAACGGTTCTCTTGAAAATATGTTATGTTAAATATTATTTATTAACCTATTATTATTTTTTCTTCGCACTTTAACTGGAACACCATCATCACTTAAATAACTAAATACCTACTAGCGACTACAGCGACCTGGTGCAGAAAATAATGTAATTACATATTAATTTAAAACAAATTTTACAAACATTGTTTCACTTGTGTTTTTTTTTTTACATACTTTTTATAATTTTTTAATTTTTATTTGATCTGTGTATATATATATCTTCTTTCACCTAACTGAACCACCATGAATATATGATAAATCGATTATTCCGTATGATAAAAGAAAATGTGTCTAAGGAAGATAATAATATTTTGTTCGAAGGAACCAATAGAGAGAAATTTTGTCTAAAGGTCATTATTTTCGAGATATCAAGGTCATCGTATTGCTTTCTAAATGAAACTACATATTTTTACTGGAACAGTCTTATAACTTATACAAAAAAACTAATCCAAGTAGGTGCAACATAAACTTTGCTAATTACTGTTAATATTATTCGAAAATTATTTAAATTTATATTGTAATGCACGTTAATTTTGTAGTTTAATTAAATCAATTTTTAAACATATATAACTTGATTTTTCATTGACTAATTAAAAAGCCTCGTGAAAAATAATGGTTCGTGGTTGAACAAATTTTTAAAATGTTAATCTAAAAAATAGTCAATAGATCGTTTAAACTTTCCTTTAAAAAAAGATAAGATATATTATAATGCATAATAAGAATTATTAAACTGGATGCTTTTGAAAGAACCAAAAGTTATATTTAAAACACGTTAAACTGTTTTTTACATTTTGTAAAAAAGCGTTTAATTTATATAATGCTAACAATAGGCAATTTATGATAAACCGAATTAGAAAATAGAAAAAAATTTGTTAATGATATTATATTCAGCTAAATAATTTTGATTATTATAGGACTACGTTGCCAGCTGTCTCTTTGAATGTATTAATTTAATAAAAATTCTTTGAATGATAATAGAAACATTTTCAAAGTATAAATATTAATTGCTTAATAATGATATTGTAATTTGATTATAATAATACTATTATAATGAAAAAATATAAATGTGTACGCATAAGTAATAAGCAAAGTTTAGATTGAAAATGAGCCAGCTTTAATGAAAACAAGATATTCAAGATATTACATTGAATTATATACAAAATGATTATCTCTTTCTTCATTTATTTGGTAATGATAAATGAAGATTTGATGAATAATTTTCAATAGGACGATGTGTTTAACTATGATAAATATGTACATTTGATTAAAATTTCTCTAATCATAAATGTAAATTTTTAAGATATATATTTATATATTGAACAAAAAGAAAAAAAAGAAAAGGAATGAAAAAGATAAATAACACGATTATTAACCGAGTACCAATATTGAATTATTGGAACTAATTATAATTAAAATGTTATATGATTAATTAAGTTCGATGCTCAATCATGTAATGAGTGTATAATGCAATACAAACAATTGAGCAGGAAGAGTGTATCTCTAATTATATATTATTAGAAAAATATTTCCATTATATATTTTTGTAAGTTTATATTAACAAGATTTTCTGTATTAATATTATTATTATATAACATATAACAGTTTTGAAAAAATCGTTTGCTGCCGAGCTCGAGTACAAAAGTTACAGTAGTATGTATAAGTGATTTGTATAATTTCTTTTTTTTAAAATTGTTTTTCCACTTTTTTTTTTTTTCAATTTCCTTTTATTCTTTTTATTTTTTTTCCTTTTTTCTTACGGTGTTTTTTTTTGTTCAATACAGACCTTTTACTGCAATAGTCCATTTCATAATACATGTTAGAATACAAAGAAACTAATTATAATAATGTAATATATATATATTCGTATTTTTTTTTTGTTATCATGCACGTTTAATCATTTACACAATTGCGACTTAAACATTTTCACTGATGAATATTTCAATTAGCAATGAAGAAGTAAATAGAAAAAAAATTATACAATCACAAATTGCAATTGGTTTTAGAATCCAACACAGAGTGATTAATTTTTATATCGCAATGAAAGTTATACAATGTTTTTTTAAACAACATAATCTCTTAACGAGACGACATTTAATTTGAAATGGTTTTTTTTATTTGTTTTTTTTTTTTACTTATATTATCGGTATTAAAAGATTAAGCAAACAAATTAAGAAACAATGAAATCACCATGTTCCAATAAATATGGTATTTCTTTTTTTTTAACTAGCATAATATAATCTTTTATATCTAAATATAAAAGTTGCATAATATATTTTTTTTTTGGAAACTCCCCAAAAAAAAAGAAAGAAATAAATAATTTAAGTCATCATCGGATTATAATGAATTATCAAAATTGTCTGTTCTTGTTTTTTTTGTTTCTTATATGCGTATGTATGTATGTATGTATGTATATATATACATTTATAGAATAGCACAAAATGTCACTTGTATGTGCGGTTGAAAATATATAAAAATGAATAAGTTAACTATCATTTTCCGATTTAGTCATGCCACTGACATACTGATATCTAGCACAGACATGTATCAGTCATTTAATTATTATGTAGATATATTATAAATATTATTATTACTATTTTTTGTTACCTTTTCTTTTTCTTTCTCTTATATATGTGAAAATATAATAATGTTTACACTATATACAAATAAGATGATATTAGAATCAACCCATATCAAATGAAGCAAATAACATGAACAATCTTGACAGTGTGTTTTATTAATTATCGCAGCAGCGTCCATATAATTTTGATAGTCTCGAAATCTAATGAATAGTTAAGAATGAAGTTTGTTTTGTTAGAAACATTCTATCTTTTTCTCTAAAGTGTCATAGTATTTTAAGTATTCTTGTATATAATACAAATGGACTAAGTTTTTTTTACGTATAAAACTTTTTCAACGATGAATATTATAATAATAACGATGTGAATTGTATTGTATGTAATACCACTGCATTGAATTATTATTCATAGATTTTCTTATGAGGAAAAAAATTACCCCAATCACAATCGTATGCAATAATTAATTTACTGAAGGATAATTCGTAGATAATTCTTTTTTAAATCTAGTTCTCTAATCGATTTTTAATTCGCAATTTATCTAGCATACAATTTTGTTGAGATTGTTTTTTTTTGTTTATTTATTTATTTTATTTATTTTATTACCGTTTAATATAAAAAATTTCTTTTATATATATATATATATATATTAATTCGACGTGCATTCGACCATCATTTCGATAATTATTAATCATAATTTTTGTTCGCATTGAAATGCTATAAGATTTAATCGATTATTTAAATGTTAGATAATAGAGTATTAAAATTGTTGATTCAGTATCGTCTCTGCTGATCATGAAAGGATACTCATGTCAGATTAAACACAAAAATTTCATACCATTGTTTAAGTATGTATGAAAAAGAAAGAGAAAAAAAAAATAATATTATTATTACATATAAAGACGTTGAAACTTAAAAATTAACGTTTTCCCGTAAATTTAACTTAATAATTAATTTCATTCACACAGACAATCAAACACGATCACAAAATTCACATATGTCTCTGTCATACACGCTTCTTAGCAAGTGTATGCTTCATAAATAATTCATTTAAGTATTTTCTATAAAGATACCTCTGTATTTCCGCTAGATACCAGGCATTGCCAAGATACAGGTTCTGCGTATTCGCGCGCTATTAACTCATCGGCAAGAGAAATTATCTGAAAAAAAAAACACACACACAAATAATAAAATAGGATTCAAATGATTAATTATATCTAATCGATTATATTAATATTAATAAATAAAAAAAATAATATATATATATATATGTACCCCATGTTTGCCAATATTGAAAAACAGATTTACGTGCACTTGCGTATCAATATAGCCTACGATTTGTGCCAGTCCTACACGTCCTGTAACTATTTGCTCTAAGACATTCAACGAGTCCGGGTGCCACTCGCCTAATAAAAAAAATCATACAAAATGAAAAAAATACAATCCAAATAATATATATAATTGTAAGTATAAATATTAAAATAAACTATAATACTTACCATTTTTCGGTCTTACATGAGCGAGGAATACTTCGACCGCTTGGAAAGGTAAAGTGAGAAAATCTGTCCTTATTTGTCTGAGACTACAATTGGGATAAGTACGATAACCGCCATGATCAACTAGTCGTACTAAATTAGTTTCCCCACGAGAATCAGGATCCACAACGTATACTCTAGCCCATTTGCCATCATCCACGGGAGCAGCAAGTATCATTCCCTCTGTTGAGAATAATATTCAAATATTACAAATAATTGAAATATCAAATAAGACATTAGATAATATATGAACTATATATTAATTTTATAAATAATAATTGTCAATTTACTTGTTACTTTATCTGGCATAGGTGGTATCGCAGAATTGTATAATTCGGCCATGTCTGTATCTAATTTTCGTAACATAGGATGCGATGGGTGCGTAGGAATGTGTACAAAAAATCTGTTTGGTTTAATAACATAACACACGGAAACATCGTTATTCATTGCTTCGATTAAAAATAATTCCTTGACCGTAGGTATTACAGGAATTATTTCTCCTACCACCGTCATAGGTATTATTTGTTGAAGCGTTAAATCAGGATATTTTTTCTCAGGAAATTTTCGCCTTATAATATCCAAAGCAATACTGATGCCTTTGTTAGAACCTTGGATAGCACAAATCTTCTCATTCATTGACATAGGATAACGTTTAACGATAATATATACGCCAGATTTAGTACGAATATTATGTAAGAAGGAACCATTGCGACCTATAAGTTTACCAACTAAATCATTGCGAATAGCAAACTCGTACACATATTGCATAGAGTCATCTTTCATTTGTCCTTCTATGCTTCCACCTGTAAAAATATAAATATTAAATATAACAGATTTAATAATATAAATTGTATGTTCACATTGTAATAATAAATATTCACCTTTTCCACTATCCGTACTTCCTTCACTTCTAGCTTCATCCGTAACGCTTCCTTCCAATACACCAGAAACTGGACTATAATTTGCCGAATCTCTTTCTGACAATGCTTGAGTTTGATTTTTATTTTCTTCCTCTGGCGGATAATTTTGTATTTGTTCCGTTTGTTCATTATTTATATCTGATGTATGATTAATCTCATTTTGCTTATCCATGGAAGGTGATAATAATTGTTCGTTATTCTGTTGTTCTATATCGATATTATTTACATATACATTTTGCATATTTTCGCTGTTATTAGTTACATTATTGTAATAATTAGTAGTAGTGTCAACATTTCCGGTTGCCATTTGAAATTCGCTAGCATCAGGATGATTTTCGTATAATACTTCATTGTGACAGATATTTTCAACATTCCCGTACCAAGAATGAATTTCTTCCAAAGAACTTGGGACAGGCACCAAAACAGGTAATGCTGCTAATGGCATCATTGTTGATATACCTATTTTTTGCTCGCTAATTTCTTTACAATTATTAATTGGTTCTTCTATACTCTGAGCATGTAAACTCGAGTAAGAATCATTGGCATTAATACCAGAATCAGAAAGATTAACGTTCTCCCTCGAAGAACTAGCTTTTAATTTGTCGATGGTCTCTAACACGTTTGATGTGCTTATTCCACCAGGATCAGCTCTGTCTGCGCTTTTTCGCTTGTACCAGAAAAGACCAACGATCAAAGCAACAGCCGGAAAGCTCCACTTTATAATTTGATAATGTATGGATGACATATTTCAAATCCACGGTAAAAACTATTGATAACAGTTTCGTTAATCTGAAATACAAAAACAAAAATAAAATTAATATTATCGAATATTGTGTAAAAAAAAGAGTTTATTAACAATTTATAACACATTGGCGTAATAATTTAATTCTCCTATTGTTAAACAATATTACGAGAAATATCGAAGAAGTTTTAATCGCGTCAAAAACGCATTGTTGTATTTTTTTGAATATTCACGCCATTTTATATCGTGAGCCTAGCGTAGTAAAAACATTATTTCCGGTTTTAAAAGACGCACGTTTTCGTTTCACGATAATATTATCGATAAGAGCAGAATTGCATAAATTTTTTTTTTTTTTGTCTTTTTCAAACGAGTGCACGATAAAATGACGATTCTATAAACGAAGTTATTCCAATTTCAAAAGCTATCTTATTTCGTAAAATTTGTTCACACGCGAAAGAAAGAGATAGAGAGATAGAAAAGCGCGCGTAAAATTGAATTCACGCGTTACAATGTAAAATGTTAAAAATACAACTAACAAAAATGAACAAATAAATAAATGGATAAATTAAATAAATGTTTAAATCTACTGTTATAATATTCCATGATTTTTCTTTTTTTTTTTATTATTATTATACGAAACGTTAGAAACTTTTTTTTTTCTACCTAACACGAATAACCAAAAGATGAAAAAGAAAATGGGGTGCTGTGGGAGTAAAAAAGGTTCAAGGATTCAAGGATTACAAAAGGAAAATGTTGCCTTAAGGGATCGCAGGTAAAAATGTTAGAAAAACGAAATAGATTTGACAATAAAAAGGAGAAGATTATTCACAGTTCGAACAGAATACTTTGAGAGAAAGTAAAAAGTTTCTTTTATCTATAGTTCAAAAAAATATTCGTTATTGTTATTATAATTTCATAAGGGGATGAAAGATAATGAGGAAGAACAAATGTGTCTTACTACGATTTTAACTATACAATGAAAAAGATACATAATAAATTAAACAAAGACGAGACAAAATAATATTATATTCATAGAAATAGAGAAACACATAGACACACACACACACACACAAGAAAAATGCATCAAAGTAAATAATTGTAACATTAAAACGTGGATTTATTTATCTTTATCCAATGAAATTGGTTAACTTATCGATCGAGTAGTTAAGATAATTATAGAAATCGATTAGTTCGAGATAAAAGATTAATATAGAATTTCGTGAGAATATCAACTCAAAGTTTAATAAAAACCACGTATTCTTCTTCTTTAAATATTTCTAATGAAAATTTAATGAAATTGCGAGAGTGAGCGAGCGAGCGATCGAATGATAGACGAAAAACAAAAAAGTGTGAATTAATATAATTAAACGATTGAAAATATATATAAAAAAAAAAAAAAAAAAAGAAGAATAAATCTCTGTCGTAACAGAAATCGGTTTGGAAATCTTAACCTATATTCCCCCATTTTCCTTCTTTCGGGTAGAAAATCTTAGGGAATGTCCCGAGGAAAAAGCTAAGGGAAGAAAAGAATATAAATGGGTGTGTGTCTATATATATATATATATATATATATATGTGTGTGCGTGTATTATATAGAAAGAAGAAGCAGCAAACAAGTTTCTAGAAATAAGGGAGAAAGGGATGACGCTTATGCTGTTTGGCCATATTTTATATAATAACAGCAATATAAACTTACCAAGAGATCCATGATGATTAATAATAACAATGTTTATTCACTTGCACAATTTTAAATTAATGTAAAACACCCACCACCAAACAAAAATCAAAAAAACTATAACATATGATTTTTTTTAATTAAAACGAAAAGATACGAAGAAACGAAAATTACAATCAAATTTAAAATAAGATATCTTTCGACGAGTAAACAAGTGGAGGGGGGAGGGGCGGAAGGTAGGATGATACGAATATTAGAAAAAAAAAAAAAAAAAAAAAGAAAAAAACCGCGCACACCGGTAATACAAAAAGAAGAAGAAGGAAAAAAAATAATATAATAACCGTAAGAACGTTTCTTTTTTTTTTTTTGTTTCGAAAATAGTGCGATAAATTGAAAACTAATTTTATCAAATAGCACGTTAATTTTTCAATCGAAAAATCAAATTAATGGAAAAAAAGAAAAAAAAAAAAAAGAAAAAAAAAAACGTAAGAACCGCCGGTTGTTGTTGATCGGGGATGGTATCGTAAATTTTTGTTGAAAAAAAATGTGGAATGATCAGTGAAAGAAACAGATGGAAGACTTAAGAGAACACTGCCGTTTGTAGGCTTGGCACAAGACGAACTGAACGGATTTTCCAATACACGTGGTTATATTGCTCGAAGATTGCGGATAGGTGAAATGAGGTAGAGTGAAAGAGGGGGAAGGAGAAAAAGGCTTGTGCGCATGCGCGAACAACATTAAGGGATGTTCACAACGGAACAAGTTCGATCGTAGCGGCATTTCATGCTCGTCAAATTTCCCTTCCAACAATTTCAATTTTACCAAATATTTGACCAATACCCCCCTGCCTGTTGAATTATATTTTAAAGACCACCCTCCCCCCCCATTACCACTCCCACTGCCAACCCCCAATTCTTCTTACTTAAACTTTTAGGAACCATCAAAAGTTATTTTGCCACCTCTAGTACCAACCCTTAGAAAAATGTCCCCAAATTCCCGGAACCTTCCACGTTCTTTTTACATTTCTTTTTTATATTCCGAAAATAGGAAACGAAAAGCTGATAAATAATGCAACATTCGTCGAATTGTTACTGTATATATATTGTTTTTTTTTTATTTTAATATTTATGTATTTTATATATGTGATATATGGAATTTGAAAATATAATTTTATGAATTATTTTCTTTTGTGTCAATGAAATTAATAGAATGTTATTTAAATAAATGAAATAAAATAAGGGAAGAAAAGTTTATGTATTAATTTTAAGCTCGTTTAATTATTTATATTTAATGATTATAATTTATCTACGATATATTTATATAAAAGATATGTGTTTTATTTTTTTAATATTATATTATATTTTAATTTATTTCTTTCTTTTTTTTATTATAGTGATTTTACAATTTGAGAATATACTTTTATTCCTTTTTTTTATTTTTATATATATATAAATACGTGTATATAATTTAATTTAAACAAAATCGAACAAAATAAGGAAAAGTTTCGTACGATAGAAACGAAATTAGAAAAATTTCTCTTTTTAAGAAAATTCATTGTATCGTTCAGGTTTAATTCTATTGTATTTTAAGAAGAAGACTTTTCCCCCCTAAAAAAATAAAGAAATGGAAGAAACTGCAGGATTAGAACTGTTTCGAATGAGAAAATTCTAAAAACTTAGGAATTCTTTTCTTATTTTTCTTTTCAATACGTGAATATATACAGTCGAAATTTAACTATAGTCTTTGACAAAACTATCACTACCAATTTTTTCAATTTTTCTTTCCTTTGAATTGTTAAGTTGTTTTTTTTCCATTACCTCGGATTTATTCAACGTAACGCAAATCAAAAATAAAAAGAAGAGTGTATATATATTTTTCTTTTTCTTCTTTTTTTTGTTCGTTAAAAAAACGTCCAAATTATTGTTACAAAAAATAAATAGGATAATTTAAGCATTTATATATATATATATATATCTCATAAAATCGATAGGAAAAATTATAAAACTATTATTACAGATGATATACGAGACATTTGTGCGGGCGCTCAAAGTAATATTAGATGATGGAAAAAAAAGGACATCTAACTAATAAATACGTTAGATTAAAGAATTAGAAAGGTAATAGTCTAACGAATATCGATATTCAATTTCGGTTTGGTTTCGTTCGTGAAATAATATGAAATCTAAGATGACGATTAGGTAATTGTATTAAAATACAACTCAACCTGTTACTTTACGTTTACAATGATTTCTAATATATTTTATCATTTTGTTTCTTAAATATAAATGAAAAAAACAAACAAAAGAATATTAATAAACGTATAAATAATAAACTAAATTTTTAGATATACAAAAAAAAATATATATATATTTATAATATTAATTATATATTAATTAAACTTTCACAAAAAATAAAAATGATTATTAATACGTTCCTTTAAAGTGTACGATTGTTTTTCGGTATACACTTAAAATTAATTGTGAAATTCTTATTTCTACATAAAATGATATTTTTCTCATTAACAGATAAAGAAAGTTCTAATGATTATCTCGACATAATAATTTTTTAAAATTGTCTATAACAACGTTTTAATTACTTTTTAAATCGTTAACTGATATCGATTAAACGATATAATTGCATTTAGATTATCATGTCGAGATGTTTCATCAATTTTCATTAAAATATTTAATAAATACTTTTTAGACGTAAGAATAAATAAATAAATGTAATAAATAAATAAAATAAATAAATAAAATATATACGTATTTGTATTAATTTTTTTTTTTATATTTACCTGAAAGATATTTTATTTCTATTTAAATAAAATAATCATATATCGATGTTTTAATTAATTGAACAATTAATTACCGTTTATAATTGAATTAAAAAAAAAAAAAAGATTCTCGATTGATTCGAGTCATCTGTAAGATACGCTCGTGTGTACTCGAGCGTACACGTGTGTATACATGCGAAGATTCCTTTACGTTCATTCATGAAACACGATTCTTCTTGAATGTATTGTCACGGTTAAAGAAGAACAAGAAGAAAAAGCGAGAATTCATAATAAACAATACTAAGCAAACTATGCACACGAACGCGCGCGCGCGCGCGTGCATGATATAACAAATTATTTTTCTCACGCACAATCAATAGTAATACAATATTTAATTTGGGGAAAGAAACAAAAAAAGAAAATAAGAAACCAATAAAAAAAAACCCTAATGCACATTGACAATAAAAATAAATAAATAAATCAATCAATTTGTAATTTAACATACAAAACACACATACAACACACACACATCCGAAAACAGGATTTCTAGTATCAAACCCCACCCTCTGGAAAAAAATAATAACTAGAAAAAAAATTAAAAAATAAATAAAATGCGTGCATGTGGGGTGGGGTGGAGGGGGTAGGTTGATTGAGCTTAATCGGCCTTGTTACTTGCAGGTAAGCTTTCGAAAGGTAAGAAAAGAGATTGGCCAAGGTGATGTTGCTTTTAAGAGGGGGATGCTTTCTTGCGGTATACTGTTCGACGTAAAGGAGAAGGAGTCATGAAGTTAAAAAAAAAATGGAATCGAAACGAAACCGGTAAGCGACCGGTCGTTCGTTCGGTTCGGTTCGGTTCGTTCCTTCGGCCCTTCGAAGGTAGGAAAGAGAAAAGGGACAGGGGATTGGTCGTTTCACTTCGAACTTGTTTGCTTCATTGCAACTTCCTTTTATTTATTGGGTCTTCTTAAGTTTTCTATCATCACTAGGGGATCTAGGGAATTTAGGAACAACAATTTAATAATTCGGATGATTATTATAAGATTTAATATTATACAAATCGATAAAGGATAATTTAAACACGTTGAAATTTAATTTAATTATTTATTTCGAAAAAGTTTTTACGAGATAATGCATAGACAAACGTGTCTGTGTTTGTATCCTGGATAAAGTTAGAAAAAAAAAAGAAAAAATATGTATATTATATCGATAAACAAAATATGTATCTACAATAACGATAATAAAATATATATATATACGAAGAAGGAAAGGTTCAAATAGGAATATCGATAATAATCTATGAACAAAATTTACACATTGTGTGGCTCGTTATACAAGCAGGACATATGTATGCAAGGTACGAAGTTCAACGTGCTCTTGGAATGTCGAACCTGAACACGATAAACCCGATGAAGTAACCGTGAGCCATTGCCGAATACATACGAACAACAATAACTGCGATATAAGTGGATAATAAGTAATAAACAATAATTAAAAAAGAAAAACTTGTGTTTCAACAAACAAGTATTTTGATTGATGAAGAAGAAAAAAAATTATTTTTTCCTCCCTTCCCACCAATCCCAATTCCTGTAACTTCTTGTTCTTCTTCTATTTCTTTTAATGGATAACAAAATTGCATTACCTAAACTTTACAGTAGAGAAAGCAAATAAGATAAGGGTGATAAATATAATTCCTAAGGTCATTCCAATAGGTTTTTTTATATCATACAAACACGACATTTGGCCATAAGATAAAAAAAGGTTAGGAATGAATCATGTTTGTGTGTTATAACTTCACCGTAACACGTTTAAAGTTATTAAATGATCAATGAATCACTATGCATGTTTACATTCATTCGAATACACATTTATATATATATATTTTACCTTTTTGTGATTGTTTAAAAATAACATAAATAATATTTTTATTTATCGTAAATCATTAATCAAAATATAAATTATTGTTTTTTGTAATTTGCCGAAAAGCAAAATTATAAAATATGAAAATCAATCATTCCCACGAAGTTTGACACAAATCAAACATCGGATAATATAGTTCAAGAAAGATATGTTTTATCTTCGAATACACACGTTGAAAGACACCCGTTATACGAGAGAAGGGAGGAGACCAGAGAAAAAAAAAGAAAAAAAAGAAAAGGAAACAAAAAGAAATAAAAAAAAGTGGAGTACCGTTTGAAAAATCTAAAACTGGTCCGGTTTCACATCGATAAGACGAATCAATCCTCCTTTGGTTCGATACAATTTATAATTAACAAACATATACGTGTATGACTCTAATGCAAACCTTTCCGCCATCTTGAATGACGCTATTTTTGATTTTCTTGTCTTTATTACCGCACGGTAAAAAAAAAAAAAAACAGAAAAAAGAAAACAACAAAATAAAGAAACAAACAATATTTTGACGAGTTAAACAAACAATTAAAATAAATATTACAATAATAATGGTTAACGTGTGTGTAAAATAATAAAATATGTATTCCTACGAAATCCTGGAAGAAATAATATGTCGAAGATAAACAAAAAAAAACTGCGTATATTATTTTTATTATTAAAATTGAAATATCATTCGTTCAAATGAAATTTGTTTATTTCGATGTAACGTTAATTGATAGGAGAGAGGGAGGGGGAGAGGAAAGTAACAATGCAAAACAAAAGTATTGAAACAAATAATAAACATTAATGACGTTATATTTTTGATTATAGAATATTAGCAACAAATTGAAGGGAGAAATACTTTTGCTTACTATTATAAATGATAAGATCGAATATTACATGAGTTAACATCACGTTAACTTTGTATATATCACGTACCATGATAAACTAAGTATACAATGATAATAAAGTATAGATGAAATTGGTATTTTCCTCTAGCCAAAAATAAAAAAAAAATAAAAGAAAAGACAAGAAAATGATGATAAATAGATAAAGAATAACACAAGAAAAATACAAAATAAATGTATAGGAAAAATATTTATCAAAAATTTTATTTATTGTTTAATAAAAATAATATTAAACGGATAAGGTTTCAAGACCATAAAGGGTATTTAGGGTCGCCCAACACAATCTTGTTGTATCCAATCGTTATTGAGAGAATAGTAGTCGTGCCCAAGTGTTGGTAATGTTGGAATTGGGTGTTGGTGTTGGTAGTGGTGGTGGTGGTTGTGAATTATTTCACATACAACCACCACGAATCAAGACACGAGAGAAGGGAAAGGGAAGAGTTTAACAGGCCATAGAACGTTCTACGGATACACACGCTATTTCCAGATGTCGTTCACTCAGCGTCTTACTACTTAAATACCGTACTATTCAAGTTTCGGATTATAGAACACCATCTTATTCTTCTAATATGCTAATTCTAACCTCTTATATACGTATATATATATTTATATTTTTTTTTTTTTTAAAGCTAGACAAAAACATTACAACACAGTAACACCAACCAATCAGATCGATGTTATAAAATAATTTTAAAGAGAGAAAGAGAGAATAATACACATTTATTCAATAAAATGTAATATATATATATATATATAGAATTATATCATACTAGAGAATAGTTTACTACTGTCCATATTGAGAAATGAAAGAAAGAAAGAGAAAGGATGAAAGAGAGAGAGAGAGAGAGATAGATAAAAGCTCATGCCTCCGGCCGGAACGATTAACAGTAGCCGTTTTTTGATTGATGTATCTCGATGACTATGAAAGAATTAATATGAAAATAACTTCAATGAAAAATTTGTTTGACAAATATAAAATCGTTTAAATTGATATCGAACAAATGTTTGAATTTAAAAGGTTAAAAAAAAAAAAAGAAGGTAGGTGTATTAATGACGGTTAGAATACCGGACACGATATTTCGAACCGCGTGGCAGCATAAGATTTCTCTATTTCTGTCTCTTTCTCTCTCTCTCTCTCTCTCTCTCTCCTCCCCCATTCCCTTTCTCATTTTCTCTCTTTCCTTCTAACACACCGATAATACTATACTTACCGGTCTTCTTTTCTTTTCGTTTCTTTTTTTTTTTTCTTTTTTCTTTAGTAAAAATCTTCGCGAGGTTTAACGTTGGTGGTATATTATTATTAACACAACGATCACGATAATGATATTCGAACGATTCGTAAAGCTTCTTCGATTCTTCCGTAATCGTTCTTTTGATATAAGAAAAATTTTCGCCACGTGATCACAATGTTTTTCCTTGCCACTTCGCGAGAGTAACACAATATGGCGGCTCTATAGGCTGCTGCTGCTAGCTCGTGGCTATTCGCTGAGAACCATGAATATCATGCAAGATGATAGCGCACCTATTGGCGATTACACTAAGCTTTTATTCCTACGTTCAAATTATTTACAATCTGTATTACCCTCCACCGTTATCAACACTATTGCAGATTTTTATTTCTTTTTTGTATTTTTTCTTCCTGTTCTTAATATTTCATATATTTGATTCTATAATGATTCTAGTAATGTTCCTGCGATTATTTACCGATGATGGTAAAGGTAGATTTTTATTTATGGATAAGTACACATTATCGGTAAGGTAGATACCTTTAAAAGATTAATTAAAAACTTTGTTATCTTCACGTAAGATGCTATTTCATACGGTTTCAATACTTTCTTTTCTTAATTCGAATATAAATTAAAGGGGGTTTGGAAAATTTAATTTGTTTCTTTTATTTTATTTTATTTGAATTTGAAATAATTAAACATAGAAAATAAAAATGACGATTACGTATGGCATTGTTTTTCTACGTGACATATCATTGAAATAAAAACTTATTTATATCGAGATAAAAAATTCTAATGAAAAATGATTGTTAGAATATTTGCGATCATTTGACAAAATTTCTTTCTTTCTTTTTTTTCTTTTTCGTATAGTGTTAGAAAAATGATTAAAGAATAAGATTATAGTGAACTAACTGGTGTTAAGATATAATCAAGGGTTCTGACCCACGCGTAGGGTGACGTAGTGTGACCTTGTCGTTGAGACGCGTGCGCATCGGTAGCCTATTTTTAACGACCTGCACTCTACGAGGGTTGTTGCGTGCCGCATCCAACGATTCCATTGTAAGCTACGTCCACTTTTGTCGACGAAAAAAAAAAAGAAACAAAAAAAGAAGAAAAAAAGACATTTAAACCTCCTCTTTGCTTTTCTAAACTGAACCATACAAAGAACTAAGCTATAACTTTAAAAAAAAAAAAAACTTATTCGTCCGTGGTACATATCGGTTTTTTTTTTTTTTTTTTTTTTTTTTGGGGGGGGGGGGGGGGAGGGGAAATTTTTCACATACGTCAATTAACCAATCAATTTTATTTCTACGAATTCGTGCGAATGCACTTTGGCTGTGTTACACGCATATGCATTAACAAACATATTACACGTTTGTTAATTAAATAGTTGAACGGATTAATTTGAAATATGTCAATTGAAGTTCTACAACCCCTCCCCGTACTCTTTTCGAATATTCATTTGGTAATTTACCCTTGTAAATACGACTTCCGCAGAGAGAATTTTGTTTGATTCAAAAATACAAATGTTTAATTAGGAAAAAAGAAGAATTATTTCCCCCGCGTTGCATAATACAATGCACGAGATTAAATTGAAATAAATTACAAACGAGTTTAACAAAAAAAAAAAACAAGGTAACATTTAAAAAATAATATTATTAATTATTAAATTTATATATATATATATATCCTTTTTTTTTGAAAAATAATTTTCTATTCGTTTCTCTCTCATTGATATAATTTTCCCTTTTTCTTCTTCTTCTTCTTCTTCTTCTACTTATAAACTTCTGGTCCCTTTGTCTGACTTTTTGAAACACACACATAGAGAAAAAAAAAGAAAATAAAAAAATCATTTATTATAAATAATATAAAAGATCAAAAAAAAAAAAATAAAATTGTAATAAGAATGTTGGAATAGGAAAATGATATGGGGAAGAGGGGATGGGGGGGGGCCAGGGGACGGGAGGAATATTTGGAAGAGATGATAGAGCAGTAAAGTGTGGTATTGAAAAGTCGTCTATTGGTCTAGGAGTTGAGTTGGAAATAGAGAACGGAATGTTGATGGTGGTGCTCGGGGTGCGGGGTGTTGGGATGGAAGGTTAGAGCGGTCGTCGGGTCAGCAACACCATGGCCGCCCTCTATCCCACTTTCCATCCTCCTATCCCTCCCAACGTACTCATCCGCCCTTCCTTCCTATCTTCCTTTCTTCCTTCCTGCCTTTATTTCTTCCTATCTTCCTTCCTACCTCGACAAAACAACAACCATATTCTCTCTCTTTCTCTCTCTCTCACTCTCTTGCTTCCAATTTTATTATTATTTCATATTTTTCTTATGTTAGATCAAAAAGTAATAAACAATTAACGAAATCGAATAATTTACATTTTAACCAAAAAAAAAAATTACACTCAAGTACGCGCGACGAGGGATTAAATTAAATTCTAATTCGTTGATTCGTATATATGTTTTTTTTTTTTTAATTAAATTTAATAAAATAAGAAAATAACAAGAGAAGAATGATAATGGAAATCAGTGAAAAAAAAATTTTATGCGAATAAAATTTTTTTTTACGTTAGTTAGATGATAAAAAAGAAAGAAAATGTAGGACAAAATTATTGATAAAGAAAAATTGCAATTTTCTTTTTTTGTCCATCGATTAGTTCACAACCTTGGCATAGAAAAAACAACAACCTATCATCGGTTTTCGATAGGTCTCATGTTACCAGAACGATTACGATACTATTATACACTACGATTCTTATCCAATGGGCTAACTGAACCCATTTGCAAACAAGTCGCGTAGAGAGAGGGATGGGTGAGTGGGGTAGGGGAGGGTGTCGTCGTCTAGGTCACCCCTTTTTCACCGTTGCTTCCTCCGTCTGTTCGCTTACCTTCTTCTTTGAGGGGGTAACAGGGATGGGGGGGTTGTTCGCAACCCCTACTAGTTGGTTGGTAGTTGGGTACTTTGAAAACATTTCGTCCAGACGATTATAAGGGTCTTTTATTTCTTCTTTTCTTCTTCTTCTTCTTTTTTTTTTCTGCACGAGATTGTTGACAAAAAAAAAGACACAATGGTTCCAATGGTCTACAATATATTTTCTTTCCTTTATTGACAGAGAAAAAAAATACTGTACGATGAAATAATCGATACTATACCAACGAATCCTTTTATTTGGGGTTTACTGTTTATTTTAGCTTCAATAAAACAAAATCGTAAGATTGATAATCGATGATCAATGAAAGGGTCGATTATAATCTTAATCTTATTTCGACTTAACGAATCTTATTGGGAGGGAGGGGGTTGGTATTTTATTCACGTGTTCGTTTAACGATCAATTAATCAACTTAGCACGAAATCATTATTATTTTTTAATTGACACGGAAAGACATAATATAAGTATCGAATAAATTGAAAGGAAAAGAGAAAGAAGAAGAAGAAGAAGAAGAAGAAGACTTGGAGTCGTTAAAAGATGGATAGAAACGTGTCCAGTTGCAAACAAATCGATGAGGGAATATAACACGGACGTTGGTGAATCTTGCGTGGGCGGTGCAACGTTTTATCAAGCGGGCTGAAATGAAAGGGGGATAGAAAGGGAGGAAGAGAGACAGGGAGGGTGAGAGGGGGTTAGGAAGGGAAAGAGTGAGGGTTTTTCGCACCCCCTCCAGTCGCGACGTCGGCTCTTGGGATTTTAGAGGGGAGTGTTCTGTGCACAGTTCCAAAGTGGGGAGGGAGATTCTCGTCTGCTGGAGGGGGTGTCTGGGTCAATCCCCTCCAGTCTGGGGGTTCCCAAACTCAAACGCATTTCCCGGGGTTCGCAAATGCCTTGGTTGAAACTCCTGGACTTAGGTTTGCGTTTAAGCTTGACGACCCTTATTTCCTTCTTCCGAACCGTTCTGACACGTTTTCGCGTGACACCCAGGCTTCACGGCTTATGTCGATTATTTTACCGAGTCCCATAGATATAATCTTGTTCATACATATATATAAATATTTTTTTTTTCTATTCTTTTTGCTGAATAAGGGAGTAGACAAACAGATGGATACAATTTTTGAAGTTATACTTCTTATGGCGCGTTTTGGAAAGTGAATTTAGATGCGACCGAAAAATCGACACCACGAAGTTGTTCGATATTTACGATGCGCGGGAAAAGCAATTTCAAATTTATCGGCATGAAGTAATTCGTAAATAAATAAATTAGATTGTAGATATTAATTAAAAATCTTTATCAATGGTATTTAATATCTTCACATTTTATTTTATCATATTATCGTATTTTCGACAAATTTAGAGTATTATATTGGTACGCGAGATAATTGAAGTTATTTTTGAGGTTATGTTCGTTTTGGTACGTTAAAGAAGTATAACTTTTACTTACGTACATCAGTTTTTTTTTTGTTATCAAAATTTACAAATTGTTTTTATTAATAATCGTAGTATATATATCACACAACAATGATTCGAATTTTCATATGAGTAGAAAAGTATGGCAAGAAACGATTGAACCGTAATAGGGCACAAGGATCGATACTAGCAAAATTGGCTGACATTGATTCCCCTCGATTCGTCGTCGTCGTCGTCGTCGTCGTCGTCGTAGCCATCGATGAGTCACCATGGCTTGGTGCCCTTCAAATGCATCCACGTATGTAGGTATCTGTACATATCGTATGTCTCTGTCGCACCTACCTGTGCTACCTCCTGAATATGTTAGACACTTGCATACATAGAAAAATTACACCTTTTTTTATTTTTTTATTGGAATCATGTAAATTACCTTGAGAATTATTCCAATCTTTGTTAAAAAAAAACAGTGTTGAATAAATTCTACATCATGATCATCATCATCATCATCATCATTCGATATTCAAGATAAAATACATTGTACTTAGAATTATTCTGATTATTGCATAAATCGAAACAAAGAAAATCCAATGTACGAACTGTAACACACGTGAATGTAAAAAGAAAAAGAAAAGAAAAACAATGATAGGAATAAATAAAAAATAAAAGGGAAAGGTGAAGTGTGTAATAGGGAAAATAGAAAGATGGGTGTTGGAAGAAACGGTCTCTCAGTTTTATGAGTAATAAAAGGCAGCGAAAATGAGGCGAGAAGCATAAAAGTGGCACAATTGGTTCAGTGGGGCGGTGCCCTGCCCCGTGGCCTTGGCTCGGTACACTGAACCCTCTTGGCCATGCGAAACGCGCGGCACGAATCGCTTGTTCTTCACTCTTAAGCGAGTTGCATGCACGCACCCGTTTTGCAACTGCAACAACTGCAGCAACAGCAGGCTGGTTGGTTGTGTTTCCTTTGGTGTGCCTTCGGGTTTTGCAAGCACCTAAGACCCCAGACTCGCAAGCTCCCGACAGGTTGTTCAGTCTCTCTCGGCAAGTTGAAGAAGGAAAGAAAAGAAGGAACGAGAAGAACCTTCGTAAGGCCCTCTTAGCTTCCTCAGCGTTTCTCAAACGAATCCTCATCTCTTTACAATCCCGAGAACATAACTCGATTCCTTTTCGAAGATCGTGACCCTAATCCTAAACGATTGTACAACTTTTTTTCGCGTGTCTATTCAGAATGCAAAGGTAGTACAACGATGTACGACTAACTTAAAGATTTATTCGATTACAATTAAATTGTCTCGTTATAATAGATATTTTGTTTTACATCTTCGTGTCATTGGTTTAAAATATCTCACATATATAATTTCAAAAATAAAACCTTCCTTAAAGTAAGAAAAAAACCTTGAGAAAATAAATCATATAGAAATGATACGATAAACCTGATTGGATTCTAAGGAAAAATGTTATACTTCGATGAGAAACTAAGAGAAAATTGACAAATGGATGAGCATGAATTTAAACAAACAAATGATCCATCAATCCTTTCGATTTACTTTCATAAGATCTTATCCGTATTTGAACATTTAGATAAGTCTCTCAACGATCATAGATAATCTACTTAGCAAGAAAAAAAAAGGAAAAAACAAAGAAAGGAAGAAATGGTCCTTTTTTTTTTGCGTCTTTCAGTTGTCCCTCACCCCACCCCCCACCCCACCCCCTTTTCCCCATCCGATTCCTCTTTTAATTTTCCTTTTGGTACTCGCAGCTGTTCGCAAAGCGCCGGCACGTCTTCGCGAGGAGCCCTCTGGCCATTGCACTCGATGTTCTCCTATCTCCGTCTCACTCTGACCGGGTTGATGCACGCGGAATGCAGTCGAGTTGGGCCGAACTAACCCGAATCGGCCCGAACCGAACCAAGCCATGCCATGCCGTGCTCGGTGCAGCTGCAACGGTCACCGAGTTCGATGCACTCATGGCGACCAGCTACGAACGAGAAGCACCAGGAGCCCTAACGCATCAGCAACACTACCAGCAGCAACAGCAGCACCACCACCACCACCATCATCACCATCACCATCACCACCACCACTACTCTCGACCAACAACACCAACGAGAATGACTCAGCCGTTGCACGAGGGATTCGACCTTGACCCGACTGCACGTAGGTGCATCGCACCTTCTTCCCCCCTTCCCCCTACCCCACTCTCCCCCTCTACCCCCTCGCCTCTTCTCTCTCACCAACCGATTCCGTCTAAAACTCTTAACAACAAAACTTTTCCCTTATTTCGATTATTCGACTCTCGTCATATTTTATTGGCGGAGTTATTCCAATGGGGTTTTTTATTAGATTTCTTTTTTTTGTGGCTTCTAATACATTGAAATATGATTGTAGAACAATTGTTTTATACTTTTGGAGAATTTTTAAACGAAGTTAAATGGATTATTTTTGATATCATTGGGAGGAGAGGGGATGGGTGGGGTTCTCGTTTGTGTATAGACATTTTTTCGCGTAGATATCTTACGTTAGTTGTTGTAAAAAAGTGGTGTATCGCAATGTACATTATCGCGATTTATTACTCATCGAAAAGCATCCTCCTCCTACTACTTATTTTTCTTCTTCTTCTTCTTGTTCTTGTTCAGTTTGCTCTTTGAACAAATGGCTTCTCTTCTCTTCTCTTCTCTTCTCTTTTCTTCTTTATTTATATTTCGTGTTATACGACGATCGTTCGATAAGCGTCTCGTCAAGGTTTGTTTTTCACTTTTATTATAGCTCGTAGTCATTGAATCTGTCAAGAAAGAAAGAAAGAAAGAAAGAAAGAGAGAGAGAGAGAAAGCAAAAGATATAAAAGCTTATAAGTTACAAACTGTGAGATCGGACTAAGTTGACGTAGGATACTCCTAATAGAATCTTACAATTTTTGTATTCTCTCTCTCTCTTTTTAATCTTTGATTTATTATACGTGCGTCATGCATATTCGAGCTTCAAATCTCTCAATCGTGTGTTATTTTTTTTTTTTTTATATATCTTTCTTTCTTTCAATTCAATTCATCGATACACGTTTGTTTCACGCACAACAACCTGGAAATGAATTTGTTTCAAGTTCTTTTTATTAATCTCTCTCTCTCTCTCTCTTTCTCTATCTTTTGGGATTGACATTTGTCGAATTAAATGATTATTGTCTTCCGGTCATCATTGAATACTATATTTAAGATACATACCTAGAATCCTTGACTAGCGTGACCAAGAAGGACTTGCATTATCGTTAGTATAGTTACGCGCGCATGCATGCATAGTTCAAAGTGTGTTGTCCTCGGGCGATCGGGTTCAACGGCTTTACTGCGACGGACTTGAACGAGACAAAGGCCTGAAAGGCCCTAACCAACCAACCTCGGGGTATCTTTATAGAACACAGTGTCATCGACACGCCACAGGGTGTATCCATTGTAAAGGTCAACGCATCTATTGCGGATAACCTCATCGGCCACCACTATACCGCACATACTCTCCTCGACCACAGAAAGAAACAGAAACAGAGAGAAAGAAAGAGAGAGAGAGAGAGAGAGAGAGAGAGATATAATATATTTAATTCTAGTCACGCGTACGCGACATTTGTTCAAATGCAAAAAGGTTTACCTTGAACTCGAAAGATTTAACTCATCAGCAAACTCTTTCGATTACTCGCGAGAATAAATGGTTGGGTTCCAGACAAATTTCTCTGTTTGGGATATGATTCGGTTTCTTTAATTACAATACGTTCGTTCGTTCGTGATTATGATTATTCTTCTATCAATTTGACTCTTATTCAAAAGTTCATTACTATATATATATTTTTTGATAAAACATATTACGTAATCAATTAGATATTTCTCTCGTTCCCAAAAATAAAAATTATTAATAAATATGTATCGTAGGGAAATATTGGACATTAAAAAGAAACTAGAACTTAGTTTTGATCAACTTGGACGTTTCGTTCCCCTACGGATTAGGATATAACGAAATTTAGATGTTTAGTTTTTCGAATATTACAAGAATGTATGTCTGTTCAAATGAAGAAGATGCTGAACTTTAGAAATTGAGTTGCTGAACAAGTCCCAATAATGAGACGAAACGTCCAAATTGATCAAAACTAAATTCTAGTTCTTTTTAATGTTAATTTATTAATATTACGTAATGTAATATACGTGAATATTCATTCCTTTACAACCCCCTTCATTAAAACAATATATGTAATTCAAAAAAATAACGATTGAAACATTCATAAATTTATAATATCAAATACGAATAATAATACTTTCGAGATCGAAGAATAAGAAAATCAAAATCATTTCAATCGAATAAATCATTTCTTGATTATAAAAGTGCATTCAAATTAGAGTAACGTTCAATCAATATTTAATTAACTCGACCAATCGGATCTCTTTCTCAATCGTTAAGTAAATTCGATGGTTTTAGGTGAATTTTAGGTATATGATGAAAGTGATATTTCAGTTAAAACTTAATGGGTCTCAAATTTGAGAACTTTTCCAATAGTAGAACATTTATTCAAATCATTGGCCTTTTGTATATCCCTAGAGTGTTGGGAGCAAGGTTACTAGGATACAAGAAGATTCCCCATTCTACTCTTCCTACTCTGTTTCTTTTCCCGTTGGTTTTCCTATACGTTAAGGTATTTATATATCAGGAGGGATGTATTTCGGTCGACTAACGCCTGATGCTACCATGCAGAGCAACGACGACAGAGTTGACGACTAAGATGCTCTTAACCTTGAACCGATGAACGTACGAACGAACAATCCCAACTGCTGTGTCCTTAGTTATTCCTGTCAGTCACCCTGAGAGAGGATGTCGCATTACTTTCTGGAAATCCCCACCCCCACCCGCACCCTCCCCCTCCAAAACATTTCTTTCATTTCTAACCCTTTTTTTTAACACGTATTTTTATTCTTTTCTCTTAGAATTAATCATCGCATTTATGGGGGTAAAGGGGGATTGAGGGTAGCTGATGTAAAGATAATTAATTATTTCATACTTCCGATCAATGTCATAATTGCATTGGTTATTTTAAAGTGTAGATATTAATGAAAGTGAAACGTTTGATTTATTTATGAATTATCTACCTTGGTAAGAGGATTGAAAGATTCATTTGAAGGGGGTTTCGTTTTTCTAATGAAATAAATTTATTGAAAATTTCGAATAGAATATAATTCGTCAAGTTTTGTAAAGTCAAACAGATGGATCGTATCTTTAGTAAAGTGTTGTGTACATTGGCACGTCTACGGAATCCTCTGTGTTTAGCGAGGACAGTATTCATCACTTGCCAAAAAAGAAAGAAAGAAAGAAAAAAAGAAAAAAAGAATTAACATATCAAATATAGACATATCAATAAAAGTAATTCAACGATCAATGAGATATACAAATAATCATGGGGGGTGGGAGGGAGTGTTGGGAAAAAAACAATTGGTTAGAGATTCTAAACGTTATTCCAGTATTGTAAAAAAACAACTTGATCGAAAGAAAAAACAAAGTAAAATATAAAAAAAGAAAAGAAGAGGGAGGGAATAATAATCATCATCAATGAGATATACAAATAATCATAGGGTGGGAAGGGGTGTTGGGAAAAAAACAATTGGTTAGAGATTCTAAACGTTATTCCAGTATTGTAAAAAAACAACTTGATCGAAAGAAAAAAAAAAAGAAGAGGGAGGGAATAATAATCATCATCAATGAGATATACAAATAATCATGGGGGTGGGAAGGGGTGTTGGGAAAAAAACAATTGGTTAGATTCTAAACGTTATTCCTGCATTATAAAAAACAACTTGATCGAAAGAAAAAAAAGTAAAGTAAAAGAGTAAAAAAGAAAAGAAGAGGGAGGGAATAATAATAATAATTATTGGGAAACGATTGTAAGATTAAACTTGACGTCAGTCCTTAAGCCGTTATAGTTCGACTTGGTCGCCGTTCTTATCGATTGCGTGCAACGAAAGTGGGGTTGAGTAATAAGGCTAACGCTCCGACAGAGAAGGGTGTCGCCCTCGAGAGAACAAAGGCCGTCTGCGGAAAGTCAAACTAGTGTATATCTACGTAGCAAGGTCGTCTACCCTTTTCGAACTATCTCGGTATTCTTCTTTCAATCCTCTTAAAAAGCTTCATAATTTATAAATGATTAGACGTTTCATTTTAATTCATTTTTATATTAAATTAATATTGATAGAACAAGTAAACGTAGTTTCACAATATAAAAATCAGATTGTTTTCTTCAACTAGAATAACATTATTTTGTCAACGATTAACAACAAGATTCAGTTTAGAAAGATAGGAATAAGTATTGTTGAGTATAACCATAACCCAATAACTGAAGTTGGTTGTCATAATGCAGTACAGTTCAATAAAATTCTTATACGTTAACTAGGACACACTTTTGATTAGAATTATTTTAATTGAATAGAATTTTGATTGTAATTATTATATTTGAGTAGAATTATATTGTAATCTTTCACATTGGATATATACTTTTATATATTTTAAAATGTAATATATTAGGGTGTGTAACAAAAGTTCAATTCTAAGAAAACACATAATAAATGTATAATGAACTTTTGATTCACCTTAAATATCGTCGATTAGTATCGATATATTTTTAAATATATTATTCATTTATTACAAAAAATATATGACTTTCAGTATGTGTATGTGTGCATATGAGAAGACGAGGATGAACTTGACTTTCCTAACGTACCTAAGGTTGCCCACCACTGTCACCATGGTAGTTGGGTAAAATATGAAAGTCGAGGGTGGTTGGGTAGAGAGGGTGGATGGACGAGTAGAAGTTGGGGGGGTGGGTGGTGTGGTGAGAAAGGAAAGAACGAGGGTCGCGACCGTAAAAGGAGAGTGTATGGGGTGGGGTGGGGGGAGGATGAGGGAAAGTGCAATGTCTGTCTATCTGTCTGTCTGTCTGTCTTTCAAGCATGTACCCATACACTCAGAGACAAGCATGTGTAGTTCATACTCAAGGGGATGCATATAAGGAAGAAGGGGTTGGGGGTTAGGGGTGGGTTATGTGTTGCGTTAATTCTCGCGCAAACGCGACAGGGTTCCTTCCTTCCTTCCTTTATTTCTTTATTTCTTTCTCTCTTTCTCTCAAATGTTTTCCATCTTTTATTCTCCATAATACTTCTTCCTTACCCTTTCCAACCCTTGCCTACCCTTTCATTGCAGTGCAGTTTTTTTTTCCTCTTCGTGGCTCGTTCTCGCAGACGCCGACACCGGTAAACACCGGTGATGGTGATGATGGTGGTGGTGATGGTGTTGCTCTTGAAAAATAGAACGCTCGTTAATGTATTCAAACGTGGATCGTGTCGAAGAGAGTTGACGACGACGACGACGATGAGAACGATGAGGAACTCTCTTGGATGAAAGGGCAGAAATCCCTTTTGCTTGCAACCCTATCTCTTCTCTTCTCTTCTTTTTTTTTTCTTTTTTTTTTTTTTTTTTTACATTTTCTCATTGCACATGCTTTAACATCTCGATGTTGTAATTAACGAGCACCGGCTCGTACACGATATTACTAAAATTGATTCTCTCGTTATTACTGACAGACACTTATATATAACGTCATAGCCGGAAATCCGCCATTGCTGGTAATTCCTCGGTATTCTTATCAATGCAAAGAACATTACGATGAAGTCGGGAACAGAAGAATTCTTACGGTTTTTCCTAGGCATCGAACATAAATTTATAAATGTAATTTATAAATGTAATATAATTTTATACTAAAAGTGAATAGATTTTAATGAAACTTATATTTAATTAAAGTACATTCTTTTGTCTACAAGTAGAATACCATATCGAGTTATAAATTTAGCATGTAAACTTCAGGAAATGTCACAGAATGCAATGCTGTAAATTGTGCATCTTTGCAATTTTTTTGAAAAGTTTCGGTAAATATTTTTAATACTAAAAGTGAATAGATTTTAATAAAACTTATATTAAATTAAAGTATACTCTTTTTTCTACATGTAGAATACCATATCGAGTTATAAATTTAGCATGTAAACTTCAGGAAATGTCAGAGAATGCAATACTGTAAATTGTGCATCTTTGCAATTTCTTTGAAAAGTTTCGGTAAATATTTTTTATATTTTTAGCAAACAGATTTTAATGATTTTTATATTAAATTAAAGTGTACACTTTTGTCTACGCGTAGAATATCATATCGAGTTATAAATTTAGCATGTAAAGTACAGGATAATATTGATTAGATTTATATTACAATTATTGAATATATTTTTATGTTAATTAATATATTTACAGAATTGGGATTTATATTTGTTCGTTTAGACACACACACATACACAAATACACCACACAGACGCGTAATCAAAAATAATATATCAAATAATTGAAATACATATTTTTATTAATTACGATATTTATTTTATTTATTTTTTTGGAGAGGGGAGGTTTCTTTTCTTATTCAAAAATACATCGAACCGATAAATGTAAAATAAAATCTCTCTCTCTCTTTTTTCTTTATAATATTTTCGGCGTAATAAAATTCCACACGGCTCATACGACAAATGATCGAAGTTTAATGGATAGAAAAGTAAAGTATGTTCTATGTCGAACGATCGAGAATTTGGTTTGAATTTTTGGAACGGGGGCATTGGTGCCAACCAGACTGCCGCATTGAAATGTCGCAGCATCCTGACTAACATAAGACTACTACTACTACTATTACAACGATGTTAGAGAAAGAGATACAAGCTGATGTTAGAGAAGAGGAAAGAAAATTGTTCGAGAATTTTCTTGGCATTATACCAAAGATAGAACAGAAAGAAAGAGAAAGAGAGAGAGAGAGAAAGTTGAACGTACCGTCTAATTTTACGTTCACTCTTAAGCACAAGAGATGCTGGTGTTTTCATCACTCTAGGTCTAGTGCAAATACCTCCTGTCCTTCCATTAAATTCTAGCTTAAGGAAGAAACTAAGAGAAACACATTAATCTATTACTATGGGTTATACAAAGATTTAATGTTTCGAATAAACTTTGTGTTATTTACGAAAATTTATCTTATTATTATATTTTAAAGTTAACAAACTGTTGTTGTTTATTTTTTTTTCTTCCAAAAAATTCTGTAATCATAATACAATTGGTGTAATTGAATTAATTCAAATTTGAATTTTTAATTAATTATTATTAATATTTCATTTTTATATGTTGCATCGTTGTTCGATCGATGATATAAAAAATAAGTTGAGGTAGGAAGAAACATTTGATTTTATTAATAAATGAAAATTCTTTAATCATAATACAATTGGTGTAATTGAATTATTTCAAAATCGAATTTTTAATTAATTATTATAAATATTTCATTTTTGTATGCATGTTATATTGTTGTTCGATCGATAATATAAAAAATAAGTTGAGGTAGGAAGAAACATTTGATTTTATTAACAAATGAAAATTCTATAATCATAATACAATGAGTGTAAATCAATTATTTCAAAATCGAATTTTTAATTAATTATTATTAATATTTCATTTGTGTATGTTGCATCGTTGTTCGATCGATAATATAATATAAACAATAAGTCGAGATAGGAAGAAATATTTGATTTATTAACAAATTAATTTACATTTTATTCCAACGATTCTATTCGTCCTATTTGTAAAATTAACATTCCACAATCATAATATTACATTCCTACGAATTAAAACAAATAATATTAAATCAACGTGAGAACAAAATATTAAGGGGGGGTAAAAAAAACAAAACAAAAAACACAAAATCGATCGCAAAAAGGCAAACAAAGTTTTCTCACCGGGTAGGGTAATAAGAAATACTTTCGGAAGATCGTAAGATAGGAACAAGAAAAATCAAAATCAAAACCAGAAGAGGTAACAGAAGATAAAATAAAATATAAATAAATAAATAAATAAAGAAATAAATAAAGAAAGATAAGGTATTAATCAAGCAAGTTCACCCACCACCCCTTTTGGAGAGTCCTCGTCTGGCTTTTGGGAAGAAGGTTGGTTGGTTGGTTGGTTGTACAGAGGGTTGGCGTTGGCAAATCTGCTGTTACTGCTAGTAATAGTAGTAGTGATGATGATTATAGTACTGATGGTGGTGGTGGTGTTACTGCAGCTCCTGGTGGTGGTAAAGAGGAGGTTGAGGTCGTCGTCGGCGCTCATGGGAACGAGGCATTGACCTCCACTGAGTTAGGATGTCTGCCGGTATTGATTCGGTGACTCGGTGCAGCGGACTTGGGGGTGGTAAAACGGGAATACCGGGATGTCGAGGAGAGGGTCTGGCTGAGGGACGTGAAGAGGGATGAAGAGACGGTTCAGAGAAAGAGAGAGAAAGGGGGGAGGAGAGGGGTAGAAGAAAGTGAGGGAAAGAGGGGGTTGGAAAACGAGAAGGAGGATGAACACAGACGCGCACAACGCATCCCAGACGAGGACCAACAACAGCGTGTTTCATTCTATCCTTTTCTTTCCCTCCTCTTTCATCTCTCTTTCTTTACCTCTTTTTCTGTTCGTCTTTCTCTTTCTAACTTTTTGCAAGGCTTTGAAGGAAGTTCGAGGAGGGTTGAGGGTGCAACGTACTGGGGCAAACTTTCCTTTCACCCTCTTTTCTCCTCCTAACTCTCTTCTCATGCGAGTTTGTGTCTGTGTGTCTCTCTCTCTCTCTCTCTCTCTCTCTCTCTCTCTGTGTATATGTGTGTGTGAGAAAGAGAGATAGATAGATAGATTTGCAGTACGGTGTTCGTAACGATGTAGAAGAATATACTTCGGGTGGCAACTTGAAAGACCTATTAAAAAATCGTTCGTGTCCAGAAGAGTAGGAACAAGGGATAGGGAATGGGACAGACAGGGATGAAAGAAGATGGAGGAGAGGAGGGAGAGAGAGAGAGAGAGAGAGTCTCATTTTGTCGTAAGATCGTTTTCCATAGTTTTTATCTTTCTGTCTCGAAAGAAAGAAAGAAAGAGAGAGAGAGAGAGAGGTAGAGTAAAGAATATTTTTCTCGTCCGACTGTGTTACAAAAATATCAACGTTTTTCCTGTCGGAAAAGAATCCCTGCACTCGGATTATTCGCGAGAGAGAAGACAAAAAAAATAATACGAGAGAGAGAGAGAGAGAGAGAGAGAGAACACGCTATTGTTCGGTTTCGCAAAGAAAGCCGAGAATATTATCGATCGATAAAAAAATAAAGTAAGATATAAAAGATAGGAAAAAGAAAGAAAGAAAAAAGAATTAAAAGAGAAAAAATGAAAAACAAGAAAAGAAGTTGATTGAGAATTCGAAGAAGTGCAGAAAAAAAAAAAAACAAAAAAAAAGAAAAAAAAGAGTAACGACGATGGAAAAAATAAAAATGAGATAAATTGAAAAAAGACTATTCCTAAAAAGAAATAAAGAAAGAAAGAGAGAGACAGAAGTAATGACGCGGGGGTTGGAGGTGGGGTGGTGTACGGGGTGGGTGGTGGTGGTTTTGGTTTCCATTTCTTCGACGTCTGGAATTGCGATCGATCGAGTAGTACGCACGCACGTACGCAAACACACACTTTCACACACACACACGTATGTATAGTTTTACGTTAAACTACAGAGAGATTGCAACTCGTACATGAACGAGGTTTGTTATTGGTGTGAGTAGGGTGAACTAGGAGTACCGAGGAAGGAAGAGGGTGAACATTAGAAGAAAAGGGGGATGAGGAAGAGGGCTGTGGTGCAACAGGGAGGTAAACGCTAGGGCAGACGAGCTGATCGGGCTAGAGAGTGGAGGGTGGAGGACGGATGGATGGTTCAGGGAAAGGGAAGAGGAGGGAGGAGGGGGTGGGTTGAGAGGGTTGGAACGAATTTCTGCAGACAGGATGGCGGCACTGGGGCGAACTTTCGCTCTCTCCTGCTGCATCGACGTGTTACTACTATGCCACTGCCACGCCCCATAACGCATTTTTTATTTTTTTTTTTCATTATTATTATTATTATTTCCCTCCAAATCCCCCCCGATTATTTTCTATTATTATTTTAACGCGTTAAATTTACGGACAATGTTTTTTTGATTATGTTTTTTGAATTATTTAGAAACATTGCGTTTGAATGAAATGGGGGTTTGAGTATTGTACAAAGGTTGGCCATTTTTTTTTTTTTTACTTATATTTCGTCACTTAATTGAAAAGTTACGCAGATATGTTTTTTTTTTTTAAATAATAATATTATATATGTATATGAAGTAATATGAAATTTTTGTAATGAATCAAATTGATTTAGTCCGTAAAATCTAACTAACGTTGATAAATGTATTAACAAATTTGGTCAAATTTTTGTAATTTGTAAGAGACAACAAGTTCGATGAAAACACAGGAAATGTACTACGTTTTATATTATACATTTTGAAAATAATAATGTCATTATTATAAATCGTAACATTTGTTCGAATTGATTTGAAAAATTAAATCAAGTTTATGCAAAAATTTGTCTATTATACTTAGACTTTACTCTTGGTTCTCGATATAAAACTAGTCATTGCGAAATTTCATTTACATTAGATTTATTTCTACTTACATTTATGTACGTGGTTTACAATAGTAAGTTGATAGTTATCACCTCGAAACGTTATTGAATATTGGAATAATTACATTGCAAAAAAGAAAAAAAAATAAGTAGAAATAACATTTTATGCAACGTAACGATTCGTAAATGACGACCTTTGACCATTGTCTTCCTTTCCTAGGTTGTTGCATGAATATTAAAAATTCAAAAATAAAAAAAAAAAAGAACTGATGTGTGTACTTATGTATGCACGTAAGAATTTATACTTCTTTAACGTACCAAAACGAACATAACCTTAAAAATAACTTCCATTATCTCGCGTACCGATATAATACTCTAAATTTGTCGAAAATACGATAATATCATAAAATAAAAAATGAAGATATTAAATACCATTGATCTTTATTTTAATTAATATGTACAATCTAATTTATTTATTTACGAATTATTTCATGCCAGTAAATTTGAAATTGCTTTTCCCGCGCATCGTAAATATCGAACAACTTCGTGGTGTCGATTTTTCGGTCGCATCTAAATTCACTTTCCAAAACATGCCAAAAGATTTAAGTATAACTTCAAAAAGAAAAAAAATTACACACGCGATAGAAGTGTTTAGAAAATTAAACTTCGTGAGAAAATCAAGAACAAACGTTTACATTTTATATTACGTATACTGTTACACATTACAATATTATACGGACTCAATCGAATTTTGAATTTCAACAAACGACACGTGTGACTTATGATAATTAAAGTATGAAATAAATGCTTTGATTTGAAT
The DNA here is from genome assembly GCF_001313835.1 of Polistes canadensis. NCBI lineage: Eukaryota > Metazoa > Arthropoda > Insecta > Hymenoptera > Vespidae > Polistes > Polistes canadensis. The sequence goes on from NW_014569551.1 coordinate 52,346, forward strand.
TTGATTAATACATATATACATATATAGTTTTGTAATACAGTCGTTAATTATTGCTTTTAATTTTGTTACCGATTCAATACGATTGTTTAACATTTTTCAATTGAATTTAGTAGAAGTAAAGAATTCAATCAAAAGGGATCCTGCTGTCATCAAAAAATTCACATTAGAATCATTAGAATTTGATTAAAATTTTCGTTTAATCGAATTTACAAATCGCAACAATTGACCGAAAAATGTTTAATTCGAAAAAATTAAACGAGTAAAAGTACAATTGGGTGTAGTTGCATGGGGGGTTGCGAGAATATATTTGTCGAGAGTATATATTCTTATTTTTGTTTGTTTGTTTGATTTTTCTTGGGTTAAGGAAAAAAATGGCGAAAGAAAAAGAATATGTCGGTCGTGAAAGATAATGTTTGATGGTTTCGGCGATGAAAGGTTCCCTTTTTTTCGGACAATGAGACAACGTGGCAGGGAAGTGCATGCATAAAAGGGACTACCTAGGAAGATGGTGTCGGTGGTGGAAAGAAGCCCCCCGGGCTTCTGGATAGAAGCACAGGAACAAAAAAAAAACACAAGAAACGAGGAAGAGAATGAAGGAAGGAAAAAAAAAAAAGAGACGAGATAAGAGAGAATGAGTGAGTGTGAGAGAGAATGAGAGAGAGAGAGAGAGAGAGAGGTGGAGTGTTTCCCTGGGAAGGGTTCTCTGTCTAGACGGATCGTTGTTTGGAATAAACTGTGACCGTGAATCGACGTCATCTAGCGGGTGACTAGAAATGTTATCTATTTTCTACTTAGATTTGATTTACATTTATTATTATTCGAAAAATTTCTCTTCCCTAATTACAGAATTCGATTGTATGTAAGATATTAGAATTAATTATTTGAATATAGAATTGGATTATTAAAAGGATGAAAGTATTGTAAATTAAAAATATTTAATATATTATTTTTATTGTTATTAATATAGATTTAGATATTAGGATGAATCAAAAGTTATTGTATTATAAATTGCATAATTAATTATTTTTGTAAATATTTCCAAAAGAAAATATTCATTTAAAATGCACGAACTTTTAATTTATTCTAATATTACGCGATAAGAAATATTATTATTATTATTAATTCATTCATCGATTGATTAATGCAATATGTTCAAAGAAAAATAAAATAAAAAGTATGAAACATTCATCGTCGTATCAATTGGGTAATTGATGTTTATTATAATTTTACTATAAGAATGTTTTCTTTTTTTGCTTTCGTATCAAACGCAAATCAGTCTTGACCAATTTCCGAGTTGGTTTCGATCGATTGAGATTTATGGATAAAGTAGCAATTATCATGGGCGATAATGGACGGGCACATGCAACACGAAAGACTTGCACAGTCGTTGCACACGCGATATCGCGAGTAACGCGATTTTTTCAATGTGTGTACTTGTATTCGCGTATGTATGTATGTATGTATTATTATTATTGTAGTATAATATTATTACGAGGTCATTAAGCTTCGGGGCTATTGGCCGCGTGATACGAATTTTCTTTCTTTCTTTTTTCTTTTCTTTTTTTTTTTCTCTGTTTCTTTCCAACAGAAATTTGCATCGCACATTTACAGTGCATTGCACTAAAGGAGAATTGAATTTAACGAGAGATTGGTAATACAATAATAATAATAATAAAAAGATTATTATCATTCGAATAAGATTTGTTAAATTTGAATTTGTTCTCGTCGTGAAAGTGAATTACGAATTTTAATTTCGATTTCGAGCTTTTTTTTACTTTAACAATACGATAAATGCAATTATCTGTTACGCGTGATTCATATTTTCTTTTGAATATAATTATTAATATTGTATCTATACGTATAAGCGATAATATTGTGTTCGAGAGAAGAAATCTTTATTTTGAATTATTGAGAAATTAATAAATTGAATATATAATTATACGATTATCGTAAAAAAAAAAAAAGAAACATTTAACGAGACAACAATCATTTTAATTTATTCTACATAAAACAATATTAAATATATATATTTGTTCTATAATATA
>NW_014569551.1:56890-64201 GCF_001313835.1 Polistes canadensis
TTTTTTTTTTTTTTTCTAATTAAAAATTGTCGAACTTTTAGGTCGACAAAAAATAAGAAAAAAAAAAAGAAAAAAATGTTCGTGGAAACGAAACGTTTAAAATCGACCCCTCCCTCTTCATTCCTGGTACTACATAAATAAAACAAACGAATTCGTATTCAGCAACCCTTTTTTTGCGAGACAACGATGAGCCCTTTACCCTCCACCCTACCCCAACTACTACCGGGCTCATTATTATTAACACGATCGCATTATCTTGAGGTACATGTACAGGTATCCTATAGAAAAGGTCGATCAAAGATGACGAAGGTTACAGGGAACAGGGGATGAAAAAAAGGAAGAGGAAGAGGATGAGGAGGAGGAGGGGGAATAGGGGTAAATGAAAAAGAAAAAGAGGGGGTTTGAAATGAGTGATGCCGGTTGGCATAAATTGGCAAGACTGTTCGATGCACTACCACCACCACCATCATAACCCCCTTCGATTCTTGCTTCATCCCTTCCTACATTTCCCATCCCTTTTTATCAAAACTACGACGACTGTGAGGGAGGAACTTAAGGTAAAAAACGCGACGAGAAATAATATACTTCTTTAGCTTAACCAAAACGAATATAACCTACATAACCTCAAAAATAACTTCAATTTGCGCGCGCATCGTAAATATCATCGACAACTTCGTTGGTGTCGATTTTTCGGTCGCATGCTAACTTCAGACTTTCCAAAAGGCGCCAAAAAAGAAGTATAAATTCAAATAAAATTAATTAAAATAAAGGGAATAGAAAAAAAAAATAATATATAAGAGATATAGAATTGAACACGGTGAAAAATGTAATAAATTTTATAGAAAATAAAATAGAAAAGGAAATAGGTAAATATTTCTCCAGTTCATCCTGGAACGTTTAAGTATTCTTTGGACAAGCATTTGGGAATTGTTGAGGAGAGAAGGGGTAAGGGGCGAGAAAGACGAAGGGGGTTGGTTGGTCTGTTGGTTGGTTGGTTGGTTGGTTGGTTGGTTGGTTCGGTTGGTTGATCGAAGAGTAGGGGTAAAAGTAGTAGGGGGTTGAGAGAATGAAAGCAGCAGGAGACGACAGACAGAAAGAGAAGGGGTGGGGGGTAGTTGGGGGTGGGGGAGTGGAGCTTGAGAGTAGTCGAGGCTTTTGCAAGAGAACGAACCATCGACTACTACCCCTACTACTACTACTACTCTTACTACTACTACTACTATTACTCCCTTTTCCATGTGAGGGTGCAGACAGGAAGGGGTGAGCAACCCCTCGTCGCCGTCTGGCGCATAGGCGTAATGCAGCGTAGTATGACGCGCCAATGACCCGGTCAAACCCCGTTTTTTTTATCCGTTAACCGTAAGAATTATTTTTTCTTTCCTATGTCTCTCGATTTAAAAAAAAAAAAATCATTTCTTTTTTTTGTTTATTCTACCTCCGTTTTCGATTCCATTCCAAAATTCAATTCAATTCATTTCATATATATATTTTTTTTTATAATATTTTTATTTATCTCGTAAAATTGATTCTCTCTCCTCTTTTTTTTTTCTTTCGATTCGTTTCAATATTTCGATTTTTATCAAAGATTTTTCTTATTCAATGAAGGATAGATTAAGGATTTAATATGAAACATACTACTGTATTACGAAACAAACGAAAACGAATATAATATTTGATTATTTAAAAGAATTAACACAAATGTGTGCAATATATTTTTCGCGAATCATCTTTAAAGATAACTAAACTGTTGGAACAAGAAAGTGGGCGGTTAGGGGTAGGTGGGTGGTGGAAATAGGGAGTAAAGGGGTAGGTGCACAATCCAGATAGATCTTTGGCACCCGCACAAAATCCTTAGACGAGGAAAATAAATAGGGGGAAAAAAGTAAAAAGAAAAAAGGTACGAGGTGGTTCTTCGAGAAGTCAAAAGGGGGGCATGGCAGATCGTTAAAAGAGATTACTCGAACGATGACTCGTGACTTGCCAGTTTTCAAGCACCCTTTTCTATCACACATACATACACACATACATACATATAACTGCGATCGCACTACTCGAGCCAAACGAGTAGCACGTTTGCATCCCTGAACGTGGAAAATGAATAAAACAAAAAGAACAAAAATAAATGCAAAAAAGAAAGAAAAAAAGAAAAAGAAAGAAAGAGAGAGATGATGCGCTGGTTTTTAGAGGGGGATGAAACGAGATGTACGTTTGAATCTCGTCTAGGATTTTCTTCTGTCTTTGTTCTGTATATGTGCGATATGCGCGCGCAAATAACCAACCAACCACCGGAGGTGCAGTGGAGGTCATCCACCTGAAAGGTCGGGGTCACACTCGCGGTCGTAGCCCGACGGTTCTGACACCAGAGAGGGTTCCTCTTGGGAAAGAGGAGAATCCAATGATAGGGGTGGGAAAGAAGCTTGCTTCCAAGGTAGGGGTGGTTATATCGCCATAGCAACAGTCGCACAGTCAAGGCTAGACCATGAGCTCTTATAAGTAAGAGTGGGGAGGGGGCAGGAGGAGGCAGGAGGAAGTGGGAGGAAGTGGGAGGAAATGGGGAGGGGGTTAGGGGGTTGTACTACTACATGATATACCAATACTACTATTTTCTCTATCCTATGAACGTTTGTACACACATGTACACATGTACTCGTATTCCTGTATCTATAATCATCGTTTCTTCTTCGACTAGTAGGAGGAAGAGAGGGGGATGGGGGGTCGATAGTTTGGTGGTATTACGGGGGATATGCTAGCAATGCAGAGGGGGATGAAAGTAGAAAGACCAGACGTATATAACTACGTTCGTTCCAATTTTGCGATAATATCACTGATTTTTCTTCTCGGTTATAATTTTTTTTTCTCGCCCCCTACTAACTAAAGACCCTCCCGCCCCCCTCCGAACCACCCACCCACCCATTGGAGGATTAATCCTATTTTTCCATTAGTTTGTTTTCTTTTCTTTTACAAATTGTACATTAATTTTTTGGTCGCGTAACGAATCATCTTTATCCAAAGAATAAATATATATTTTTTTTTTATTCTTTTTTTATTACGATTTAGAAAAGAAAAAAGGAAAATGTTGTTGAGAACGACGCGGGTCGTGTATTATTATTATTATTATTATAATTAATTAAAATACAATTTAAAAAAGAAAAGAAAGAAAATATAATTGACTGAAGAAAAGAAGAAGAAGAAGAAAAAGAAGAAAAAAAATGATCACGCGTTAGAAATTTTTCTCGGGGAAACGATTTAAAAAAAAAAATATAAAAAAAAAAGAAAAAGAAATATATATATATTCTAAAAATATATTATCTACAAATATAATATAATATAATATAATTATAAAATATGATTCAGAGAGTACGTGTATAATAAAATCAAATACGTTTATAATACGAGAGAGAGAGTATATTATCATTATCATTATTATTATTATTATTATTATATAGTAAAATACATAAGCATACGCGGTAAAATTATTATCTTATCGTTCCGACACTTTAAACTTGTACCGATTAAACAAAATTATACGGATAAAAAATCAGACACATATGTGTGCATATATATATATATATATATATACTATAATGTAAATCATAATAAATTTCAATTATTTTCGATCGTTCGAATATACGATCTCATTCTTTTTTTTTTTCTTTTTCATACAAGAAAGAAACGGTCAGTGACATTTAGACGGTACGTGATCATAGCGATCGATGCACTCTCTCTCTCTCTCTCTCTTTCTATTTTTTTTTTCATTTTTTTTTCTCTCTACGAACATAATATAAGAATGATAATTGACTTTACACGAGAGAAAAAAGGGGGAATGGAAAATGCACGGTCACGTTGATTATTTCGTTCGCGTGACGTCACCCTCTCCCCCTCCGCCCCCAACCTTATTCCAACCACCCACCCACCCTGCACGTTCGTCGACCGTTTTCTCCCTCGACGACACGCGACTATTTCTTTCTCTCTCTCTCTCTCTCTCTCTCTCTCTCTCTTATTTTTTTTTTTTTTTCTTTTCTTTTCTTCTAAATCTTGACCTACCGTAAAATAACGTAACGCCATTTATCTTCGAGACGAGACCGGCCGTTGTTGTTCCGGATTTAAAAACAAAAAAATAAAACTGTGAAGTATGGGATGGATGATGAAAGGGGGACGAGGGAGAGGGGGTGGGGGTGGGGGTATCGTAAACGGGAAAGAGTGAGAGAGAAGTATATCAATCGATGACACTTCCATAATTAATAATCCTTACCGACAACTACGATGATAAAGGTCAACGAGGATCAACGATGCACAATACTTGCATTTAGTTTTACGCGAAAGTGTCGGAGGCCAACTATTGAACTCGCCTTCCCATGTAAAATATTTTCTATCTACGATACGTTGTAGTAATATTCCGTCTATAACCAACCAACCAACCAACTAACACCACCCTCTTCTCCTTTGTATTTATTATATTCATATATATATATATATATATATTTTATTTTATTTGTAATATATATATTTTTTGTATAACATTATATGCGTCAATGATTAACGTGTGGAATCATTCGTTTAATAATTATATTTTGTAATCAAAAATATCGGAATGAAAAAGTAATTATTTTTATCTACGATTCACACTTTCTTTTTTTTCCTTTTTCACAATCTTCGATCCACATTTTTTTCTTCTACTTTCGAAATGATTTTGTTTGTTTCTCTTTTCTTTTCTTTTTTTCTTTTTTGTTACTTTTATAAAGAAAATATTTGCTAAAAATCGAAATGTTTATTTAGATAATATTATTATATTAAATCGTAATTCTGTTAGATCGTTATATTGGTACTATATATTTAATAATAATATATTTGTCGAAAAGAAACGATAAAAGAGTATGAAAATATAATATGTATTTGATTAAAATGAAAATCTGTTAATTCTTCTTAAAACGGTGATCCATCAAAATAAATGTAATCCCGTCAATGAATGATTCGAATGAAAATTATTTATCATTCGATCTTTCAATCAACGATACGTAAATACATTGTGCAGTTTTGTATATATATATATATATAAAATACGTAACGAGATATTTTCAAGGGTGACCGATTGAATCGAGATAACGCAGTTTTATTTTCGCAATGTCAAATTCACGAAATCTTTAACGATAAAACGAACAACGATATTCTTGGAATAAAGAAATCTTTGTCGTCAATTTCTTTGTCGTAGGTCGTCAACGAAATTTGTCGTCTTCTGACGTGTGCTTACAAACACGTTCGATGTATTTTTATATACTTAACGTATGCATGTGCGTATGTATATATATATCTTCGTGTGTGTGTGTGTGGTTGAGTATACGGATTTTTTTTTTTCTTTTTTTTTTTCAAAGATGATGTTTACCGAACACGCCCGTTGAAAAATATTTTAGAAAAGAAAAAGAAAAAATAAACTGTGTTAAATAATAAAAATTATAATTAAATAATTCGCGATAGTTTAAAATGTATTTTATTCTAATTATTTATATATCTATAAATAGAAATCATTTATTATTTCATCATATAGAGATAAAACATGAAATTACATTTATAATTATTTGTAATAATTTTATATAATATTATAATAATATAATTAAAATAATATATAAAATAATATATAATATTATAATAATTTGTAATAATTTTATATATGTATCTCTCTGAAAAAACAAAATGAAATATTTTATAATTAAATAAAAAAAGGAAAAATGAAATTACTTTTTATACGAGATGTAATATAAATTTTAAATATAATCAATAAAATATTACAATTAAATGTGTGGGACAAAACAACACTGTGCATAAAATTAAAATACAAATTGTACGAACGTGATTACTCGAATATATGTATGTATACATGAATATATGTATGTATACAATATGTATGTATATTTGTATCGAAAAGAAACGATAAAGGCTACGGGGTTAAGGAAATAAAAGCATAGATACGAAATGCGTGTCTGAAGATACGATATCTTTTCTTAAACTCGGTAAAAATTGTCCTCTAACCGACCGTTCTCCGTTTCGAAATGTTTTAATGTTAACAAAAATTATCACAGGTGATACGAGGCGCCGTTTTACAACGCAACGTTTTTGCCCGGGTTGATAATTTACGAAAAGAACAAGAAAAGAACAAGAGAAAAAGAACCTACACTTATACTTGCCGATACTTTTTTTATTTTTCTCATACAATTCGGTACACTCAACACCAACTGCCATTAAATCTATTTGCCTGACATTCGAAAAACCGTTCTCGTCTTTATTATAATATTAGATTTTTCTTTTTTTTTTTTTTTCCTTTTCTTTTCAATAAACTCAAATAGAAACGAGACGATGAAAAATATATTTATTTACGAAAAATTCTTTTTTTTCTTTTTTTACATAATTATATATATATATATATAAATTAATTAAAATAATATAATGTAAAATAATATCGTTAAATAATTCGATTATATTTTTATATATTATATTATATATATCATAATTATTTATTTATTAATAAATTATTTCAAATTATTTCTCTATTTTTGTCTATCGTAAAAAAATATTTCGATCGAAACTTGTACGTATCTGTCAGTCGAGGTATTAATTAAAAAAATCTAAATAGCATAACGTGTATGTATGTGTGTGAGAAATGCATACAAACGTGAAACGTCATTCTTTTCGTGGAAAGCGAATTCGCAAGTCTCCTCACGAACACAATTAACAATAGTCTCTAACTTAAGTTCGTTATTTTAATATTTGACATAAATATATCTTTCTAAATTATGCTAAAGTATTTACGTATAATCTATCGATACAACTTTTTAATCGTTTGCAATATCACGTGGTAAATTATTATTTCCAAAATCTTTTCCAAATTGTTATCGATCGAATTATTACGAGATAAAGAAGAAAAGAAGAAAAATAATTCAACCCAAAGAGAAATAAGAAAGCGAAAAAATATATATTATATTTTCACTTATTTTATAATTTTATATTTAACTTTCGCGATAATTCTAATCACGCTTCGTTAAATTCCCATTAAATTTTACACGCGTAGTGTACTTTTATTTAACTTTTTATCGTTTTAACATTTAAACGATAAATTTAGATAGTTAGTTTGATCGTTCAATTTTATTTTCTAAATATGAAATGAATAAATAAAAATAAAAGAAATAATAATTTCACAAAATAGAATAATAAACGATTTGAATGAAAATTCGCGTGTTATATATTCTTACGTAATTAATAAAATACGAAAGTCTCAAATGAAAGAAAAATGAAGATGGGGAAAAAGAAAAAATAGGAAAA
>NW_014569551.1:64220-74705 GCF_001313835.1 Polistes canadensis
GGGTGGGGGGAGGGGGGGGCGCTTCGGAAAATTGCAATAAACAAATAAATGATTGATTTAGATGAATCGAATGGTTGGGTGGGGTGAGTTTAGTGCAGAGTGGGTCAGAGTACCTCTCTAAGGGCTTGGAACAAAGACCGGTTCTCGTATGAAGGTCACTAGTTCAATGGCGCCTATATACGCGCAGAAACTCCTTGCCGAAGGCCGTTTCACTTTCGTCGAAGGCTACCAAAAACCGTTTCGAACGTTTCTCTCTCGTCTTCTATAAACCAGCAACGAATCCACTTGCACTTTCTATCATCTTTCAGGTTTAAAACCTACTTTCATGTGAAAGTATCATGTACCCTATCCCCCCCCCGTCCCCCCGGGTATACTTTCTGCGAGAAATCACGCAACACATAGAAAATCCTAATAGAGAAAAAAAAAAATATATATAATCACGTACTTTTACTTTTATTTACTAGAAGAAAGTTAATCCTACTACGATATGGTATGTGTGTATATTTATTATTTTATTTTTAACAAAAATAAATGATAATGATTAATTATTAACGAATTGTGTACTGTGCTTTTTCTATTAATAGCCAACAATTAACAATTTAACAATTTCATTTGGAAATTGTTTTGCACAAGATTCAATTTATTTTATTTCTAATTATTTTCCCTTTTTTTTTATCTTTTCGGTCACATTTGAAAATTTAATAATATAACGTGAAATGTAATATTTCTTAAAATTGATTAAATTAAAATTTATATAAACCTGTAGGAAAAAAAATCATAAATCATATAAAAATGATCCATTAATACAATTTGCCAAAAATAATAATAATAATAATAATAATAATATCGTTTTTTTGTTCTATAAGACCACATAAAAACGTAACACTGATGCAATACGTAAACTGTGAATAATAATAAAGAAAAATAATAATGATATTACAAAAAGAGAAATAGAAAATAAGAAAGATTTTTTTCGAGGAAGGTAAGGTTCGAGAATAAGAAGAAAAATATCGAAAAGGAAAATGAAAATCAGGTGGAGTAAGATGTTATTCCAACGAGATGGAATTAAAATCTGAGAATGAGAGTTTCGCTTTCTTAAGGCTAACTCTCACGCGAACTGACGTTGCTATCTTTCACGGCGAGTTTTCAGGACCCCCCCCCCCAGTTGGTCGTCACGATCCGGTTTCTCTCGAAAACTCTCATTTGCGTTCTCGTTTTCATCGAACGATCGCCATAAGCAGCAGCAGCAGCACGTTCACTTGAAGATCGAAAGTGGAGAACGCTTAGGGTGACCTCACTTAAAGTTAGGTCATTGAACTTTCACTCGTCGAAAGTATACGCTAATAAATACCATTATCTTTTATCTCATTATTATTATTATTATTGTTATTTGCATTTTAATCATTACATTTCGTTACGCTTTTCTAATCACTTTTTATTTAATTAATTAAACAAATTTTTTTGTATTATTATTATACGGGGGAAAAAATTTATCAACGAGGATCGTTGGATTATTAAATTGTATTCATTTGTTGTTTCATTTTATATTCGTATTAATCGTAGAAATAAGTTTTTTGCTTGTTTGGGAACAAAATCAAATCGAATGAATATTTTTAAATATTAAATGGAATGTATAGTTAAGTAATGGGTTTGTCGTTCTTTATTTTTTTTCGTTCCATTGCATAATATAAAAATTATCCTACATTGGGTTTAATTAATTTCGAATGATTTCTAAAATAAAGGGTACCTCTGTAATCATTTCTTTTCAGATTTCTGCACGACACTCGATCCAGGATTGATCACTCGGATTTATCATTAACCGAAAACAATGCGAATTTCTTTTTATCTTTCGTTAAATTTTTGTTATACTACGTCGAAATTTTTACAAGGTCTATAAATCCAAGACCAAGTGTTCTTTTTTTATTTTTTTTTTTTTTTTTTTAAAACGATCGTATCATTCAAGATACGACGACAAATTTACAAACGAAATTAATTGTAAATACGAGAGCTTAACCGAACGAAATGTTTTCTCTCATTGTCGAAATAAAGATCTTTATCTTGTTAGATATAAAATATGTCCTTGTTGGTAATAATCGTGAAACGTATCTGATACGATCGTTTAAAAGCCCATAACCATTGCGAGAACATGAACAAGGAAGGCTTTCTCTGACGGCCTTGAGCCGGTACTTCAGCCTCGAAGCGACATGAACTTGAACCAGTCTTGGTTTCTCTCTCTCTCTTTCTTGCATTTCGCAAACTATTTCACTTTCCTTCCAATCTATTTTCACTTTAGTTTCATTTCTGATCAATTCGCATACAATCATTACAATAATCATCTGAATTGTATTAAAAAATGATAACCAATAAAAAATAAGGTTACAAGTTACGAATAAATCATACAAATTGAATGATCATTCAAACAACAATTATTAAACGAACGATAACAAAAAAAAGAAAAAACATAGTATCGATATTTATTCGACAAACTCAACAAAATTTCGGATCGATGCATAAACTGATTTATTACTATCTCAAGTAAATAAATCCTAAAAAAAGAAGTACTCTATATTACTTTCTTAATCCAATTCTAGATGAATAATATAAGTACGTGCGAGAGAGACTCTTGTTAGAGGATGCATAAAAATAGTTATAAGGGCCTCTTGAAATTCTATGTGTAAAGGGTTGCTATACCCGAAAACATCAAGCGTGCAGAGGTATTCTGTAAATAGAGCGAACACGCGAGGACCTCCTTTGAGAGTAAACCGACCTTGTTCCTGTCTCGCTGTTACACAAACATACCTATACATATATCCAGTCATCCAGACACACTTATACATATACATATATATATAAAGACTCTCTCTCTCTCTCTCTCTCTCTCTCTCTCTCTTTTTCTTCCCCTTCTCTTTTTCACTGTAGGTTAACACACAAAACTCTCTTTCCCACTCCTGTCCGGCTCGTTATCGCTCTGGTTCTACCCCTACCCATAACCCAAACAACACACACACACACACACCATCAATGTTCTTTCTCTATTCTAACTCATGCGTGCTATAACACGTCTTGTCCCTAACCTAATCCAACGAGAGACGGGCTGAGCTATACCCCGCTCTGCAGGCGGCACCCAGTCGCGCTACATTCGGACCGGTTTCATATGATTCAGGTCCATCTAGATAGATCTAAACAGCTACGCGTCAGGATCCACGTAATACGGCTAGCCATGATGATATTCCCCTCGAGTTATTCACCAAACAACTCTCTATATTCCACTCAACAATTCCCTAACAATAAAAGATTCTATTTTTCTTTCATTGAAATAACCATTTGTTTTTATCTATTTTTCTCTTTTCTACTCTCTCTCTCTCTCTCTCTCTCTGTTTTTTTGTTTGTTTGTTTGTTGAAGTTATACTTAAGTCTTTTGGCGCGTTTTGGATTTTTGTGAAGTTAGATGCGATCGAATAATCGACACCCACGAAGTTGTTCGATATTTACGATGCGCGGGCAAATCGATTTCTAATTTACCGGCGTGAAGTTATTCGTAAGTAAATAAATTAGATTGTAGATATTTTAATTAAAATAAAGATCAATGGTATTTAATATTTTCATTTTTTATTTTATCATATTATCGTCTTTTCGACAAATATAGAGTATTGTATTAGTACGCGAGATAATTGAAGTTATTTTTGAGGTTTTTGAGGTTATGTTCGTTTTCGTACGCTAAAGAAGTATAACTTACTTACGTGCGTATATAAGTACACACATCAATTTTTTATTTTTCTCTATACATAATATTATTAATTGTTAACACTTGAACTTGTAGTTATTGTGTGTGTGATGGTTGCTAAATTGTTTAAATTGAAAATGAATTATTTGAGTATTTTTATCTTATTATCTTATACGTAATTTGTTAGTTTTTATTTATAAGTAAATTGTGTATTATAGTTTCTCTTTTTTAGATAATTAAATTGTTTTCACATCAGTATGGAAAATATGTTAAAATTGACAATGATGTAGATTATAAACACCTAATTTAAAAAGTTATACAAGTAGCTATACAATACGAGGACAAACATTCACCGAAAATTATGTTTGCGGATGACGTGTCTGACGTCAGTCGACATTTCGACGAGTTTGATAACAATCTACGTTTCTTTATACGGAGATCTTTAAAAAAATAAAAAGGATGTGAGTCGTTTCTCTGTAGTATAGAAGCCATGACGCAGTTCGTAGATTCCACTTACGAATTGGACATTCAAAATCATTGTTTTTTTTTTTTTTTTAGAGTCTTCTTCTTCATTCTTTTCGGTTAACCAAAGATCGAATGTTGAAAGTTTCGATCAGAAAAATATATTTGTGTATTTTAAATTTTACACACGGTTGAACAAACTGTACCGATAAGTTTCGGCGAATAAAATCCTTGACCTCTCTTTTTCTCTCGATCTGACCTAGAATAACCTAGAAGAAATTTTTAATACTAACCAAGTCGACGTATAATACAAAGAAGGAATTTAATACCTGCTACTATTAAGCTCATTAAGTTTCATTCATTTTCTAAAGGCATTCACATAAGGAGGGACCTGATCCCTTAAAGATTAGCCTCGTTTGTCCCTCATCTTCTTCTTCAATAATTCGTGTCTTCAATTGTCAAACTAGTCCTTAGTTTAATCCTCGTGTAGGATAATTATTTTCAATACTTTTTATCCTATGATAAACATGTTACCATTAAACGTATAATATTTGCTAAATCTTTCAAACGAAAATTTGTATGAAGTAGTTTAATGACTATATACGTGTCCTGAAACTAATCCTAATTCAATAAGATTGTCCTGTTTGTTTTTTTTTGTAATCTAATCGAAAGTTATGATATTATTTACGTAAACTATATTGTTACATATATCCTTTCCTGATTTATCAGACTAATCTAAAATTTCGTAGATTTTTATTTTCCGATTAAACATTTGTGTCGAAATATTTAAAAAAGGAAAAAATATTTCAACGAATGAAGTTCGTTCAATGAATTTCGAATAGAACAATCGATTAATACGAGTCTGCTTAAGGGATAATATTACAACTTGAATATCATACTACGAGTATAAAAAGAGACATATATATATATAATATAAATACATAAGCAGGAATTTGATAAGGCATTTGATTTCGAAATAAAGGTCCGGTCAAGTTCCAACCGTTTATAAATTCGATCGAATCCGAAAGTGGGAGGAACGCTGGCTTGTTGATACGTCGTTGCATCGAGATGGATGGATGGTCATGGAGAGTGCGTCGAAGCGGGTTGCGGGGGCTGATCGATAAAAGTGGCGGCGGTTGGGTTCACGAGCCTCATTCAAGGACAAGGCCATGTGATAGCGGCCGCGCAACCGCGTTCGCGCATTCGACCACCCGTGCCTATCGGAGAGCCGTTTCAACTCAGGACTGTATCTATTAACCCACGAACCAACCCTCCAAAAAACACTCCACTTTTTCATTCAAAATAATGTTTTTTTCGGTTTTTTTTTTGAATTTATACCTTCTTTTGACGCGTTTTGGATAGTGAAGTTAAATGTAACCGAAAAATCTACACCACGAAGTTGTCGATGATATTTACGATGCGCGCGCAAATTGAAGTTATTTTTGAGGTTATACTTCTTACGCGTGCAGTTTTTTTTGTTTTGGTTTTTCTTCAATTTATATATTAGATATTTTCTAATATTAAACCCGTTGAGTATATAAGTATTGTGTCTCATAGGGGCTACAATTTTAAGATCTGATATAAAATATAGTAACGTTGATCACAAATCATGCACATGACATCCATTGATAGAATATATGCTGGTCACTAGTGACCGCTACGTAGTTGTCAGTATTTTTTTAGGGTTTTATTTTAATTATCTTTGGAATAATATATAATAAATGATTGAAATAGTCATATGTTCTCAAGAATAACACGAACCAATAATGTTTCTCGTGTTGCTTGAGAGAATTGTACAACGTAATAATTGTTATCGGATAAATATTTAAAATAAATTTATCGAAGATAGAAAATAATCGAGAAAAAATGTGTGAACGAATGTATGAGAAATAGGGTTCGATGTTGATTCGATACAGTCCTGGTTGATATTCCTAAAATGTGTCTCTCCAAATATACAAATACTTTTCTCGTGTTACACTTTCGTCCTTCCTATGTCTTATTTAATGCATAATTTTGTTTGAAAATCAAATAAACGAAATGATTCTTTATATATATATATATTTTATATATATACTCACGTATATTACTCTTAGCTTTTCAATTATGTCTTGGAAATAACCGATGAAAAAATAAAAGGAGAATACATACTGAAGTTCCATAGCATAGAAGGAATTCTACTCGGTCTGACCTACGAAAGAACAGTTTTTTAGGTTAGGTTACGGAATGAATAATAAAGAAAAAAGAATAAGAATAAGAATAAGAAGAAGAAGAAGAATAAGAGAAGAAAGGAAAAAGAAAGAGGATGGGAGAAAGAAGTCAAGATTATCTTTAAGATAAATCAAACACGCACACATATATACTTACATACCTACATATATGTAAACTAATATCAGAAAGTCGTTGGACCCGAGTGGTAGACTGAAGCATCGGGGAATGGGTGGTGAGACTGGTAATAAGGGAAAAGAGATGAATTTTCGAACGGGGAGGAGGGAGTGATGCGTGTGAGCTGGGAGATCATTTCTCTCTCTCTCTCTTTCTCTCTCAAAAAAGAGAAGAAAAAAAAGACTACATGTAGTAAATTTAAAATCGTATTGCTCGTGTGCATCGTAAGTATCGACAACTTCGTAGTGTTGATTTTTCGGTCGGTGTGCGCGCGCATCGTAAAAATTCACTCTCGTCACTTTTTATTTCTCAAAATGCGCGCCAAAAAAAAAGTATAATTTGAAAACTACATGTGTAGATGTATGCACACACGTAGCATGGGGTCACAGTTTCATAGTATAACTAAATAAGCAAGCAAGCAAGCAAGATTAAGTATGTTTATGTAGATGCATATACGTATATGTCGTAGATCGTCTGACGCTATAGGTCGGGAACGAGAGTGTGTGTGTGTGTGCGTGTAAAAACGAATGAGAGACCGAGGTAACACGAAGGAGACCGAAGATAAACGATATGTATGAGTGAGAGATTAGTCTGAGCGAGACCGGGAACGAGGTTAGTACGAGTGAGACCGAACTTACGCGAGTGAGAACGAGTAAGTGAAGTAGTATTATACTCGGAGGGGGAGGGAAATCGCATATGAGACGCACTTTTATGCACTACACTGTAAATCCGTGGTCGGTCGTCCTCGCGTTTGCGAGTCGGTCGACCGCGCACACTCTCACTTTCGCCGACGCCGATGACGGTTCGTGTCGTCGTCGGTTCGTCGCCACCCGCGTGTACGACGACAAACAACAAACAAAAAAATCAACCAACCAATAAACAAACGTGACTTTTATCGTATTAGAATTTAGACAAGCTTGAAGAGATCAAATACGGACAATTTTTCGGTAACGAGGAGGAGAAGGAGAAAGGGGGAGTGAGAATTATGCACGAGATTTGACATTTTCGGATTTTTTTCACATTTTCGGATATCTTTTGTATTTAATTATTAAGAAAAGATATATATATATATATATAAAAATATAATCTATTGTTTAATTGAGATTTGTAATCGAATGGGAAAATAAATTCAATGGGGTGGAATTAATCGAAATATACAAATCTTATCGAGATATATAAATAAGAAGGAAAAAGATAAAAAAGTAGAGCGCATTCGAGTTGGGTAGATAAAAAATAAGACATATATTATCTCGTTGATTCACATCTTAAATGAAAATTTCGGATATTTCATTGACTTTTGAGTTTCTGCAGAGGGGTAGGGGGTGGTTTCGCGCGAAACTGTCTTATTAGTTCGAAGTACTGCCGCGAGAGTTGCCGCGGCAGGTGGCACGCGCCAGCAGCGGCGTCGGCGGCGGCAGCAGCAGCGGTGGAGGTGGTGGAGGTGGTGGTGGAGGTGGCGGCGGCGGTGGTGGCGGGTGGCAAAGACATTGACCGTGACATTCGCGTCGGGAACGGGCCGCACGTAGTACGTACGAGAACGCGAGAGACGAGTGAGTTGCGAGATAAGACGATAAGCACAACAGTAGTACTCTAACAGTTACTGACAACAGCAGACAGTAGCTGCTGCAGTTACAGCGCAACATTAGTAGCAGTAGCAAACAGCAGAATATAATAGAGTATCGAGAACGAGTATAAAGATAGATAGATATATTATAAAAAGAAAGTATCTTCTCTTTCTTATAGAGATCATTGAGAAGACGAACGTGTGTTTAACGTGACGCCGTAGATCCACGCGCATAACTTTCGATCGGAATAATTCACGAATCTGCGATTTTAGTGATCGGTTAATTAGTGTGTTGTATTGTCATATTATCATGGGATAGTATTGTACGAGTGATATAATCACAAAGTGGACTTTATTATTGTTGGTTTTTGGTTTATAATATTTTACATGTGACGAATAATAGATCTAGGTGATGATATTATACGTGTTACCTAAAAAAATAAAGTGCATTGATTAAAGTTGGAATAAGAGGAAGTATAATAAGAAGAAGAAGAAGGAGGAGGAGGAGGAGGAGGAGGGAGGAGGAGGAGGAGAAAGCATTGGGTAAACTAAAAGGATTTTTCTCTTGGGACCCGCGTGGTGCGGGGTGGAAATATTTGAAGGTGGCTCACGCGGCAAGGGACAGGGCCGCCGAATTGCAGGCGGAAGTGAGGAGTGCCATCAGGGTGCTGCATGGCTGGTGTCCGAGGCCGCCGGGCCAGGGACAGGGCCAGGGACAGGGACAGGGCCAGGGACATGCACCCGGTGGCGGTGGTGGTGGCGGTGGCATTTCACGTTCCGATACGGTCCTGATGTCGCCCCAAACACAAATACGATCACCTAGGACTGCACCTGTTAACAATAACAACACCAACAACAACAACAATAGTCCTAACAATAATAGTAATAATAACGCGGGACCACCTCCACCACCACCACCGCCACCACCACCCTCAGGTACAGTCGTTGTCAGTTCGACTTCGAGTATGAGACCACCGCCACCACCACCACCTCCACCACCTCCTTCGAGAGCCAGGTCCTCCGATTCTAAAGGACACCACGAGGAACCAACCAGCTCAATACCTGATCTCGGTGAGTTTAATGATCATTTATTTTTTACATTCATTTTCATTTCTTTATTTGATATATTATATTATATTGATAAATATGTATCTTAGGGAAATTGGACATTAAAAGGAACTAGAACTAGAGATTATTAATTATTATTAATTAGTCTATATTATAATTATATATTATATATTGATATGTGTAATATATATACTAGAACTAGAACTAGTTCTTTTTAATGTCCAATCTCCCTAAGATACATATTTATTAATAATTATATTTTTAAACGAGAGAAATAATTAATTGAATTATATTATATAATTCTCTTCAGTATTTCATCTATATAAGTTTCTTCGTACAATTCAATTAGCTTAGTATTCAATTATATCAAAGTTTTCATGTTATAATGATGGATTTATATATGATATCAAAATTGTTTCATTCGAGAAACAAAATGATAGATAAAAATGATTATAAAATTATCTCTTGCATAGTTCTCTTTGTTCGTTAGTTAGATTCTTTTTCATGAGTTCCCGTTGCTCATACTTCGATCGCTTCTTCAACACAGGATCATGTTTCTTCTCGGAAGCGCGTGTTTCCGATCGTCTCGTACAATACATATACCTACACGTATAATAACGCATGACAATATGTGATCTAAGGATATATATATATATATATATATATATTTCCTCGATGGGTATATAAAATTAATAATAAATATAATTTATTCATATTATTCTATTGTAATATAAGAAATTCCTTACTCTCGTATCGTGTTATTATTATATTATTCGTATAATAACTAATACAATTCACAATCATCACACAATTCAATTCTAATCTAATAAATATCTAGAAAAGAAAATTTCTCTTTGAGATGTTATTGTTTCTTATTGTTAAAATGTAATTCGTTTCATTCATTCATCGAGGGACAATAAAACAAACAAATTATTTAGATTCTGGATGTTGTCTCTTTTTTTTTCTTCTTTTTTTTTTTGTTTCTTTTTTTTTTCGTTACTACAATAACTCTTATCTGGGCCAGAGTGTGTGTGTGTCTGTGTGTGTTGTGTTAAGCTAAGCTTGCGTCGAGAATTTTTTATTATTTTTTTCTTCTTCTTGTTTTCTTTCTCTTCTCTTCGTCGTATTTCTTTTTTTCACTCGAAATTTTCATACGTTACTTTGTTTCGTAAACGTTCGAACGTGAGTTTCAATGTAAAATACTTGACACGCGAAGTTGTAAGGTCAAAATTTACAATTAAATGAGAAGGATGAGAACGAGTAATGGGGTGGTGGTGGGGGCACA
>NW_014569551.1:74780-76032 GCF_001313835.1 Polistes canadensis
TTTTTTTTTTTTTTTTTTTTTTTTTTTTTTTTTTTTTCAATGCTAAAATGACACGAACGATGTTGATAAAACTACGTCGGAATCGTATTCTAATACATTTGAATATTTCCATGCGATATTATGGTAATTAAAAGTTTATGCGATTTTAGGTCGATCGAATTATTTATTTCAATATTTTTAATTCGAGCTTATAGGTCAACATTTTTTCGATTGATCGAAAAGTTCGGTGTGATAATTTGAACGATGAATTATTTTCTGCTTTTTTTTTTTGTTTCTAGAAAATGTCTTTCAGATTGTACAACAAATTTCACGTGTTTGTAGTATTATTCGATAATTAACGATATTTATAGTAAACAATGTCGAGAAATTATTTTAATACAATATTGAATGAATTTAAATATATAAATTCTTTTTTTTTTTTTAATTATTTTTCTTAGAGAAAATATTTGTTATATCAGGTTATATAAAAATTCTTTAATTTCATAGATTTTTAAATCGTAGAGAAACAAATTCGTCGTGTAAATAAGAGAACGCGTTATGTGTGTGACGAATATATAACATTACGGAAAAAGAAAGTTTTTATTCTTGTAATTAGTATGATTTTCTTTTTCTTTCTGTTTTCTTTCCCCCCCTCCCCCCTGCTTTTTTTTTTCTTTTCCTTTTTATTCTCGAACAGAAGAAAGAGACGCGGAAGAATAAGAATAGAATTTGATTTTTTTCGACACATATATATTTTGTGTGAATAATATATAGTTATAAATAAAAAAAAAAGAAAAACCAAGTTGTATACAATCCTTGAAGAAAATAAATTAGAAAATTTAACTTTGTTGGTTGTTGGTTAGTAATACATACTTGTTGAAATTGTATTATATTATTGTGAGTATTTAGCATGTGTTACGTTCCATGTTTACTCTCTTAGCCCAGTAATTTATACACAAATATATATATATATATATATGTGTGTGTATTATACACATAAGTAGTTAGGTACTTTTCAATAACGATAAGCCTGGCTCAACAATGCTGAAAATAAGCTGTCGACAGTGATCAAATTTATATATTGTTAGATTTACTAATGAGATACTTCAATTTTTATAATACACAATTTTCTTCTTTTTTTTTTTTTCATATTTATATTAATAAAAAATCATTTCAGTATATAGTTCAGATATATTTGTCGATTTAACGATGAAAAGAAAATCTCTACCATTAATCGGACAAATGAAATTATCCAATAATAATAATAATAATA
>NW_014569551.1:76505-77633 GCF_001313835.1 Polistes canadensis
TTTTCAATTTTATTTAAATTTCCATCATATAAAAGTGTTTCGTTTTTTAATTTTTATTTTTATCCATCGAAAATCTTAGCCCAATTTTTTTAAATTAAACTCGATAATAAGGAGAATAATTAAATGATCGATGATAAAAATTGGATTGATAGAGAAAAAAAAAAGAGGAACAAAAATATATTTCAAAAGGAACGAGTAAGGAAATAAAAAAACAAAAATTCATTCGTATGATAATTTTGTTCGAAAATTATTTCTATATTATATTTCTTGACGGTTCGATTTAATGTTACATTTATTTTTTAATTTTTGTAACCCTTTTGTTGTAATGTAATCTTTCGTATTATTTATATTTTTAAAAATGGAACATTATGAAATTTATAATATTATTATTTTTTTTATTTAGAATACATTAAACTCGGCATAATTTGTGTAATTATTAATTTTGATTGATTGAAAAAAGATGAAATAATTATTATCAAACTTTTAATCTAATATATGTATATATTTTTTTGTCTCTTTATATATACGAATATAAATAGAATTAGAGAATTAATATAATATTCTTTAGGTTAAAAAATCAAATTGATTAGATTAATGAAAAATAAATATAAATAATTAATGATAGTATAACGTGTATCGCGTATTAGAATATTTTTCTTTTTTTTTTACCTTTGTTTACCTAAAATAAATACGTTGTTAAAAAAGAAGATGTTAATTTAATATTTTTCCTTTTTTCTTTTAATTACGCGCGTGTTGAAGATTTTCAATTAGTTTCAATTTTATACAACACAGTGTGAAGAAATTAAATGCTTTTTTGTTATGGAAAATTTCAACTAAAAGTTTTCCTTAGAATAATAATAATATCACCTTTCTCATGATCAGAGTTCAGATTTCGTTTCATCGTTAAATTAAGATTCGTTGATTGATATATTCATTCTAATTTTTCTTCTTTTCCTTTCTTTTTTTTTTTTTTTACAGGAAGATGAATTTCTTTGAATATAAATTTTTTATATATTAATATAAAAAAATAATATAAATCACATGGACACATGAAATATTAATTAAAGCATCGAAATTAAATTAATAATATGATATTGATATTAAAATTAAAATTAAACAAAAAACAAA
>NW_014569551.1:77692-84837 GCF_001313835.1 Polistes canadensis
AAAAAAAAAAAAAAAAAAGAAGAAGAGAAGTTGTTGAATGTGTACCAGGCCAAATTTGTATTTTAAAATAATCTTCGGCTTATCGAGACGCGACATGCATTATCTTTTTTTCTTTTTCTTTTTTTTTTTGCTAAAGGCCAAGGCTCAATGCCACATTGAGGATCATGTTTTTTTTTTTTTTTTTTTTTTTAAAGAAATAAAGTAAATCACATGGACACATGAAATATTAATTAAAGCATCGAAATTAAATTAATAATATGATATTGATATTAAAATTAAAATTAAACAAAAAACAAAAACAACAACAAAAAAATCGTCGTCCCCACTCGTTTATGATCATTTCAAATAAAATAAAAATGTGTATCACGGTTAAAAAAAGAAATATGCGTGCATGATTATATATCAACGTTGATTAAAATTTGTAAAAGATTTATTCATATCAGAGTTAGTTTGACTTCTTATTTAAATGAAGAACACAAGAAGAAAAAAAAAAAAAATAGTAGAGAATATTTTATTTGAAAAATACGTCATTAACGCATTGAAGAAAAGAAAAAGAAAAAAAAAAAAAGAAAAAAAAAAAGAAGGAAAGAACAAAGTGTCACTCATGGATTATAATTTGCATAAAAAGAGGTTTCATTCGCGCTTAGATTCATTCCAAATGCGCTATTTAACTAGAGCATATCGTATATCAATTAGAATAGAAAAAAAAAAGAAAAAAAAAAAGAAGCATTTTATAACTTTGTTAAGAGAATAATTAATCAACGTAATGTACAATGTTATACAATGTTATAGACAATGTATTATACTCGGTATTTTTCATTATTCGTTTCACGCACATAACTAAACATTTAATTTGTTTCCACTGACTCTCTTACGTGTTAACTAATATCTTATTCTTCTTTAACTTTAACCTTTAACAATCGATTTTCATATTCATTTCCTTCCTATGTATTTTTTCTTTCTTTCTTTTTTTTTTTTTTGTTTTTGTTTAATTTTCTCATTGTTAGAATGTGACTCGTTGAGTACGATTTAAAAAAACAAGATGTATATTTTATTTCCTCTTTTTTTCTTCTTTTTTTTTTTTTAAAACAATCACGCAAGTATTGCAATGTATTGNTTGTTTCCACTGACTCTCTTACGTGTTAACTAATATCTTATTCTTCTTTAACTTTAACCTTTAACAATCGATTTTCATATTCATTTCCTTCCTATTTTTTTTTTTTTTTTTTTTTTTTTTTTTTTTTTTTTTTTACATATTTCGTAACGAATTGTGACACGTGCAGTACGATTTAAAAAAACAAGATGTATATTTTATTTCCTCTTTTTTTCTTCTTTTTTTTTTTTTAAAACAATCACGCAAGTATTGCAATGTATTGAACATTGAAGTATAGAACAAAATAAGGAGAGTGTTATATAGTTCATTTTAGAAAAGGGCGAAGCCGCATCGTGTATCATGGGCGCAGACACCCTTCAGACCCTTCGTCTCATGTCTGTTAGGGCGTGCGTGCGTGCGTGCGCGCGCACACATACGTACGTTGTTCACACGTTTACTTCCGACACACGCACGAAGCACGTGCGCGTCAAGTGTGTCCACCGTTTTTTTTTTTTTCTCTTTCTTTTATATATTATATCTTTCTTTCTCATTTACACATATACATTTTTCGAGATAGAGATAGAGAGATAGAAAGAGAGAGAGAGAGAGAGAGAGATAGTGTATGTGTACATAAGTTGTGATAAGAGGGGTGGGGGAACTGATGTGATGTTTCAAGAAAATTGGAACTTTGGAATTATATCTTTTTTCAAGGAAACAAACCGGAAATCACTATAGATATATATTATATATGTATATATGTATATATGTATGTACACGCATATATACGTATCTATTTATATAGTAATTATTGTAAATATGTTTAGGTATATGTTACAAATAAGATATATACATGCATATATATATATTAGTTTATCAGGAGTAAAAAATATTATCGATATCTTTTGTATAGAGAGATTACTTTTTTTATAGACAATCACACACACACACACACATTTATATTTATAGTTAATATTATTTTAAATCTCGAAATTATTTGAATTGTGTTATATTCAGATAATGGGATCATTTTAAATGTCTCCTTTCAACATTTTTTTTTTCTTCTTTATTTATTTTCGATCCTTCAAGTGTAGTAGCGGATTTTCTTTTTCAATCATTGCATAGAATTTTTCTTTTTTTTTTAATACTGTGCAAGGGAGGATAAAATTAGTATGACTGTGTTTTGTTGTTTGTGGTATATATGTTTGTCTAAAAAATTAAATTTATCAAATTTCGATTATTTATTTTTGAAGATAATTTTACGTTTACGCGTTATCGTATTGATTTTATATATAAATTTACGGTGTAATTAATAAAAAAAAAGACAAAAACAATTGTCTCAATTTAATTCGAAAGATTTCAACGATAGATATAAATTTTTAATAAAGTGTATCCTCCAAAATAATGTTCATCAAAATTTCATAATTATACGTTTCGTTTTCTTATTCGAATAATAATCAAAAACAAATATCATTGTTTTATATTTCAAATGTTCACGAATCTCTGATAAATTATATTAAGATAATAAATCACAGGATATATTAACATTATAATACAACATAATCACTTATACAAAATTGTTAATAAAGAACAAATTAAACGTAAGAAATACAATCGAGATAAAAAAATGATTAATAATAATTATTACAACGATACACACTTAAACAATATTTTTTAATACTTTACCATTATTATTCATTTATCATTTTTTTCTTCTTTTGTTTAAAAACAAAAACCAATTTGTACGTTTGACGTGTCTTTACTAATTAGTGCATCGTGTAGAAGGGATATTCTTGTTTGAGAGGTGCGAGAGAGAGAGAGAGAGAGAGAGAGAGCGTGCCGCGTGGCCAGACCCTTTTTCCAAGCCCTTCTCTCCCTTCTCCTTCCCTCTCAATCTTTTTACTCCCTCTCATCCCTCTGAAATCCCTCTGAAATCCCTCTCATCCCTCTCACCCACCGAATAACCGGCACGCACTAACACACATACGAATACAAACGAATACAAACGAATACAACCAAATATGTACGCGTGAGCCTGTTCTCCTCTTCCCTCCCTCCCCCTCCTAACCCTGATTCCTCTCTCTCTCTCTCTCTCTCTCTCTCTCTCTCTCTTTCTCTCTTTTTCTATCTTTTACCTTCCTTCTTTCTTCTTCTTCATTGTCTCGTCTACTTTCTCTCTCTCTCTCTCTCTCTCTCTCTCTCTCTCTCTTTCTCTCTTTCTCACTCTCCTTTAGGTTCTCTCCCTTTCTTCAGTCTTTGTGCACGTCTGGTGGTTCTCTTCTCAAGGGAAATGAAGTCTCGCTTATATGGGGGAAACTTGGCCGACAAAAAAGGATGATCATTGACGATCTTAAGACCGCATCACTTATTAGAAAGAAAGAAAAAAAGAAAAAACAAATAAAATAAAAGGGAAAAGAAAAAAAACTCGACCAAGTAAATCTAATTGTCGCCTTTGTTCTAGTCTTATATTTATTTTTCTATTAATTTTGTTTTGGCTTGGTTGGTTCGTTGGTTTTCTATTGGATTAGGATAGACAAATTGTAAGTTTCTAAATCATAGGGGGAGGTGGTTTAAAAATACTTTCTGTGTGTATTTTGATTATATTTTCTCGTTGCTTTTTTCCTTTTTTTTTTCGGTTTTACTTTTCGTTGAAATTTATTGATAAAAGATAGAGCATTTTTTTTTTTTTTTTGGTATATATATTCGCGTTTATTAATTACATTTTTTTTTTATATTTTTAATATCGGTTCAACCGAAATTCGATTGATTTTCAATTTTATAGAATTGTTTTTGTTCGTTAGTTTGATCTAATAGAAATTTTATTAATAATCAAACGAATATTGTAAATGATACGATCAGAGAAGATGAAAATTGATTATTATTTTATTTATCATTCGTTCGATGCGATTATTAATCGAAATTTGTTAATAAATTACAATTGGATCATTTATTATCCATTAATTCAATATCCAGTAGTACTTGATATTATATAATATCAACTATATAATATTTATTTTTGAATATATTTCTTGTATATAATTTGTATCATGTGTGTATATGATCATTGAACTAATACGAGACGTTGTATTATTATTCGTCGAATTATTTTCCAATTGTTAGAATGAAATTTGAAGACCGGATATCTTATTAACAAAATTATCGAATTGGAAGGTAAATTATTGTTTCTTCAAACCAATAGCCAATTCTAACGTCGCGACACTTTGAATGCGTCAATTCCCTTTAGTCAGTCATTGTTCGTTCAATGAACGAACATATATTGGGTCTTTGGTAAATGCCACTCGAGAGAGAGAGAGAGTAAAGCCATGTAAGTATACTTACATTTGTTCTGTGTTATGTTCTCTGTTATGTTCTGCCTTGACCCTGCTCGCGAGATACGTCCAACGTGTTTTGTAATCACGTAGGATAAAAATTTCTTTGACTTTTTCTCTCACATTTTCGATATCTATAATGTTACAAAAAAAAAAAAAGTAGTATAAAAAAAACGAGATGTATATGATTTGAATTTTGTTTTTTTTTTTTTTTTTTTTTTTTTGGTTATTCGTTTTTACTTCGAATGCTGCCGATTTTTATTATTTTTTTTCTTTTTTTTTTTTTGGATTTCTTTTTAACGAACTAGGATAACTAATTTAACGTATGATTTTATTATTAATTTTTTTAAATTAATTAACGTATAATTTTTTGGTATTATTTATGGATTTTATGGATAATTAATTATATTACAGTTTGATTTATTTTTAATAATTATTGAAACATATTAAATTTATGTTGGCATCGTGTGTTTTATTTGTGTTTAAAATAAAACAAAAAAAGAAAAAGGTATATACGTTAATGTCGTTTATTTAAATCGACATTATTATTAATAAATACGAAGATTATTTAATTTTTAATCAATTCAATAATTTTATAGGAAAATGATTATAATATCGTTATCAATTATAAATAAGGGGAAAAAGTAAAAAAAAAAGAACAAAAAGATTAACACACCTTGATGGGGTATCTCGTCCGTTCTTTTTCACGTCGTACGTAACGTTGACCATTACTACTGAAAACTAGTAGAGAAGCGTGACCAAACCACTTTTTTTCTTCTTTTTTTTCTTTTCCTTTCTCTACACTTTTCCACACGCGGTATTTGCTTATTTGATGAGAAAAAAAATAAAAAACTTCCGACTTTATCTTGCCTTACTTTTTTTTATGATTAATACATGATATCAAGGTCGACATGGGTCGTGAACTATGTTTTTGCCAACGGGGGAAACGGACAATGAACTTTTTTTTATTTCGGTTAATCGATTTAAAAACAAAAAATTAAATTAAAACAAAAAAAAAACGTTCATGACCATTGAAACCATTTTTTTTCTTTCTTTTCTGGCCCCCGTTCGTTAATTAAAATTCATTTTGGTACGTCAGTGTTGATTTACAAACGAATTTTTTGTTCACACGTCAATCGTGGACAAAAATATTCGAACGAATCCAAGTATAGTTAATTAAATGATTACGTTAATATCAACGTAACCAAACGAATTGGTATTCAAGTGTATCTAATCATAGCAATTAATTTTCACGAATAAATTACGTATATGAAACGTTTTTTTTTTTTTAAAATTAAAAGATATATAAAATAGATATAAAAATAAACCATTGCGTAGACTTGAACGTTTAGTTATTGAAATCCAATTAATTACAGTTAGTTAATCGTCAAATGTAAAAAAGAAAAAAAGTAATCGATAAAAGCAAACGATATATCGAATGATAATGATTTAATTCTACAAGAATTACGAGATCTAATAATTGCACAAAAAATATTATTAGAAGGTATAATCTAAACAAAAAACAAAAACAATTCTCTTCATCCTTTTTTATTCTTCCAAATATTACAATAATAATAATATAATATAATATAATATAATAATAATATAATATAATAATAATAATATAAATAAAACGTGTTTAAGAT
This sequence comes from Polistes canadensis, assembly GCF_001313835.1. NCBI lineage: Eukaryota > Metazoa > Arthropoda > Insecta > Hymenoptera > Vespidae > Polistes > Polistes canadensis. The sequence continues at coordinate 83,758 of NW_014569551.1, forward strand.
CACATATGAACGTATGTAAAATATAATAACGTTTAGTAGGAAGTGGTACCAAGTATTGTAAGTATAATATAGTTATTGTTAGTAATATAGTCAAACATAGGAGAAAAAGAAATAAAAAAAGAAATAAATAAATAAAGAAGTGTATATAGAAAGAGATAGATATCTATGGTGGAATCGTTCCCGGAACAGGCCGTATATCCGATGGAAATGGCGGGTCGGTGTACCGCGATTCCACCCCTCTGTAAAACTCTTCTTCCTTCGACGCTTCGAAATAGGAGCGCGTCGGCGTACACAGTGCAAAAAGAGAGAGAGAAAGAAAGAGAGAGAAAGAGAGAGAAGGTTGGAGTGTGAGTTGGATGATGAGGCGGGGGGTGGGGTGGGGGTGGGGAGGGGGTGACCATTCGCGAAGGGTTCAGTGTCTCGCAATGACCCCTGTTCACTCGGTAGTGCAAGACAAGGGGGAATGACCTAGTCCCCCCTCTCCTTCCGTCTGAAAAGCCCCTGGCAACATTGCAACCCGCTAGACTAGCGTGCAAAGTCGTCGTCGTCTTCTAGGCGCCTATTTTCTCTTCTTTCGCAAATCCTATTCTATTTAATACACAACTTAAAAATCATATTAAAATATATTGTATATTATTACGAAGATGTGTGGATATTTTCTTTTCTTTTTTTTTATTGTTGATTATTCAATCTGATCGATTTTCATATTGTTCATAATATCTCGTATTTTAATTTGTTTTCAAATTAATAATATTGTTATAAGATAAGATTAATATTTGATGTATAATATTAATCATTTTAATCATTAGTAGTTTAATAATAACGTATATATGTTAGTTAATCGAATGGGATTGTGGTAATGTTAAAGAATGAAGTTAATTTAATGATTAAACTGTTAAAGATAACAGAGTCGAGGGTGTGTTTTTTTTTTATTTTCCTTTTTTTTTTTTAAATGTTTCACGAACACGAATAAAGAGAAATGAACAGAATCGTATATAAAGAAGATAAAGTATCAGGTTAGAGTAAGCGTGTATTTAGAAGGATGTAGTAAAGTGGTGGTTGGGGGAGTGCCGTGGGGGG
>NW_014569551.1:84867-88718 GCF_001313835.1 Polistes canadensis
GGCGGGAGGGGGAGGGGAAGGATTGAGTTTTGATGGCGCCTGAAATGCGTTATTTCCGAGTTTTCTCTTTTACTCTTGCACGCGGGATTGGTTTATATCATGTGGGTTTGGTTAGTAAATGTGTTGGTCTATCGAAACTACCACCACCACCACCACCACCCTAACATTTTTCCTTTAGCTTTGTTTCGATGAACTTTTCTCACCACCACCACCACCACCCCGACTACCACCACCACCCCTATACGAAATAGTAGTAATATTCCAGAGTATTCTGTTTTAATGTAATAGTGTGCACTCACCCCCTTCCCCGTTCCCCATTCCCTTTCCCTTTCCCTCCCCCCCACCACAGTTGCAAGCTTTTACCTCGGACGAAGTGAATGCAGAGAAAAGGGAGGAGTAAAAGTGAGGGTAGAGGGGAAGAATAAGAAGAGGAGGAGGAGGAGGAGGATGACGAGGAGGAGGTGTGATGGAAAAGAGGGGTAGGGGTTGGAAGAGGGAGGGATTGAAGGAAAAGAGAAAGGGAAGAAGGGGCTGTTACCGTCGTCGTAGTCGTCAGTGCTGCCAACAGACGACAACGACGATGCCATTGCACTGCACTGGGTGAGGGTCATTAATCCGAGCAAGGCGAGCCGGTGACCTCGGCGCCAACGCCCGGAATCGATCCGAACCCCCTCAGACAGAAAAGGGGTGCAATGCACCCGCCGTTCATATAACACAACCAACCAACCAACCAACCAACCTACCCCTTTTCCTTTTACCACTTTCAAGAGTGCAGTTACCTGTTTATACCGACAGAGGGACAATTCTATTACCTTTCTTAGTTTTTATTTCCTTTTTTTTTTTTTATATTGTTTTGCGAGAGACTCACCCCACCCCCATACTTTTATTTTTATATTATTTTAATAATAAGATTCGTATTCGTGCGTTTTCTTTTTTAGAAGGGTTGAATTTAATATTTTTTAGAGTAAATTGTTATAATAATAATAATATTGGGTTATATATGCAGTTTATAGTATACACTATAAGCAAAAGCATGAGCTGTGTTTGTTGATTGATTATATATATAATGGAAGAAAATATTTGTTGATTTCAATCGTTATCTCGAGATATTTTTCATAATTATTTGATGTAAATGGATTTATTTTATATACGAAGGATTATTTTAATTTTGTTACTGTTTGTAATTTTTTTTTTCTTTTTTTTTTGGACGGGGGAGGGAATTATCCAAAGCTCTCGGTTGGTATCCAATAGTCGTATGAAATATTTTGTTGCACGTTCGGTTAGTATTTGAATAGAAGAAAATATTGTGTTTTGTTATTTGTAGTTAAGTATTTTAAAAATATTCGAATGGATTTATTTCGTACGGAGGATTTTCATTTCGTGTTGCGTTTATTTTTATTTTTTGTTTGTTTTGTTTTTTGCGAGATAGGTTTGAAAAAGATCAAAGCTCGCGAATGGTATTAGAAATCGCGTATGAATTCTTTTTTTTTCATAATTCATATTTCGAACAATTTGTTTAATGATTATTTTATTCATTAAATTAATTTAACTGTCCATGCTGGTGCAAAAGCCATTCGAAAGGATTTTATTTTATAATACGGGATTTAAATTTGTTCTGTGGTTTTAACTTTACTTTTGTTTTTTGTTGGTTAAAGTAGGGGTGGTAAATTTTTAAATTTTATTCGTGCTCGGTTGGTATTGGGAAAAACTTATCAATTTTTTGGAATATGATTGTATCGTTGAATCATAGATGGCTCTCGTACCACCATCTGGCCCAAGAACCGGGCCCAAAATTCTTGATGGTGAACCCTTGCCAACAGATGTCGATATGAGATCGAAATCAAAAACAATTGTTGTAATGAAATTATTATTAATTTTTATTTTTTATATAATTCCTACATATATGCAATCGAGATATAAATCCAATTAAATTTCAGACATTTATTTCAATGATATATATATATAAATATCACATCTCCAAACAATATAATAATTTATTAATAATAAAAATATTATTATATTATAATATTAATATATTATAATATATTATAATTATTAATAATACAAATTTCGTATTTTACGCGAGATATCAATGCGTTAGGTAACACTTTTCTTATTTTGTTTTATTTAGAAAGAAATTAAAAAAAACAAACAAACAAAAAAATAGTAAAGGTTTCGTATTACACGAAACGAGTGTCTTGGGGTTTCTTAAGAACAGATGTGTCTTCATCAACAACCCTCAAAATAGATTCGTCACAATTTTGAGTGCTTCCAAGATCCTTTTGATCTCGATGAGTAAATAGTTGTGCATAAAATCTGTTCGTACTAATGTTAATAATAATTTCATTCCTATTAAATTTGTCTCGAAGAAAAAATATTATCATTTTCAATTATACATTATACAACAAACAATTGGATTTCTTTTCTTCCCTTGTTTTTTTTTTTTTTTTGTCGATCATCTTAAGAAAAAAACCAATTTCGTTGGATTTTTAATTCGTGCAAATTACTCGTTAAGTTAGTTTTTCTTCGTGTATTTATTATCATCTTATTGCATTCACATTCTACAAAGTATATATTTTTTCTTTTGGTTTCTACGAGATATCTTTTTAAAATTGCAAGGTGGTTTAACGCATTAATCATACGTTATCGCGATTTACTTTAAGTCACAAGCTCGTTTCGTTATTAATTAACTATACGGAGAACTCGATTAAATCGTCCTTCATTTATACATACATTTTATATGTATACATATATACGTGTGTTTGTATTAAAGCGTGTTTTTTTAATCGTGAAAATAATTCATCTTCCTTTCAATTTAATTTCTTTTTTTATTTTCTTTTCTTTTCTATACACTTTAAAAAATTCATAAATATTTAATATTTAATATTATTTATATATACACACACACATATACGAGTGTAACTGATTAATGTAACACGTTGAATTAAACAAATTCGTTAATTGTGATTTTTGTTTTTTTTTCTTTTTCTTTTTCTTCTTTACACTACTATTGTATTTTTAGTTGAAATGTGTTTTCTAAATTTCTATTTTAATTTGGTTCAAGGACGATACTTGGAGTCAATTTTTCAAACGTTAAATAGATCTCTTAGAAAAATGTTGACCGTGAAAACTATTGTAAAAGGGTTGTTTCTTATGTAAATTTATAAAACCGAAATTCTAGTTTATAATGCTTTATTGTCTATTGTCAAACGCGTCTTTCGTTCTACATTTACGTTTATATAGATCAAGAATTTTTACGGATATTTTTCAAACGAATTCAATAGACAGAAGAAGAAGATTCTTTACGAACAATTTAAATCTTCAGAATGTTTCAGCAAGGGTTGTATTTCCTTAAGTGTTACAAATGGATGACCATTTAAGCTTTTCTTTTGGCAGGATCGAAGAAAAACTTGTCGAATAAAAGGGAAACTAACCATATCTACCCTTTCATTCTCGTTTACTATATAACAATCAATAATATTTTAGAATCTTACGATTTTTCTAATCCAACTCTTTTAACGTAACTGTAAATGTTTCAATAAGTATGATGTAAATTTGTAATAGGTTAACGCACAGTAATATGTGGTGTGTATTTGTTTTTTATATATTCTAGAATATTTATTAAATTATATTTTAATTTTTAACGAAACGTTTTTGATTCTCGAGATTTAGAAATATATAAAAAAGTAATGTTCGTGATTATTATTTCCATTTTTTTTTTTCATTTTCCTAATTCTCGAATATTCGTTTACATTATATACACATTTAGTTTTTTGTTATAGAACAAACTTATTATATAACAAAAAATTAAATGTGTATATAATGTAATGTGTTAATAATATATATATATT
>NW_014569551.1:90748-94728 GCF_001313835.1 Polistes canadensis
ATATATATATATATATATATATATATAAAAGGGGTATACTTTCCATCTGTTCATTGTATTATATATTAGCACACGCAACACCCCCGCACTTTTCTACCCCTTTTAAAATCCTAGTAAAATCCAAAATCACGTGAAAAGGGCTCAAAGGGATTCTTGCGAAAGGTGATGCTACGTATCTATCAATCTATCTAACTATACACAACCCATATACTCATACATACACATATATATATATGTAGTATCATTTCTATCATGCATTTTCGTTATTTTTACGAAACAGCTGCAAGATCGGAACTTATACTTATTTACTTACACATACATACACACATACACACATGCACACACTCAGGTGTTTGTGCTCCATGTAACCGTCGTCATTTGGGTTAAGATTTTTACGTAAACACCGGTTTCGGAGACACGATTTTTGGAAAAAGGGGTAACCTGTTGCAGTTGCATTATGCAGTTTGCAGCTGTCTCTTCTCGCAATGGGTTTAATGTTATATGAATTTTGAAAAATCGATGATGAATGTGATGGAGTAAACGATGACGATGTGTGTTAGAATAAAATATATATTCAATAGAAATAATTTCTATTTTTAATATGTTCCTTTTTATATTATGTGTATGCATATGTTATGTATTAGAAATATAGGACCCCCCCCTTTTTTTTTTGTTGCAGCTGTAGTGTCGTGTTCATTGTATAAAATAATTTGTCTCTTTTGTTATTTAACAATAAATTTAATTAATATTATATACGTTAATATGTGCAAATAATTATTAAATATAAGTATATATAATTATTAAATATAAGCAAATAAGTATTTTTTTTTTTTTTTAGTACGAATTAATATAACAAACATTTTTTAATTAATTTTTTTTATAATGTTCTTCTCGTATATTTGTGTATAGTATTAAATATCTATATATATATATATATATATGGTATTAGATGAAATTTGTTTCGGTAAAGAGAAACAAAAAGGTGGTGGAGTAGAGGGTGGGAGGAAAAGGGAGAGAAAAAAGAAGACGAGTGGGAGTTCTAGGAAAAGGGATATCATTAATCTCTAAGAATACTTCCGGCTGCGTACTATATCCGCTTGAGTAGTTAACTATACTTATAATACTACTCTCCTTTGGATGTTCCAAAATTAACACGCATTCCCTTTTAAACTTGTTCCTACTTTTCTATTCAGTAACATCATTCTCAACTAAACATTATGCGTACAACATGCATTAAATAATAATAATTATTATTATTATTATAATTTATTACATGTGTGTGTGTGTACGTTGAATAAAAATGAATTTCGAACACGAAGTATAATAACTAACAATAAGTTGGAATGTTTAAACAATCCAAGCAATATTAATAGATAATAATAATTATGTTTGATATATTATGTATTTGAAATAATTGTTAATTAATGTCTATTGTTGTTTAAAATCATGGAATATATGTTCGGTGCACCGTCCTCCTCGAAATTTATCTTCAAACTGGCACGTTTTTTTTTTTATTGAAAATTGTTTATATGACTTATCGTATAAAGTAATTCTATGTATAACAAATTTTATTCCGTTTATGCACATGCGTAACGTTAGGAAAGTCTCATATAAACAAAATTTAATAAAAGAAATTTGATAATCTTTCATGTCAATGGTGGATTTCGAAGAGGACGGTGCTCCGAACACATATTCAGTACTTCTAAATTGCAATATACATTTTTTCTCGATTATTTAACAATTATTATAATATTTTAATACACTCTCGTTATATTTTAAATTGTTTAAACATATATGTACTAGTATAAAGTATTACATATTTTTTTTTAACATACTTTAAATATTAAATGATTTCAATGTGATATTATTTTCGATGAAAATTTTTTCTCTCCACAGGAACATTTAAATAAATATACATTAGTTTAAACAATTATATAAAAATGAAAAGAATATTAAAATGAGAACGTTATAATCTTAAATTTTATTGATTAAGTAGATAATTTCCTTTTTACACATGCGCAACGTTTGGAAAGTCTTATAAACAAAATTTAATAAAAGAAATTTTATAGAAGACAATGTTTCATTTCAACGATAGATTTCCAAGAGAGATGCCGTATTTCTAAATTAAAATATACATATATTTAGATTAATTAACAATCAATTAAGATAATTTGAACACAGTATTATATTTCATTAATATTTTCGATTGTATGTAACCACACACACAAAACATACCCATATATATATATAACACTAACCTAGAACTTTCAAGAATTATCACTCGATTCTATCTCATACCCACACACACACATACACACACTCTCGCTCTCTTTTCAAATCATTGAATAAAATGAATATTTTTATCGTCGGCGTGCGCCTGAGAAATTTCACTGAAAAAAAAAAAAAAAGAAAAAAGATCACGCATAATAAATCAACAAGGACAAACTTACAAAACTAATAGAAAAAAGAAAAAAAAGGAAAAAATTAGTTAGATAGACAGAGAGAGTGAGTGAGTAAGACAGGGGGGAGGAAAAAGAGAAAGAGAAATAAGAGGATGAGTGGCAAAGTGAAAGATCATTGGCCGGAGTGGGGCCAGGCTGGTGCATCGGCCTGCATATCAACGTTTAGAAGTGTGTTAGTGAGGTTATGCATCGTCGCTGTCCTCTCAACGTTGTCTTCTTCTTCTTCTTCTTCATCTTCTTCTTCTTATTCGTTGGTTGCAATGTCGACGATGCAACGATGCAACGATGCAACGATCTGCACACACACACACACACACACACCTATCTCTATCTCTCTTTCTCTTACTCTCTTATTCGTCAGCATCGTTGTCTTTTCGTTCCGTTCTCCCCCCGTTCATCCCCTACCCCTCTTCAATACTGATGCACTTAGTGCATTGAGGAGTGGAGTGGAGAGGGCTGAAGTGGGGTGGGGTTTTATGGTGGGACTCTCTCAAGGTCCGCCTCGTGCATTGATCCTCTGCGGTCACGGACCCTCTTTCCTTCCCCGTACCCTTCCCCTTTTCTCTTACCCTCCTCCTCATCGTCATCCTCATCCTCATCTTCCTTCTTCTTATTTCCCCCCCCCCCCGTCTGTCACCTTCTCTAAAAGCTCATCTATTCTCTTTCGTGTCGCGTTTCTTCTTCTTATTCTTCTTATGACCTTTTTTTTCTTATTAAGTGAGTGAGAGTCCCTTCGCCCTTCGACCAACAATTTCTTCAATTTCCCCTCCCCCCACACGAAAATTCGAAGGGAGGTTTCTTTTAATTTTAGTTTTGTTTCTTCAATTTTCGTTTTCTTCGAATTTTTATTGAATTATATTACGATTGTTTATTTAAATTGTTGGATAAGAAAAATAATCTATAAATCTAATGAAATCGTAAGCATGATTTTGTTCTTGTTCCTCTAGTACAAATAAATTCATTCTCTCTCTTTCTGTCTCTCTTTCTCTCTTTATTTCCTTATCGTTGTTATATTGGGAGCACTTGGCACATTAGCAGCTCGGTTGTCTGCCCGTTATCTTCCTCCTATGTATAAATCTATATATATGTATATACACATACATATATGTGCGTGTGCATATATAGTTTGTTATAGTAGGTGAGTAAAAAGAATTACTCGAGACAAGAACGTGATTACGCTCGAAAGATTCTTCTCTCTCTTTCTCTTTCTTTCTGTTTTTCTTTCTCTTTTTGTCTCATTCTATCTCTGTCTGTCTTGTGATAACGTGACGGGTAAACGAACTCTATCTCTTTCCTTTTCTATTCATCTTCATGTCTTCTGTGTTGTATATGCATGTGTGTGCATGTATCCAAGAAAGAAAGAGAAAGTGAATTGTATAAACTTTATATTTACAATTAAATATCTAATTGAATGTTTAATTATACGCGTTAATTGTTTAATAATAATTTCCTAATTTGTATTATTTGTTATTTTTTATTTTTCAGGAAAAATTGTTCATTAATATTGATCGTTAGTAC
>NW_014569551.1:94902-107804 GCF_001313835.1 Polistes canadensis
AATTTTATTACTTTTTTTTTAGAAATTAGAAATAAACAATAACCCATTTTCATTTCATGCATCAATACTTTAGAAAACACAACTACACACATATATTTTATAATTATATTAAGGAATATTTTTCTTTATTATTCTTTTTGGTAATATACAGTAAGAGTATGTTGAGTTTCTAAATATTTATTTATTAATTTATTTATTCATTGTAATATCAATTATTGTAGTATATTATTCATTTTGAAGATTTGAAAAAAATTTCGTCTATATAATAATAATAATCAATTGATATAATTCACATTATATTTTTTAATAATGATATAATTAGATAATTTTAAAACACATGTGTTTCATTTATATTGAATTTTATTACTTTTTTTTTAGAAATTAGAAATAAACAATACCCCATTTTCATTTCATGCTTCAATACTTTACAACTACACACATATATTTTATAATTAATTTAATGAATATTTTTCTTTATTATTCTCTCTGGTAATATACAGCAAGTAAGAGTATGTTGAGTTTCATTTAAACGGCAGTTTAGTTTTAATGGTTTTCAAATCTTGCGTAGAATTTTAAAAAGGTGAATCGGCGTGACGGGGTTGAAGTGGGGGAGGGAATGGGGGTGGTGGTGGTAACATTGAAAAATATAAGGAAGTAAAAACTCGTAAGAAGGATCAGTTAAGTCACGTAGAAAATTTCATTTAAAAGTTGGTTACGACCGGCAAGAAGAAGAAGAAAAAGAAGAAGAAAAAAAAAAAAAGAAGAAAAAAAGAAAAAAAAAGAAGGGGGATGAAAAAGTTAGCATAGATTCATCAGTTATTCAAGGTTGGTCTACCGTTTTCGTTTTCTGACCGGGTTGAGGGTGAGATGGATGTTTCAAGGGGGTGATGAGGGTGATGAAGCTGACAAGGGAGGTTGAGGAGGGTTGACAGAGGGGTTGAGGGGGATGGTAGTTACCAAGGATACGGCTACTGTTTACCACTCCCGACCTTGGCCACATCAGTGTGACAACCAACCCTCTGTTCTGTTTATTTAGATTCGCGTTAGGCACTTTTTTCTTTTCCCTCACCCTCCACCCCCTCTCGTTCTTTCTAATTTTACTTTTTTCTTCTACTTCTTCTTTTTTTCTTATTTTTATTTTCACGCCTACCTTCTTCAAAAATAAACGAATCTTTCTTTTTTTTTTTTTTGTTTTTGAGTCTGTAGATCGGAATCAAATGATAAATATTTGATCATCTTTGGTCAATTCGTGGTTGGAAGGGGTTGAAACATTCGAATTTGAGTAATTGAAAAATAAAATATGTTAAATAAAACTCGTGTGAGATTATATAATATTAATTTATTTTTAATTGAGTTAAAGTTATTCGTAGTATTAAAACGATAAAGAAAATATAATAAAATACCCCATACCATAATCGGATTATGTAAATTGTTATTAAAAATAGATGCAAAATAGAAAAAGAAAAATGTTTTAATGCAATCGAAGTTTAGAATTTGGTTTATTTTTATATTTTTGTTTTCTATTCTTCGCAATGATTTTTATTTAAATTAGATTTAATTATAAATTCGATAAAAATTTCTTTCGATTCATGTGAACGATACGAAATGAATAGAATAATTTTTTTTTTCATTTTTTTCTCGATATCAAAGGTATTCGTAAAAATTGAAAAATGCGTGGCTATTAATCAGGATTGAAAAATAATATTAAGAGGGAGACTTGGTAAATTCATTAATTTCAAACCCCTCTTCTCTAACGGGCCTACATTTCTTTTTTTCTCTCCTTCCTTTTTAATTTAATTTCATTAATTTAAGAAGAAAAGAAAAAACAAACGAATTTGTCTTCAATTTTCTATGTTCGAATTTCAAGAAAAATTCGAGACTCGAGTGTTTTTCCCCCTTTTTCCCCCTGGGCCCCCATCTGTTAATTTCTAAAGTTTTTCGTTCAAAAAAAAAAGGATTCGGGGAAACACAATTTGTCAATGAATAATGTTCCTTGAAATCGTATTAAAATACGATTCGTCATCAATGAATTATTTTCATTTAAACGTCCAATCGAATAAAAACTAAACATTTCTACACATTTTAACAGAAATTTTCGAACGATATATATATATATATATATATATATTCCATTGTAAAATATCCAATTTATTATGCATATCCTTGGGACAAAGAATTTCGAAATAATAATACAACAACTCTATGGGGTTATATTATTCCTTTGGAAATAGTCGAACTAGATTTACGAGATTGTGTTCCAGTTACGTGTTATAAGAAAAAAAGAAGGGGTTTTTTTTTTTTCCAACTGGTTAAAATAAATTGACCCGATGTTGTTGTCAATGGTGAAACTAAAGGAACAACATTTTGTTCGAAATCCTTTTTCTTCGAACCATCAATGAAAACGATTGATTCTCGCGTCGTGTTAGTAATCCCCCCATGGTGGTGAAAACGAAGAATAATGATGGAAAAACAATTGTTAAGAAAAAATTTCATTGAAATCGCGTTAAATGACAAAATAATAATAATAACAATAACAATGTGATAATGGTTGTATAAATCTGGGCCACTTTCGTTCATTGTACTCTTTTTTGTAAATTCGAAGTTGAATCCTTTTATAAACCGATCTTCCATTTGATTTTACGTCTTGTTGTTGTTCGCATAATCTTGGTGGAGGTGGTGGGGGGATGGGGGTAAGAGTAAGGGTCGAGAAAAGGGGTTACGATGAAAGAAGGAAGAAAAAGAGAAAACCTTGAATACGAAAATGTAAAGAACTTATTCTAGGAATGCCAGATCATCGTGGGAAGAAGATAAAGAAGGAAGGAAGGAAGGGGGTAGAAGAAGGGCAAAAGGGTTTTCCAAAATTTTGGACGAATAAGGGATAGGAAGGGAAAAAAAGGGCAGCAGGTAGTACACCAGGAAATCTATAATATTATACCTGGATCCTATTTTTAAAGATACTTCGTATTATACACAGCTGCTTGATTTTATTTGTATGTGTGTAGTTTGATGATGACACACATATATATATATATGTACACGTATACATATACGCGTGTATCCTATTCCGTTCACATCCGTTTTATTTCTATTTGCCGCAAATATTAAATAAAAAGAAGAGGAGGAAGAGGAAGAGGAAGAGGGGGGGGGGTTGGGGGGTATACGGTAGTATTTTGTAAAGGAAACTTTGGAAAGTGGTTTACGTGATCTAGGATTTCATTTTTTTTTTCTTTTTTTTGGATCGGAAGTAAGGGAATGAAAAGGGTTGAAGTACTTGAGAAAAGATTTCTTATTTTATTTCTATATGTGTTTGTGTTGAGCAAAAAAAAACAATATATATAAATTACGTAATCATATTGAAATGATATTTTTTTAATAATTTGTGTAAAGTAATAATTAATAATGCGAATGGACAAATATTTTTGTTATCGAGATTAAATAATTATTATTATTTATAAATTGTAATTTTTGTTCAGAAATATATAAGTAATTAATATTAAAGTATAAATAATAATTCAAATAATACTTATCTTATTAATACTCGAACAAAAAAACCAGAGTATCCTCAGATTAAATTTTTATAATTGCATTAAATAAAAATGATAATGAAAAATATTGAATTTTAATATCCACATAAAATAGTATATAACAAATATTATTATTATAGTTTATAACTTTTATTCCCAAAAAATATATTCTAATTTTTGTATTCTTTAGATTTTTTTTTTTCCAAAACAAAAAGAAAGAAGGAAAAAAAAATGATGAACTCGTTAAAAAGAAGAAGAAGTAGAAGAAGAAGCAGAAGAAATAAACTCGAAAAGAAAATTAAAAAAAAAAAAACACAGATACCAACCCGGTTATGTAGTATTTCGTCATGGGTCTGAGCAAAAAAAAAAAAAAAAAAAAAAAAAAAAAAAAGAGGACCACACGGACGGTTCTTGTTTAGCGTTTATATACTCCAAGGCCACTTCCGGTCGTTCCGGGCATTGCATAAGATTCGCATTCGGCGAGCGTGAAGAACCGAATTTTAATAGTTAGGGCCGAATTCTTACCCAGGTACCGTAAATTTACTGGACCTTTTTTTTTTTTCTTTTTACTCCTCTTTGTGTCAAGGTCAGTTTCTTATCTTTATTGTATTCCTTCTTTCGTATATTTCTTCTTATTTCCTTTTTTTTTTTTTTTTTTTTTTTTTTTTCCAAAATGGTTTAATTATATTACAAGTTTGTTTAACTTACATTACGATTTACACACTCACACGTTTAACATAGGATTATATAGACATAAATTTAAATAATTATTTATGCTTTTTCTCCAATATCATTTTCGAAAACCCTTTTTAAATGTTTCATTCATACGTTATTTTTATTTCTTTACTTTCGTTGCAATTATTTTTCATGCAGTCACAAAATTAATTTAGTTTTATTTTAACGGTTAAACACGAATGATGATATTTAAGCAAAAAAAAAAAAAAAAAAAAAAAAAGCTAATGCGTCTGCGTTGGTTGGTTGGTTGGTTTTTTTTTTGTTTTGCGTGATTATTTTCAATAGATTAATATTGATTTAAATATGTGTGGTTATGCAATTTTATTTTTTATCTTTTTATAAAAGTAATTTATAGTAAAGATCAAAGTTACGAGAAAGATGACATTATTAGTTTTATTGAAAAAAAGAAAAACAAAGAAAAAAAAAAAAACAATGAATAACAAGCGCAAGTATAATAAAAATATAATAACGAATAGCCAAAGAGAGAGAGAGAGAGAGAGAGAGAGAGAGAGAGAGAGAGAGAGATTAATAAAATTTGCATATTAATAGAACGAAACGAGTTCTTTATCTTTTTATCATTAACTTGCAACATTTTTTTTTAGAAAATCATTTTTATATACGAGTATCGTAACGCCAACATAATTATCTTTAATTATCTTACGATGAGAAAACAAAAATAAAAATAAAACATAGAGATGCGTGAGTGGTTGAGGGAACAAAAAAAAATGTGCAAATCAACAACGATTTCATTTTGTTAAAACAATATTACAAGAAAGTAAACTAGTACGTGGGGGTTGATGAAACATTTATTCAAAGATTTTCTAATAGTTAAAAAATTAATTTAAAAAAAACAAAAAACAGAAACAATAAAGTAAAATCAATGATCTCATTTCAATTACATTTAATTTAATTAACAACATTTCTCATCGTATATATAATATAATAAATAATGATTATAATCATTTTTCAAATGTTAATTAAAGCACAGAATGAGTGAGTGGGGGTGGAGGAGGAGTAGGAGTATATGTGAGCCTTTAAACGGTGTAAGAAAACTAAAAAAAAAAAAAGGGACAAGATGGTGTCCGTCGGAAGTGTGTTGCATATGGGATGAGGTGTGGGGAAGGGATGGGGGAAAAGGAAAAGGAAAAGGAAAAGGGTGTAACGTATATCCGAGGAGTGTAAGTCTCGTACACGTCTCCCTTTCATTCAACGATCGTCTGGCCCACATAGAACGTGTTTATAGGCTGACTCGATTCTTCTTCTTTTTATTTTTCTTTTTATTTTTCTTGCAAGAACAACCAACGTGTGCATTCGGTAAAATGCAAGTGCCTGTTTGTGTGTACTTCACGTAGGTATATACGTTTAGAGTGCAATACACAACGGTGCAAAGACCTCCAAGTGCAGGACGATGCACTCACTCACTCATATTCACTAATACTCACTCATATTCACTCATATTTATTCGATTCGAAGGCGACGGCCTTGTCCCAGCTTCTTACGAACCTCATATGACGGGCAACATTTTATCTTTTATTAATCCAAATTTATCTTCACTTTCCTTTTCTTATTCTTATTCTTATATTTCTTTTTTTTTTATACTCTTTAGATTTTAGATTTATCATAAACTATGTTGCATTTTTCTTTTTGTTTTTTTTTTTTGTTTATTAATCTTAATAATACTCTTCGAATAATGAAAGAGAGAGAAAAGGTGTTATCTAATCTTTGTTATACAGATTATTTGTTTTATTTTATATATTATTCGATTCGAAGAAGAAAACCAATGCAAGTTTAGTGCATCCTTGTTATAAGATNTTATTGTATTCCTTCTTTCGTATATTTCTTCTTATTTCCTTTTTTTTTTTTTTTTTTTTTTTTTTTTTTTTTTTCCAAAATGGTTTAATTATATTACAAGTTTGTTTAACTTACATTACGATTTACACACTCACACGTTTAACATAGGATTATATAGACATAAATTTAAATAATTATTTATGCTTTTTCTCCAATATCATTTTCGAAAACCCTTTTTAAATGTTTCATTCATACGTTATTTTTATTTCTTTACTTTCGTTGCAATTATTTTTCATGCAGTCACAAAATTAATTTAGTTTTATTTTAACGGTTAAACACGAATGATGATATTTAAGCAAAAAAAAAAAAAAAAAAAAAAAAAGCTAATGCGTCTGCGTTGGTTGGTTGGTTGGTTTTTTTTTTGTTTTGCGTGATTATTTTCAATAGATTAATATTGATTTAAATATGTGTGGTTATGCAATTTTATTTTTTATCTTTTTATAAAAGTAATTTATAGTAAAGATCAAAGTTACGAGAAAGATGACATTATTAGTTTTATTGAAAAAAAGAAAAACAAAGAAAAAAAAAAAAACAATGAATAACAAGCGCAAGTATAATAAAAATATAATAACGAATAGCCAAAGAGAGAGAGAGAGAGAGAGAGAGAGAGAGAGAGAGAGAGAGAGATTAATAAAATTTGCATATTAATAGAACGAAACGAGTTCTTTATCTTTTTATCATTAACTTGCAACATTTTTTTTTAGAAAATCATTTTTATATACGAGTATCGTAACGCCAACATAATTATCTTTAATTATCTTACGATGAGAAAACAAAAATAAAAATAAAACATAGAGATGCGTGAGTGGTTGAGGGAACAAAAAAAAATGTGCAAATCAACAACGATTTCATTTTGTTAAAACAATATTACAAGAAAGTAAACTAGTACGTGGGGGTTGATGAAACATTTATTCAAAGATTTTCTAATAGTTAAAAAATTAATTTAAAAAAAACAAAAAACAGAAACAATAAAGTAAAATCAATGATCTCATTTCAATTACATTTAATTTAATTAACAACATTTCTCATCGTATATATAATATAATAAATAATGATTATAATCATTTTTCAAATGTTAATTAAAGCACAGAATGAGTGAGTGGGGGTGGAGGAGGAGTAGGAGTATATGTGAGCCTTTAAACGGTGTAAGAAAACTAAAAAAAAAAAAAGGGACAAGATGGTGTCCGTCGGAAGTGTGTTGCATATGGGATGAGGTGTGGGGAAGGGATGGGGGAAAAGGAAAAGGAAAAGGAAAAGGGTGTAACGTATATCCGAGGAGTGTAAGTCTCGTACACGTCTCCCTTTCATTCAACGATCGTCTGGCCCACATAGAACGTGTTTATAGGCTGACTCGATTCTTCTTCTTTTTATTTTTCTTTTTATTTTTCTTGCAAGAACAACCAACGTGTGCATTCGGTAAAATGCAAGTGCCTGTTTGTGTGTACTTCACGTAGGTATATACGTTTAGAGTGCAATACACAACGGTGCAAAGACCTCCAAGTGCAGGACGATGCACTCACTCACTCATATTCACTAATACTCACTCATATTCACTCATATTTATTCGATTCGAAGGCGACGGCCTTGTCCCAGCTTCTTACGAACCTCATATGACGGGCAACATTTTATCTTTTATTAATCCAAATTTATCTTCACTTTCCTTTTCTTATTCTTATTCTTATATTTCTTTTTTTTTTATACTCTTTAGATTTTAGATTTATCATAAACTATGTTGCATTTTTCTTTTTGTTTTTTTTTTTTGTTTATTAATCTTAATAATACTCTTCGAATAATGAAAGAGAGAGAAAAGGTGTTATCTAATCTTTGTTATACAGATTATTTGTTTTATTTTATATATTATTCGATTCGAAGAAGAAAACCAATGCAAGTTTAGTGCATCCTTGTTATAAGATWASGAGTGATTTTTTTTAGAAGGATTAGGGAGTTTTTGGTTTGTTTTTGTTTATTAATCTCAATAAATATTCTTCGAATAATGAAAGAGAGAGAGAGAGAGAGAGAGAGAGAGAGAGAAAAGGTGTTATCTAATCTTTATTATTTAGATTATTTGTTTTATTTGATATATTATTCGATTCGAAGAAAACTAATGCAAGTTTAGTGCATCCTTGTTATAAGACTACGAGTGATTTTTTTTTAGAAGGATTAGGGATTTTTTGGGGGAAGGGGGATATTGAAAATATCAAATTGAAATTATAGTCTTCGTAGGATTGGATGAGTTTTTTTTATTTAAAAGAATAATCATTTTCTTTTGATCATTCTGAGAAATGTTGTTCCAAGATTGAGAAGAAATATCATCATGCATTAATTTAATTCGATTTATTAACGTTTTTTCTTTTGTAAGTAAATTATATTAATTTTATTCCATTGTGTGTGTTTCAATTATTAAAATAAAAAATAAATAATAGAGAGTATATACAAAACGTGTGTTAAACTTCGAGGTGTTAGTGTGTTGGAAAAAATAAAAATAAATAAATAAATAAAGTAAAAAAGAAAGGAAGGAAAGAAGGAAATAAAAATGAAAGGAAATGAAATAAGTAAGAAAGAAAGAAAGTGACAGAGATATAAAAGTGCAATGGACGAGAGTAAGGGTTCAGTGCACACTCTTAACGTTCAATGCCACTGACCCATTAATACATATAAATCCTCAACAGCTACCAACAGTAATTTGTATTGCTCGGTTACTCTGCTATTTGAATTGTAAAGCCTTTAACTTATGCAAGTATAATACAATACTACTACAATGCATCCAAGTTTCCGTAACTTGTTTTCCATTCCCCATATAACCAATTTTAACCTTCCATATTACACCCTTTTCTTTCTTCTTTCATTTTTTTGATTTCCTTATTTTTTTTAACTATAGACTAAAGATTTCCTTTTTGTTAGACCCTTTGTTTTTTTGTTTTTTGTTTTTATAACATATATTAATATACAAATACACATACTTGTATATTTTTAAACTATATGATATAATTATTATTGTAACGGTTAAAGAATTATTCGATAAATTTAGATTAATTTAATTTTGTATTAGTTTGATTGTTCATTTAAATGCATTCGCTTTTAAAAGTATTCTTGAAAATGTTCTTTTTTTTTGTTTTATAATAGAACTATGAGTATAATAGCTTGATTACAATTATTTAAACATAATTTCGAATCTCCTTCTAATAAATATTCTAATATTTATATTTAACAATTCAATATTTTAAGTTAAATTTGCAGACAACCAATTTTCCATAAGAATTAATGGAACATTATTAAACTTTTGAGAAAATTTTATAAATCTCTGTTTCTGTTTTTACATAAACGTGTTCGTACAAATTAGTAGAATGAATTTTAATGGTTAAAATGATTTTCATTATTTTCGAATAATTGTGAAAAGATCGAATAAGAAAATCAATGGTGGCTCCTATTATTTGCTTTGGCATCTGATCCGGTAACAGCCGATCGGACAGGTGGTTGCAAAAACTGTCGACGAGAGAGAAAGAAAGAGAAAGAGAAAGAGAGAGAAAAGAAAGACAGGCTGAGTCGTTGGAAGGTCGAGGACCTTCGTTGTTAAGGGCAGAGACCCCATGTAGGGCGTACACGATGCAACCTTTTCTTTCTACTTTCAACTCTTCCTTCTTTTATTTTCGATTGCACAAAAGACAGAACACGAAAAGCAATTTGATTCTCAAATCCTGAATTACGTAATTCTCGTATAATATTTTATCTATCACGTGATCATATTATTATTATTATTATTTCTTTTTTAAAACAAAGGCACGAGGTATCCTAATTATTTTCTTTCAATTAGTAAAAGTTGGATTCTGAATGTTTTTTTTTTTTTCTAACATTGGAACAACACTTCTCTTTGATATTGAAAAAGTTTATTAACGATAGGATTATTTAATATTTATGAAAATAATTATTGATTTATTACTTAATAATAAATATTAAATAAACGAACGATTAAAACTTTTGACGAATAAAAAAGAAAAAAGGTAGAAAATAATGCATAAAATCAATACACACGTACATATGCACATTTTCCTGTCATTTAATATGCACGTCAAGTATTTATTTAACACACAAAACTAATTAGTAAATAAATTACTTTTTCAAATACAATTTAGTATCAATGACAAATATAATAATACTTTGTTTTGAGTATTCCTAAAAATTGAAATTTCTTCAACTTTTTCATTTTATACTTTGACGATTATTTTTGTATTCTTAGTGTATGTGTATGGGTATGTGAGAGACGAGAGGGTTGTTTGTTCGTTTTCTTCGTATTTCATTAATATTTCAAGTAAAAGAACTTATGTCTAGTAGAATCGATCACAGGAAAAGGTGTATAACGTGTGTAGTACGTCTTTAGGAGTCGTAAGGTCGGTGACCTAAGCTCAGCGGTGAAGGTCCGCGGATAACATACTCCTTGGTTACTGCACTCGATGTCGGTGACCGGGACGTCGATCCCTTCGAAGGGAGAAGGACCTCGCGATCATGAAACACTCGGTATACCGCGAATATATACAATATTACGGTATTTTATTATACATCATATTAATAAATATATATAATCAGAATTATTTTTATATATCCCATTTTTTTATATATTATTATACAATTCGATCATTTTTATTGTATGTACAACATTTTATTAATCATTCACATTAAGATTTTCTTTATAAATATTATTATTTTTAATTTTGTATAAATACAATCTATAATCAGAATATTTTTTATGTATCCCATTTTTTATATATTATTATACAATTCGATCATTTTTATTGTATGTACAACATTTTATTAATCATTCACATTAAGATTTTCTATATGAATATTATTATTTTTAATTTTGTATAGATACAATCTATAATCAGAATTTTTTTTATGTATCCCATTTTTTATATTTTATTTTACTATTCGATCAGTTTTTTAGATTAAAACATTTTATTAATTATTCACATCAATATTTTATATATAAGTATTATTATTTTTAATTTTGTATAGATACAATCTATAATCAGAATATTTTTTATGTATCCCATTTTTTANAAGTATTATTATTTTTAATTTTGTATAGATACAATCTATAATCAGAATATTTTTTATGTATCCCATTTTTTATATTTTATTTTACTATTCGATCATTTTTAGATTAAAACATTTTATTAATCATTCACATTAATATTTTATACATGAATATTATTATTTTTAATTTTGTATAAATACAATCATAATAATTATTAGAAGATATAATCAAAATTATTTTTATATATACTCGATTAATATTTTATTATATAATTCAATCATTTTTATGTACAACATTATTAATTAGTTATTACCATTTTATGTATAAGTATTATTATTTTTAATTTTGTATAGATACAGTTATAATAATTATTAGAATATATAATCAGAATTTTTTTTATATACTCGATTAATATTTTATTATACAATTCAATCATTTTTAGGTACAACATTACTAATTATTTATTACCATATTATGTATGAGTATTATTATTTTTTATTTCGTATTATCAATTTTAGTTACGCATTGTTTTTAATTTGTACTTGTATTTAATCTTACTATTATTTTTTCTTTTAATTAAAAATTTAAATACGGATTACATATTTTGTTAAGTTTTTTGGGGCCTTCAAGCAATACGGTTGCGGTTTTAACTTTTTAATACTTATGATTATTTTTTTTTTTCGTTCTTTCTTATCCGTGGGGGTTAGGGTTGGGGGTTGGGGGTGGAGGTGAGGATTGGTTGGAATAAATCGAGAATAAAAACAGAGTTGCAAACAAAGAGCACCGTCCGTTTTTCTCGACGACGAGACGGATCTCGAAAAAGGGAAGGAAAGCTGAAACGCACTTCAGCTTTAGTGGGCGTTGCAAGGGTAGTTCAGTGGCGGTCGTCATGGAAACCCCTAAGAGCCGACATACAGTAGTAGGTGCACCCTCATCGTGCAGACCTTGAATGAGAATCGAAGGGCAAACTGTGGATTGCGCGCGGTAGTACACTGAACCCCTCTACACACGCCTACGCAATATACTTATTCCAAATTTTTTATTATTTTAATATATATATATTTTTTGTATGACATTTATTTTTTTGTTCCGAGATACTTTATTAATTATATTAACTATCAATTAATTAGAAATATACATTTTTGCGCTAGTATGATCATTTTTTTCTTTCTCTATGCAAAATTTTTGCATGAAATATCAATGAAACAACGAACAGATGATATATTGATTCAACAAAATTTAATAGTATTAACACGTATTTGTAATTATTATTAATAATCATTTTTTTTTTTCAAATGTCAAGTATTGTAAAGTTTGGAAAATTTAGATTTTGCATCATTATTGTTTATGTCCAATTGAATTAGATTGATATATATAGTACTACAACAATATTCATTTTTATATTGTCAAATTAAAATCAAAAACAAAGTTTCTATTTTTAAATAAATAATTCAATCAATTCGTCCTTAATCGTAAATTGTTTAAAGTTTTGAAAATTATAATATTGCATTAATATTTATATCCAATTGAATTAGATTAATGTATACATTACTACAACAATATTCATTTTTATATTGTCAAATTAAAATCAAAAACAAACTTTCCATTTTCAAATAAATAATTCAATCAATTCCTCCCCAATCGTAAATTGTTTAAAGTTTTGAAAATTATAATATTGCATCAATATTTATATCCAATTGAATTAGATTAATATATACATTATTACAACAATATTCATTTTTATATTGTCAAATTAAAAT
>NW_014569551.1:108839-121903 GCF_001313835.1 Polistes canadensis
AATATTTATATCCAATTGAATTAGATTAATATATACATTATTACAACATTATTCATTTTTATATTGTCAAATTAAAATCAAAATCAAACTTTCCATTTTTAAATAAATAATTCAATCAATTCCTCCCCAATCGTAAATTGTTTAAAGTTTTGAAAATTATAATATTGCATTAATATTTATATCCAATTGAATTGGATTAATATATTACATTACTACAACAATATTCATTTTTATATTGTCAAATTAAAATCAGAAAACAAAGTTTCCATTTTAAATAAATAATTCAATCAATTCGACATATATATCAATTGTCCCCAATCGTAAATTTCTTAAAGTAAAATAAAACAAAGGATATGAGAAGGAATCGATTGAATCACGTGTTTCATCCCTCAAGAGACATTCCTACCGATAAAGGGAAGATATAAACCAGGAAGGGAGGAGTAGTAGAGTAAAAAAGAAAAAGAAAAGAAAAGAAAAGAAAAGGGGGATGGATGATGAGAGGAAGAAAGGAAAAAGATGGGGGGGGAGAGGGTGGTGGTGGTGGTGGTGGTGGTGGTGGCAGGGGGAGAATATTCCCGGAAGAAATTTGGTACTGGGGTGGGAAATTGGGGAAAGTTGGTGGTGGTAGTGGTGGTGGTGGTGTAGGTCCATGACCTTGATTTTCAAAGAGTACTGAGCTACATTTTCCTCAGAGAAGGACACAAAAAAAGGGTCTTCTTTATATAGGTATATACATATATATATATATTTTTTTTTTTCTTGGTTTTGAGATTTAGTATGAATACGTATCGTTGTCATATTAGCAGCTAACGGTGTCTGAATGTTGCACTTTATCGATTGTATGCTAGACGGTGCGTTGCTATGGTTACACCTATATACACCCATAAAAGCACCTTCGGCCCTAGCGGCGGGCTCGCCCTTTCGCAATATGCAGCTTTTATAGGAAGCTTTACGATGCATCTTTTTATCTTTCCGTTTTTTTTTTCTCTAATTATTTTTTTTTTTTCCTTTTTTCATTATTTTTAATGTTCACAACTATTTTACTTGTAAGGTCCAGTCATTCTTTTGTTTTTGTTTTTCCTCGTTTAACAGAATTTTTGTTTGCTTGTTTGTTTATTTATTTATTTATTAATTAATTAAAAGAAATTGCGCTTAATCGTGTTTAATGGAGACGTGATATATCATTAGTTCGTTGTTATCGAAAAAGAAATCGTGGTGAAACACGTGTTGTATCTACGCTTCTACGAATACTTTGTCGAGTTATAAATTTAGCATGTAAAGTTCAGAAAATAACAGAGAATGCAATGCTGTAAATTGTACATTTTTGCAATTTCTTTGAAAAGTTTCGGTAAATATTTTTTATACTAAAAGTCAATAGATTTCAATAAAACTTATATTAAATTAAAGTACACTCTTTTCTGCACGCGCAGAATACTATTTTAAGTTATAAGTTTAGCATGTAAAGTTCAGGAAATGTCAGGGAATGCAATGCTGTAAATTGTGCATCTTTGCAATTTCTTTGAAAAGTTTTGGTAAATATTTTTTATACTAAAAGTCAATAGATTTTAATGAAACTTATATTAAATTAAAGTACGCTCTTTTTTCTACGCGTAGAATAATTTGTCGAGTTATAAATTTAGCATGTAAAGTTCAGGAAATGTCAGRGAATGCARTGCTGTAAATTGTGCATYTTTGCAATTTCTTTGAAAAGTTTYGGTAAATATTTTTTATACTAAAAGTCAATAGATTTCAATAAAACTTATATTAAATTAAAGTACACTCTTTTCTGCACGCGCAGAATACTATTTTAAGTTATAAGTTTAGCATGTAAAGTTCAGGAAATGTCAGGGAATGCAATGCTGTAAATTGTGCATCTTTGCAATTTCTTTGAAAAGTTTYRGCAAATATTTTTTATACTTAGAGCTTGCGAATTTTATTGATTTTTATATTAAATTAAAGAGCATTCTTTCCTCTACACGTAGAGTATATTTTCGCATTATAAAACAATCTGCTAAGGTTCAAAAAAAGTCTGAGAATGCAGTGCTGTAAAATTTTTCCTACTTTGCCACTTCCTCAAAAAGTTTTGGCGAATATTTTTTATACTTTTTGCAAATGGATTTTAATGATTTTTATATTAAATTAAAGAGCATACTTTTGCCTACACGTAGAGTATATTTTCGCATTATAAATCAATTTGCAAAGGTTCAAAAAATGGCAAAGAAAAATTGGCGGATTAGGCAATGTGAATAATGCCTAAAACCAGGCATTGTTAACATTACCGGCCTAGGTTCCAAACCTCCCCCGGCAATGCTAACAATGCCTGGTGTTAGGCAATGTGAACAATGCCTAGTCCGCTAATTTTTCTTTGCCATTTTTTGAACCTTTGCAAATTGATTTATAATGCGAAAATATACTCTACGTGTAGGCAAAAGTGTGCTCTTTAATTTAATATAAAAATCATTAAAATCTATTCACTTTTAGTATAAAAAATATTCGCCAAAACATTTTGAAGAAATGGCAAAGTAGGAAAAATTTACAGCATTGCATTCTCAGACTTTTTATGAACCTTTGTAAATTGATTTAAAACTCAAAAAGGTATTCTACGCGTAGATAAAAGAGTGTACTTTAATTTAATATAAAAATCATTAAAATCCATTTGCGAAAAGTATAAAAAATATTTAACGAAACTTTTCAAAGAATTTGCAAAGATGCACAATTTACAGCATTGCATTCTCTGACATTTCTTGAACTTTACATGCTAAATTTATAACTCAAATTAGTATTTTACGTTTAGATAAAAGAGTGTACTTTAATTTAATATAAGTTTTATTAAAATTTATTCACTTTTAATATAAAAAATATTTACCGAAACTTGTCAAAGAAATTGCAAAGATGTACAATTTACAGCATTGCATTCTCAGACATTTCCTGAACTTTACATGCTAAATTTATAACTCAAATTAGTATTCTACGTTTAGATAAAAGAGTGTACTTGAATTTAATATAAGTTTCATTAAAATTTATTCACTTTTAGTATAAAAAATATTTACCGAAACTTGTCAAAGAAATTGCAAAGATGTACAATTTACAGCATTGCATTGTCAGACATTTCCTGAACTTTACATGCCAAATTTATAACTCGACAAAGTATTCTACACGTAGAAAAAAGAGTGTACTTTAATTTAATATAAAAATCATATTAATATCCAAAAAAAACGGATCAACTTTCGTTGAAAGTATTGTTTAGTCAGGTTATCTCAAGTACTTGAAAAATCGTTACCAGAATTCTGCGTGACACTCTGTATATATTATATATATATATATATTGCATTAATATTAATAATAAAATAGATTTATTTTAAGTATACGATCTAAGAGAAGGAATGAAGAAGAATAAGAAAAAATGAAGATAAAAATTAAGATAGATAAAACGCGCACGTGTCATCCTTGGGCCGAAAGGGAACAAAGAGTCGCGATCGAATTAGAAGCAGCTTCTTTGTTCGGAGATGCCCCTGGCTTTAGGGGTGACGATAACAGAGAGAGAAAGAGAGAAAGAGAAGAGAGAGAGAGAGAAAGACAAAATACACCCTCGTTCTTCTTTCAGGGTCGAAGAACGAACCAACCACCTCTTCCTCCTCCTCCTCCCCCCCGATCCTCTTTGAAGGAAGGGCTCGTCGTTTTTTCTTCCTTTTCATCCAGTACTACCCCTTCGAAACAAACCAACCCCCACCCAAACGTCTGGATCGCAAGAAAATGCTGCCATTGGAATAAACGTTCCTTTCCTCTTATTTTTTTTCATTTTTTTTTTATTTGTTTGTTTTGTTTTATTTCTCTTTCTCTCTTCGTTTCCTTCTCTCTCTCTTTCTTATCCTGTTTCGTTTGACTTTTTTCCTTATTCGTCTCGCGAGTTATTTTTATATGATAGTAGTGGGGTTGTTATTGTATCAAAGTGTATTAGAGTGTTAAGGGTGGTGGTTGGTGGTAGTGGTGGAAGTGGTTTGGAGAAGGGTGCGAAAAAGTTTCGAATTTAGGACTCTGGAATCAGCCACACCACCACCACCACCACCACCCACCCCCCGTGTCTTCCGATTTGCGAGATTTCCAAGAAACTACGTTTACGTTTTCCTTTCGATTTTCTCTCCTACGTGTCAGGATTTTTTTCCTGGTTAGAAAAAGGCTACTATTTCCCACTCGTAAATTGGATTTATTATTCGGTTTCTCCTCAGGGGGGGTTTCTTTTCTTTTCTTTTCCTTTTTTTGGTGTTTCTTTTTTTTTTTTTTTTACAAAAGTTTCAGGAAGAATATCTAACGTGGTTTTGTTTAATTTTTGTTAAAAATGTGTGTATGTGTTTCTTACGTATACATTATTTAATATTATCTTTGTATATACTTCGTTGAATATTTTTTTTAATATCTCAGACAATTTCAAAATAATAAAATACTCTTTTCGTTTAATATACGTATCATGAAAAAAATTTGTAAGTTATATATATATATATAAAAAAAAAAGAAGAGTAAAATATTAAAAACACTTATTACCTAGATCGTATACACAAAACAAAACGGGGTAAAAAAATTGATAATATTAAAATACAACACCTTTGTCACAAAAAAAAAAGAAAATATAATTGACAAATTCTAGTAAGGGGGTGGTACTGATGTATATTCTAATAGCTCCCTACCTCTCTAATCAATTTTCAATTCTATTTTTCTTTTATTTTTTTACCGAAAGTATATCGTATAAAATAAGACAGATAATAAGGAAGGATTTAGGTGTTGTGTTGTATACTTGCCGGAAAAAAAAAAAAGAAAAAAAAAGTGTGATAACGTGAACGAGAACGAAAGAAAAAAGAAAAAAGAAACAGAAAGAGGGCGAGTGACTGAGTGAGTGAGTTAAACAAAAAAGAAAAAAATAGCTTAGGATTTAGTATAGTCTTCGTTGATAGTAGAAGAAGGCATACCGGAAAAGAGAGAGAAAATGTTAGGGGGTTTGGGGGGGTAGGTGAGGAAGGGGTACACTTGGGATTCCGGGGTTGATTGCGCGGGACAAGGTCGTGGTTACCCTGACAACGGTAAGTGGCACGTGCTGCTGTTGGTGGTGGTGGTGGTGGTACTGGTACTGGTAGTGGTGGTGGTGGTGCTATGCTATGGGTTTCACCTCCTCGTCTACTGACCCCAAATTCTCTGCTTTTACTCTGCTACTGCTACTGCTGTTGGATGCTGATGTTGGATGCTGTGTTCTGTTACGCGAACGTGTTACGCGCCCGCGCGTTAGAATACCCATATAACACCCCCCTAACACCCCTTACCCCTTCGACATATACATACACCATCGTCCCGTGAATCCATGAAATCCCATACCCCTTAAAATCCCACTCCCCCAAGCCCCCCAGTCTCCCCCACCCTTCTTTCAACAACGTTCACTTTGGGTTTCCTATGTTGGATTTGGGTTAGCCGGTCTCGCGGTGACGAATCTTTTCGTACGATTTTGTTTGTTTGTTTGTTTATATGTTTAAACAAATTTTTAATTATTTTCAAATCTTTTATCTCGATCAGGTTTCAAATATTGTATATGTGATTAATAATTTTCTTTTTGTATATTACATTTTATAAAATTCGATTGAAAATTATTGTTCGAATTTTGTAAAAATTATTGTATGTTGATAGATTTGATTTATTTATTAAAATTGTTCGGATCTAATACTAGGATTATTATTTCTAAACGTTAATCTCGAATATTATTTCCAATGAATTATTTTGTTAAGTGTAACACGTTAGATTGTATGGTTGAATGATTTGATTTATATAATAATTGTTTTGATCTTCTACTAGAGAGGATATTTATTTATACACGTTACATATAACATTTAATTATATTTTTTTAAACGTTATCATCTCGTATATTAGTAAATGAATTATTTTTTTTTAAATGTAACCTAAAATTGAAAACGATTGAATTATATATTGAATAATTTGATTTATGTGAAAAATTGTTTGTTAACAAACTTTCGGATGTTATTTAAATATTACATAAAGAATACGATTGATCTGGGGGGGGGGGAGATGATTTATTTTTAAATCGATTAACGAACACGTTCTATGTAAAAAAAACTTCGTCGATTAGATTAACTTTTATTTTTTTTTTGTTTTTTTTTTCTGCACATTCGATTAAAGATATAAATATTTCGTCGTATTAATTTTCGTATTAAATGAATAGGTTGCCGGAAAAAAGAGAGAGTAGTTTTATTCCGGATTTCGGGCATGATTTGCGCGGGACAAGGACATGGGTTTCCTTGGTAACGTTCAACCAAACACGTGGAGTATATTAAAAACATTTATTCGAATATAATCAAACATTAAAACACAATGAATTATTATATTGAATTAAACATATTTTTTTAAAAAAAAAAATTCAATAATCATTTTATATAAAAAACGTTGGATGTGATTTTTAACAAACGTAAATTATTATCAATTATACCCCTATATTTATAACAATTTCGTAAATTGGTCATATTTCAAGCTTTGTATTATATATTAATTTTTAATAATTAATTTATAGAATAATAAATATATTTGATTAATATTATTAAAGCCATTATTACTGTCGAAAATTTAATCATTAGTTCGTTTAGAATACAAAAAATAAAAAAAAGAAGAAAAATAATAAAATATTATCCAATTATAGATTGGTAATAAAAATTGTAATATTTTAAAATAAGTTATTTATAAGTGTGCGTATCCCATTGTCTTCCGGCATGGAAATAGTTTATTTTATGGGGGCGTTGATTTTCTTTTTCTATCCGTGTAAACGTCATTTGTATGTGTAGTTGTTCGTTCGAAAGCCCGGAATCCAGCGAGCTCGGTGAAGGCTAAATGGGGTGAAGGTCTCCAGGGTTGAGAGTCACGGTAAGGGTAGGGGAGGGTGGGGTGAAGAAGGAAGGGGTGCTTACAGAAAGGAAGATCGAACTTGCCGGCATGTTACGTGGGGTTGTTTGAGGAGAATAACCCCCCCCCCCCTCTCCTCTCTCTTTCTCTTTCTCTTCCTTTTCTACCCCTCTACCTCTCAACCCCTTTACCCTCTACCCCTCTTCCTGTATCCTTCGATTTCGCAATCCGCTTCCGGGTTGTACAGACATATCGAATCCCAGTGGTTCTTATGTTTCAATTTTGTTAAAAGTGAAACACCTCCCACTCGTTCGTATATATTCATGGTGTGTTTCACTGTATGATTAATTCTGACCCCCCATGACACTACCAACGTGATACTCGATTCTTTCGTATATATAATATTTATTATTATAATAATATATATTGATCATTTTATATTTGATCAGAGAAATTATTTTTCTTCATTGATATTATTTTTAATTGTTGTTATTATTATTAATATTATTATTATTGATATATTTAATCAATGAGAAATAAATTGATCGTTGAATGTAAACGAAATTGACGATTATTGCAAATACCATATTTATAATTAGTAATTATTAATATTATTATTATTGTTATTATTATATATGTGTGAGGAAATGAAAAAAAAAGGTGAGGGAAGTTTGTTGCCAAGCAGCAGTTGGATTAAAAAGCGTATCGTTATTAATCCTTTGAAATACCCACGCACATAGTGAACTTTAAACCTTATTAAACAATAACTCGATGATATAATTTTACAACGTTTTCAAGGAAAAAGAAAAAAAAAATAAACCTCTCTCTCTCTCTCTCTCTCTCTTTTTGTCGAGGATCTATCAGAAATGTTCCCACGTTTCACTTCTGCACGTGTGACCTTTGTTCTCTCTCTCTCTCTCTCTCTTTCTCTCTCTTTTTAACTGTATTTATCTATTTCTATCTTTTCGTTCCTGTTCATTACGTGACGAAATGTAGACATCGAAGGAAAAACGATATTTTACAATGCTTTTCTTTATTGCATTTCATTTTATTTTCTTTTATTTTATTTTAATTTAATTTAAAACCTTATCACAAAGAACACCCCCACACCCCAACCGTGCGAAACTAATGGAACAAGTTCAATACAATTTTACATAGTTTCATTTTGTCTGTGAAACACTTTATATACAATATTTCCAATAACCATCCTTACATTTTTCTATAAAACTGTATCAATTGGTAAATTCGTTACCCCATATGCAAGATTTATACAAATGCATATATTAGGAAAACAAGAAAATTTCTTTTACATTTGTGAAGTTCCTTTTTGTTTTTTATTTAATGAAACCCAAAAGATTTCTCAACGCGATCATCGATACGATTATATTGCACCAATATTCGTTGCAATTAATTAACAAATGTTTTTTTTTTTTCCCCCCCCATTGCGAATCAATTTGGAATTTATTTTCGATGAGAAAAATTTGAATTACCTCGAACGTTCGACACCACTCCCATTTCCTCCCACCTCTTTCCCACCCCCCCATCTTTCTCTATCGCGACATTTTATTCTCATATGCAACCGAGAGAGAGAGAGAGAGAGAGAAAGAGAGAAACACCACGTTAGAGAGTGTACAAACACACATACACACACACACACACACAGTTACGTGAGATATAAACGCATGGGGTGGACGGCCGGTCAGTAACCCCTGTGTTCATACGATGGTAGGAATGTGCAAGCTGCGAATGTGTGTTCGTTCGTGATGATGGTCAAAGGTTGTGCGACGATTTCGTCGCGGGACTGATTCATTGTCTTAAAACCCATACTCGCGAGTACATATCTCTCTCAACATTTACTCATGATAGTTTTACCTATTCGATCGATCATATTGTTTTCTTTTTATTTTTTTTTGGACTCCTTATATATTAAACGAATAAAATAATATTAATAATAATTACGAGAAATATATATANAAACATTTATTGCAACGACACAAATTGTTTTACAAAAATATGATACAATTTTAATTTCTATACAATTTATTATCCTTTATATATATATATATATAAAGGATAATAAATTGTATAGAAATTAAAATTGTATCATATTTTTGTAAAACAATTTGTGTCGTTGCAATAAATGTTTTATCTTTTTTGTTTTAGGTAAGTCGAAAAGCTATTTGGTTCGTCGTAACATAAATGGCAACAACAATAACCATAAGGGTTCGTTTTTTTGTTTTCAAATCAATAATTCGTTTTACTTTAAAAAATAAAAAAAGAATATATAAATGCATCAAGAAGAAAGAAAGGAGTTAAAAATTAAAATATTTCTTTTTGGTTTCGTTTACCATTTAAAAAGAATATTTATTTAAATATCGTCATAGTTTTTCGCGCCTTTTTTTTTCAAAAAAGAAACAGAAGATGAATCGTTGCTGTTGTGTGGTTACTACACGCATGTGTGAAAACCTGTTGGAATGTTTTTCCCCGGTTTCTCGTTTGTTTCTGGGAATACTCGACAGATGTCAGTACGCGACACGACATCAGCACGCTCTCTCGGCGAAGTTGTTAACTACGGAAAAGTTGGTTATTCCCCTTCCTATAACTTTTCGTGCATTGTCGTGTGGTTAAAGAGAGTATGCACCGTTCGACCAGTGCTGCCGTCTATTATTACTTGCAGGAAAATATCGACTGTACATTGACGAGAGTAACAACACATCTAACCCATCCATATTGACTTCGATACAGAAGTTTCCTACTTCATCGGATTCCACGTACGCGTATTAATGGCGTGAGATATTTTTTTGGGAGACTTCGATGCTCGTACAAGATAGATAAATTATTTTTTGTCAACCTTGATACAGAAGTTTCCTACTTTTTGTATTACGAATAGAAAAATTCTATAGGTTGGATATTTAAGAATACTATACAGGTTATTATCCTACCCCCAGGGGATGAGGGATTCCATTTATATTCAACAGCCATAGAAATTATTGTTTGGAATCCCGTAGAGAGGGATTAGTAGTCTCTCCATTCCCCATTGTTTTCTTTCAACATTTATTTCGACAAATATTTTTAAGATTATTTATATTAATGATTATTATTAATATATCTTTTTTGTTGTTGTTGTTCTTCTTCTTCAAATAATCGTATTTATTACTTTCAGTAGTTTGTATTTAGAATTTATTATTTTTCCTCTTGTTGTTTTTGTATTTAATTAAAAAATTAATTGGGATTACACACGCGGATTGATATACCAAATCGTGGAGATAATAATGTGAAAAGGAAAATGAATGTACCGAAAGAAACGAGAGATAGTTTTCGCTTTTCTTTTGAAACGATTCGATTGTTGTATTCATCTTAAAAGTAAAACAATTAGTATAATAGTAACAAACAGCAATGTGGTGGCATCCAGAAGAGTGTCGTTCATCGAACCGGTAGTAGTATTCCTCTCTCACGGTAGTTTCTTCTTCCTTTTTCCTTACCAGCTAAATCCTACACCATGCCGACGTTAAATCGACGTGAAAGTTAATTCAATTGAACTTATGTATCATGCAGTTTTCACTTTATTTAACTTTCTTAATACTCCCCAATAAGAAATCACACATTCAACGAATTTAAACCGTCAATCAATGTGTGTGAACTAATCCACAAATTTTCTTTTCTTTTTTTTTTTTTTTTCTTTAAACTCAAAATGATTCAAATAAATTCATGGTGTGTGTTGTGCGTGTGTCTTCCTAAAGGTTTTGTTTTATTTGATCTTTTTGAAAGAAAGAAAGAACAAATGAATGTGTTAATTACGAAGAATTAGATTAGATTAAATTAGATTAGGTATTCTTTTTTATTGTTGTTGTTGTTGTTTTTTTTTTTTTAACGAAGACAAAATCGAAATCAATGAACGTATATTCTTGATTTGATAAAACCGAGTTCAACAACTTTCTAACTTCCTAACGATTTCTAAGATCCGTGCGGTGAAAGCGTTGGATAATAATAATTCAACTGCAGAAACGGGGAGAAGGGGTAGAAGGGGGAAGGGAGAGAGCATTGCACTTTTCAAATGCAGTTTGAGTTAACGAGCAAAGAGAAACGAGATGCAGAGATCGAAACGATCAATGCAAAAGATCTAACTAATGCATTTTAATATATCGATCGTAGTTATTGTTGCATACTAAAATATATTACTTATCATTGTTATAATTATTATGGTCATTACGATTACATTATTTTATATTTAATTATAATATTCTACTATTTTTTTATTATTTACTATATTAACGCGATGATAAATTATATAATAAAAAATTTAACATATTTTTCTATTTGAGGAAGAAGAAAAAAAAAAGAAACGATGCAAATGAAAAGGAGAGAAAGTATTATTGTATAATTATGAAAATGTGTGTGTGTGTGTGTTTGTTTATTAATGTCATATTGACTCATACGAATAATCAATGATAGAAAAATAAACGATAAAATGCATTTATTCTTTAAATGTAATCAATTAATATTCTTTTTCTCTCTTTTTTTTTTTTTTTTTTAAAGTCGTCGCGTGTGCGTGGGTGGACAAACCATTGACCTAGTTAATATTATTATTATTATTGCAATTTAATAAAATAATATTTTCTCACATTCGAA
Source organism: Polistes canadensis (assembly GCF_001313835.1). Classification (NCBI taxonomy): domain Eukaryota; kingdom Metazoa; phylum Arthropoda; class Insecta; order Hymenoptera; family Vespidae; genus Polistes; species Polistes canadensis. The sequence continues at coordinate 120,357 of NW_014569551.1, forward strand.
TAAATTTTGTGTTCGATGGTACTAATGAAAAAATTTGTGGAAATAAAAAAAGTGAACAAAATTAATTGATCGATGAAATATATTTCGTTTCATAGTCATTCGTGTTGGCACGAAATGACGTAAATAAAAAAAAAAAAAAAAAAAAAAGGAAAAAGAAGAAGATGAAAGTAATCGTTGCGTGGGTGGAATTCATCGCGGCTCGTGGCGACTCGTGACGGTATTGTCGCGAAACCTTTTTTTTAATACATATGTATGTGTGTATATATATATATATATATATATTACATATTTATTTATATATAAACACACAAACACATCGATTCCGATGCATCGTCGTGTATTTGTGTCTCTTGTCTTTGTCTTACACACACACAGATCCAAAAGCTTGTCACATATACGTACTCGTACTTTACCTATACATACACAAGTATCCAAACCAAGTGCATACTATATAACATATATAAACCATGTATATATTATATATATATTTGTGTGTGTGTGTGTGTGTGTGTACGTTTCGTGTGCGAACATGTTTATAAGAACGTCAACTCTACACACATAAAAGACAAAGTTCAGTCACTCCGTAACCTCCTTTCGATCGAAACTATTACACATTAGCCAGTGGTTCTCATTCATAGTTGTCGATCATTTTTACTTTCGTTCACGTTATTTAACTCATTCGTAATTCTTTCATTATCTTTATTTCTTTCTCTTTCTTTCTTTATTTATTTATTTATTTTCTATTTCTTTCTTTCTTGCTTCTTTTTTTTATTTTCTTTCCATAACTCGCATATCTCGTTGTTTTTTTTTTATCATTATTGGAATTAAACTAAAACGAGGGACTTGTTCCAGTTCGAACTGTGCCTTTTCCAACTGTGTACTACTTACTAATACTACTATTACTATTACTATTACTCTTGCTATCACATACATATATGTATACGCACATAAACATACAACACAGTGATATTACATTCTTGTTTCGTAGTTCGATGGTAAAGTGCATAACTTTTTAGTATCATTCTCTAATGTTACAAGAGTACAAACTTTTTTTTTTGTTTAGCAAAAAGAAAGTTTTTTTTCTTGTAACTTCTGGATTTTTCCTTTCTTTTTCTTTTACTTTAGTTTCGATCAATGTTACTTACAATGCTTCTTTTAACGATTTGTTATTTCTATTAACTTCAAGGACAACTTGATGGGATATTTTATTCGATAATGCTGATTTCTTTTTTAAATCAATTTTTTTGGGGATAGGAGACAGAATTTTAAGTTTGATTTTTGACGATATAAATTTTCATCGAAATAAAAGATTTGTTTCGTAGTATTGTAAGGTTTTAAGATAGAAAACGCTTTCACTCTCAAACGCTTTCTCTGTGAAAACGCATTAAACGTAACCTCATGCGTTTATCATCTTCTTTACGATTCGATGAATACGATAAACGATCATTTAAGTTATTATCAATTAGATCATTCATTTCAAAAATTATATATTTATATTCAACGAACGTTCATTGTTTCATACATACATACATACATATATATATATA
>NW_014569551.1:123148-124760 GCF_001313835.1 Polistes canadensis
GAAGAAAGAAAAGAAAGGAAAGAGAGGGGGATTGGAGTAGGTGGGAAGGATGAAGGAGCAAAGGGAGGTGAAAAGAGGGTTCTGGGGGTTGAGGGGGTTGGGGAAGGGGGGGGGAGGTGTACACGTTCGCTCTCAGTGGGAGCTTAGTCGGTCGTTGAGTCGCGTTGAGCAAGTCGAGAACCGAGACCACCGAGCAGCAGTCACCTCGATAAAGATTGTTGAACCCATGGAAATCTAGGCCGGCTCACTGACACACTCATACATACATATATATATATATACATTCACATGAACACGTTTATACACATTTCTATCTCTGTATGATGTGTGCATATGCAAAAAGATATGTATTAGTGCGCGAGAGTTTTCTCTCTCTCTCTCTCTCTCTCTCTCTCTTTTTCTTTCTTTTTTTATTTCATTTTTTTCGAACATACACACACAAATGTATTAATTCATATGTACACGTATTAGATATATATATATATAGTTGGTAATATATATATTTATTTATTTATTTTTGTAATATAGTTATATACGTGTATATTTTTGTATAGATGTATGTGTGTGTGTGTGTATGTGTGTATTGTCCTATTACGCACCGCACAAGTTTCATCTCATCGTATCTCACCGCATTCATATCCCCTTTGGTACCGTATCCGGTAAAACTACAGAAACTCTCGCAGTTAACGCCAGATTGGGTGGGTGGGTGGTTGGTTGGTTGGTTGTGTGGTTTTTTTTTGCACCATCGGATTATTTGATATTATGATTTTACTTTGTTTTTTCTTTTCTCTTTAGTTCCTTGGTTTTCCGGATTTTTGGATTGGTTATTTGAAATGGTTTTGATAGGGGGGGGTGTCCTTATATTTTGATTTCTCATGGGGAGATATTTTGGGTTAAACTTTAAGATTATTTTAATTCATGTTTTATATTTTCTGTTTGATTCTATTAAGTTATATACTTTTTTATTTAGAATTTATATTTTTCTACAATGTGTGTTAATTTTAAAGTAATTTAGATATTACGATAATTTTCTTTTATTTCGTTTAACAATTATCAAATTAAACATTTTAAATTTTATTATTATACAACAAAAATATATATATATAAAATACATTACTAACATTTTTATTTTTTCGATAATTTTGCGAATTTGTTATGGTAGAGAAAAAATTGTGCATAAGTATGCGTTTGAATTTGATTTTTCTTAGGAGTGGAGTGGAGGGGGGGGGAGGAATGGAAGGAAGAGGTAGGGTGGGAGAAAAACCCGGATAAAGATTTGAAAATAATCGTGAAAAAGTTGCACGTACGTAACACGATGATGACGAAGAAGACAAGGAGGCACTTATGCGACCTCGTCGATCGGAGAAAATGCGTTTATTTGGTAGTCAACGTAACGCACCTTACATCAGACCTCACAAACGATCATCGTAACAGTCTCGAACCCTTCCCTTCCCTTTCCTTTCCTTTTCTTTTCTTTCCCTTCCCTTCTCTTCTCTACACCTCACTCAACATATCCTCTCCCTTTTCTTTCTCTTTATTTTACTCCGACATGACGCAAGAAATAAATTCAAATGAATACCGGATATATATATATATATATATATATATATAT
>NW_014569551.1:127155-128834 GCF_001313835.1 Polistes canadensis
AAAAAAAAGAAAAAATATTTCATTGAACAGGATCCCCTTGCGTTTTAAAGTAAAAATAAATTAAATTAAAATTAAATCAAAAATAATAGAAAATAAATATATCATAAATATCTACAAAAACAAAAAGAATCTCCTATAAAAAAAAAATAAACGATGCCAATTAATCATGAATCGAATTCTATCACAAATCCACGAAAAACTAAACAACCCCTTCCCATAAAAGAAAATACATCAAACTTTCTAACACATATTCGCGTATATATATATATAACATATTATTATACATACATACATACATAATACTTTCGCCATCAAATTTCTAATCTCTTCTTATTTCCCAGGAAAAAAAAAAAAAGAAATCTTTCGTAAGATCTCGTTCAAAGATTAAATCGAAGCAACAGAGAAAAAATATAAAAAATAAAAACGATTAAGGACGAAAATAAAAACACGGCGGGGAAAGTAATAAAAATAAAAATAAAAATAAAAATCCCACCCCCTCCCGTCTCCCAAAAAAAAGGAAAAATAAAACGAAATCTCTTCCCACCTTCTTCCACCCTCTCTCTCACACCCCTCTATCTTTTTCCTTCTTCTTCTTTTTTTTTCTTCTTCTTATTTTCTAGTATTAGAGATGCGCCGACTCTTCCCGAGCAATGCGAAACAGGTCGCGAGCTCGGTATCGAGCCGAAACGACGACAACGACAACGACAGTGCGTTATTAGAGGCGTTTGATGACGCAAAGTGGGCTTTGCTAGTAGTAGGAGAAGGGGGGGAGGAGGAGGAGGGGGCGAGTAGAACGGTGTGTGAAGGGGGTGGTGAAGGGGGCCAGAACGAGGAGGGACAACCCAGGTCGTTGTTCTCTCCCGTTACTGGGACACTTTCGGCGTTACTGACACTAATCGGTACACGCGTACACACATAGACAACACAACACAACATAACACACATACACATACACATACACACAAATACACGTATCAATTCATACCTATTTCGTACATATACATATAAGTAAACATGTACACATGTATTCACACAAACATAGTTGGAGATCTAGGCGCACTTTGTGTGTTAGAGAAAGAGAGAGAGAGAGATAGATAGATGGAGAGAGAGAGAGAGAGGGAGAGAGAGAAGAGTAGATACGATTCGCCTGGTATCCTGCCATTCCCCCTTTCCTTCCTTCCCCCTTCTCGTTCCACCACCTTTCTTCTTCTCCTCCTCCTCCTCCTCCTCCTCCTCGTCCTCCCTCTCTCTCTCTCTCTCTCTCTCTCACTCTCTCTATCTATCTATCTATCTTTCTTTCTCTCTTTCTCTTTCTGTTCTCAAACTCGGGCGGCTTCCACACCGACACGGTCGATCGATCGATCGTAATTACCGTACGGTTGTATTAATTAACTAGGTCGATCGTTCCTGTGTCGCGAACTTATCAATTAGAAAAGATATTCGATTGTGTGTAATTTGATATTTATTTATTTTTCTTCTTGTTCTTCTTCCTTCTGATATGTCATAAGGGATTATCATGATGATTATTAATTGTTCTTTCTTTTCTTTTTTTTTTTTTTTGTTATATATATTTTTTTTTGTAGGTGATTAGATTTATTTATTTGGAACGAAGGGAATATTGATAAGGATTTGTATATATAAGAAATCTTTTTGTTAAATATTATATTATATATTGATTT
>NW_014569551.1:129849-132471 GCF_001313835.1 Polistes canadensis
TAATTCAATATTTTTCCCATGGAATCTTTTAGACTTAAAAAGTTCTTTTTTTAGAAAAAAAAAAAAAAAAAGGTATTGGAAAATATAAAATTAATTTTATTTCGTTATTATCGTGCAAAAATTATTCATTCAAATATCATCTACTATAATGAATGAATGAATGAATGATCATTTGATAAGTATTAACAATTAGCATAGATATAACAATTGAAATGCATATTAATTAATATTTCCTATCTTTTACGGTGAAATCCTTCCTTCCCATCATCCCCCTCTTTCAATTCACCAACTAAATTCTTACACAATATTCATTTTAATTATCCCTAGAAAGTATTCCGTAACACACACACACACATTATTTATACACACATATATATATATATAAGTTTACAGGTCTCTTTTACGTTCTAATGTAAGCGTTCTCTTACGTTGGTCTGATTTATCGTCGAACGAATGAACGGTTGAATGGCATTAGCACGATTATGCGAACGACGGTGATAATACCTTTTAATAATGTATTCCACGAGAAATCGGTTAATGCACTTTCATCCAGTGCACACGATTTTCAAGCATCTCGAATGTTTCCTTGAACCAATCTCTCTACTTTACCCAACCCAATAAACCCTATTACCACGCCCGTCCCCCTAACCCCCCTTAACCCTCCCCTACTCTTTATGTTTATCCTAGTTTAATCCCGAGACGCACCCAAAAGAGAATAAGGATAAGGATTGGTTGGTTGTAAATGTTTTATATGTGAAAGAAATTCAATGAAAAGGTAACGAAGGTTCAATGACATAATATATTCGCGAATGTATTTATCTAATCCTATGGTGGTGGTGGTTATTACTGAGAAAATGTGTTTTTTCTTTTTCTTTTTCTTTTTTCCGTAAGATGCATTTTTATATGTATAGAAAAAGATAGGAATTAAATAATAATTCTAATACGAATGGATTAATAAAGAAATAGAAGATAGATTAGGTTTATTTGTTAACGTCTAAACTTATCTAACACTTTCTTTCTATGAGGGAATAATATGATCATGATTTGTGCGTATATATGAAAGGATTACAAAAAATTGTAATTTATGTTTATTAATTGTTCAGTCACATCTATTATAATATTATAAATAATTGTACACGAGAGTTGTGTGTGTGTGTGTTTGAAAAAATACATAAAATTATAAGAAATCGAATAAATCGTGTTTATAATTTAAAAAAAAAATAAAATTATAATTGATGTTAATAGTAAAAAAAAAAAAAAAAAAAAAAAAAAAAAAAAAAAAAAAAAACAATTTATATCGAAGTAAAGAGAATAAATAAAATAAATAATAGGAAAATGTGAGGATAAATCTTAAAAATTACATGGAAATAAAATGATAATTAATAAATAATATGAACAGATATTTTTTCAATTACGGTTCTTAGGAATGCCTAAGGGGTGGTTTATTGAAATAATATCGATCGGAAACGTGTGAGAATTAAGATGATTTTATTACGATATAATATAATTTAAAACGTTTCGAGAGAACTAAAGATACACGTCAAGATATTGTCATAGGTTAGTAATATAATAATGCACGCGATAATTTAAATATAAAAACAAGTATTAAGTTATTTGCATATGAAATAAATGGTTAGAGGCGCCTGCAACTCTACGTAGGAAACTCGTGTTCTTTCACTTTCATTGTAATTGTTCTATATATCCTATCTTGGCCAAAGGATATCATCAACCTTTATCTAACTTTTTTTTTCTTTCCCCCCCCCATTACGATTGAAAATACGAATAGAAAATGTTACGTTAAAAATAAGCAACACACGTTTTTCAACGTTCGATCTATGATCATAATTTATTTTCACTTTTTATTTAATATAATATAATATAATTTGTAATTATTTTTTGTTTTTTTGGTTTTTTGTTTTGTTTTATTACATACACACCCTCTCAGAATATTTTTTTCTCGATTATTTGAAATGATTTGATAAAAGATTGAAATTTAGTTTGATTTGATAATTTGTTGGATTTCGAAGAGGAATGATTTATTTTTTTCTTCCCCCCCTTTCTTTTTGTGTTAAAATCGAGTAAAATATTATTAGAAAAATTGTCTACGCGTGTGTGGTGAAGATGAAACGATAATTTTTTTAGTTATCGATCAACGATAGCAATAAAAAAGAATTGTAAAACGTGTGTCTGAGTCGACACGTTAGCAATCGATAAATTTCATAGTAATTCAAGTATGTGTGTGTTTCGCATGTTACGAGTTGCTCCAACACGTTTGTGGGCGGGTTATATCCTTGATACTTTCTAGTATGTCGCGACAGGACTCTCTCCTAGGGAAGGATCATGTATATTATTGGTGGGAGAAAACGCGTAGTTTTCTATTTCTTTTTCATTTTATTCATTTATTTATTTCTCGATATAATACCTGTTGCTTTTACCTTCGTTTATGCAACACTCATTTCAAAAGGAAAAACAAAAAAACAAAGAAAATATAAATATATAATAATAGAACACAAAATTGTTAATTTTCGTATCAATTTTATGGATTAATATTAAATATATTTTAATTATTGACCATTTAAATTATAGACCTACAAAAATATATATTAATATAAATAAAAATAA
>NW_014569551.1:132761-139293 GCF_001313835.1 Polistes canadensis
TTTATTTAAAATAAAATAAAAAACAAGTAACCCCCCTTCCCCCTTAATTTAAAAATATAACAATCCCTTTGCGAATATAATTGAGATTTAATTGAAATAGTTGAACGTTTGAAAAATGAAATCTAATCGAATTTGAGTACGGTATTATATAGCATTGAAATAAAAAAATAATCATAGAAGAATGTAAAATAAAATATTTAAAGGGAGCAGCAGCAACAGCAACAGCAACAGAAAGGCGTTTTTACACATTCATCTTGGCCGTGTCGGGAAACCTGGGACGCCAACTCGAAAGTTCCTGATTTCGTAATTCTCTTCGACGAACGAGAGAGTTCGACGTCCTCGCTCCTACTTGAATTTGCTGTTTCATAATAGTCGATCGAACCAACGCATGCCACGTGAACCAACGCGAACGTCTAATCTACTCTTCCTCCTATTTTTTTTTTATTTATTTTTTATTATTATTATTTCACATATATTTTTATATTTAATATTTTTCTTATTCATCGTTAGAATAAAACGCTAACGTCTAATTTATTTCACCCCCTTCTTATATCCTTCTTTTCTTTATTATTATTATTATTATTATTATTATTATTATTATTGTTATTTATTTATTTATTTGTTTTTTTTTTTCAGTATATTTCATATTCATCGTTGCATTTCGCTGCGTTCGATTCAACGGAATGCATATAAGATTTGTTTTCATATTTTTGTATAATTAAAATATCAGTCAAAATAATATCATCATCATCATTTTAAAAAAATAAACCTAATGTTATATATATATTTTTTGTGTTATTACAATATAGTAATTTTATAATTTAAGAATATTTAGAAATGACACAACTATTGATTAAATTGTATTTGGTGAAATATTTTTGATCAGATAATTTCTAATATATTATTTGTACACATATTAGAAAATATAGAAATCGAAGTTAGATGAAAATTAGTCACGTTTGTTGATGAGAAAATTTTCAGATCTCACTTTCTAATCCGACTATGTTGGTGTGTGTTATGTTGTCAAGTTTCATCTTAAGATTAATATCATATCCCTTTCGTAGTCTTCGGTTTATACCATGTCGACTTTATCTATCTATCTATCCATCTATCTATTTATCTTTATATACGTACGAGTACAGGATAATTAAGATGCAACTAATATCGAAGTTTATCACATACATATATATATATAGTAGAAAATAAGATACCTTTCAAATGATTTTTTTTTTTTTTAAATATCGATAAAAAAACACACATACACAAAATTTATAATTAAATTAATCATTTATTTAAATATATTATATATTTTAACCGATCACACACACAATTAATAATTAAATTAATCATTTATTTAAATATATTATATATTTTAACCGATCACACACACACATAATCCTTCTACATATAATAATAATAATAATAATAATATATGTATACGAGTGTTTTGAAAATATCAAAACTTTATTTTATTCGGTTTCTTTTATTTCCTTTTTAATTTAATGAACACACATGTATATTAATTAATTATTTTTTCTTCATCTCCATCTTCTTATTTCATTAACGATCTTCGTAAAGATTATTTCAAATTGATTGGAAATCTCGATCAGTTTTATGGCGTGTGTCTCGTTGTTGATAGTAATCACTTCGTTCTACCTACCCATCGTGTTATCTTTCGCAAGCCTGCTTATGTTAGATTCGATTTATGTTTTACCTTAGGGCGATATAACGTAATTTAGATATACGACCCAGTGTTAAAGAAAGAAAAAAAGAAAGAAAGAAAGAAAGAAAGAAAGAGAGAGAGAGAGAGAGGCGGTGCATTTAGTGGCGTTCGGGATGCAATTTGCATACCACTGCACGCCATGCGAAAGAACCACCAAGTCAAACGTCCTCCTCTTCCACTTCCTTCACCTCCACCTCCTCCTCCTCCTCCTCCTCCTCCTCCTCCTTCTCGTCGTCATCAACGTACGAACCTTGTGTAACACTCTTTCTTCTTCTTCTATTCAGTTTGAACATTTGAAATGATTTAAATATCATGATTAAATAATACAACGAGAGAGAAACATTTTTGTTATTAATTCTAACGAATTTTTATACGTTCCTTTTTTTTTCTTTCTTTCTTTCCCATAATTTATGTCGAACAAAAATATTAACAACGATAGTATAAAATTAATCGATATTAATTATATTTGTTTCTATTTTTTCTTTTGGGTTTGTTTTTTCTCTTTTCAAATATATTCGAGATTGTTATTTTAGATAATAATTGTTATAAACGAATGAGAATCCCTGGCCGGTGCAAGGCCTCGTCGAGAGTGCATTGCGCCCCGGTGCATAAGACGAGCAAGCAAGTAAGCAAGCCTCGTGTATGTGTGTGTGCAATTGGTAGAGGGGTGATGAAGGAGAAGTGGGGTGAGGATACAGAGGGGGAAGGGTGGTGTTTCAAATGGTGGGGGTATTACCGTGGCACATATATGTGTCAACCGGTTGTTTCCATCTCTCTCTTCCTTCCTTCTAAAGTTTCCTTCCTCTCTTTTCTGCATCCAACCTTTTTCTTCTTCTTCTTATTTTTATTTTTATTCTTCTTCTTATTCTTCGTTTACTTATTTATCTTTGTTTTCCTTTTTTTTTTTCTTCTTTTTCTCTCTTTTTTTCTTTGAGAAAATTTATTTTATTAGGGCAATATAGAAAGTAAGAATGTGTCGTACGGGGTTTTGTCCCTCCCACCACCACCACCCCCACCACTACCCCTTTCCCCTAACACGATTCACCGACCAAACCAAATTAACGCGTTCGTGTTTTATTGTGCAATTTTATTTTCTCACCTAAGATTTGCAATTGCAATTGAAAACGTTCATTTATTTTAATGCGAATCTTATATTTTTGAACAATTTCTGATATACTCGTTTTAAACGTCTTAATGCATAGACACCATGTCCGAAAATAATTTATTAATAATATTATCGTTTTATATAAATAGTTTTTTAAAATAATGCATAACATATATATATATATATATAAATTATTTTTTGAAATTCAATTCAAATGCAATTGATTCGATAATATATTACGCTAATTTGCAATGGTATTATACAAAAAGAAATAATTTTCAAATATTATGTTCAATTTAGTTCAACAATTTTCGCAATCGTACGATTAGAAAAATAAATATTTAGAGATTTTTGTGATATTATTACAAAAGATATAAACTTTTCTAATATATTATTTCTCTAAAAGTAAAAATACAAAATGAAAATATAAATAATAACTGCGTACAAATTTATGCATCCGCCAAATTATTACGAATCTTTTATTTCTTTCTCTCTCTTTATTTTCCCCCTTTTGTTTTCTTTTTCCTACAAATCTCTTACCCCTATTTTCCATTCGAGTCGAATTGCACACGAAGGCTACGAACGGAACGGAACGGAACGGAACGAATGAACGAACGGCCCCATTTCCGAAGGCCGACCGAGGCCGACGAACCACCGAGGACGGGGTGAGGATCTTTTCTCTCCTCCAACCCCCTACCCCTTACCCCCACCCGCCGTCCCCCCTTTTTACCCCCTTTCTACTACCGTTATACTCTGTTCAACCCTCTCCGTTTCGTCCTGAGGGTGCATCCACGCTTAACACCCTTTTGCGTCATTGCTCTTCTCTCTTTCTTTATGTATGTATGTATGTATGTATATTAAATGTTTTTGTATGTGTATGTGTATGTATCTGGATTATATTCTCTATACTATTCCGTACAGGAATCACAACCCCCTTCATTCTTCTTCTCATTCTCCTACCACCACTCTCGAGAAGCCAGCAAATATTTGATAAAGCGAAACGAGAATGGGGAAAAGGAACTTTAACGAAATACGATTTTTCTCTTTAATTAATTAATTAATTATTATTATTACATTTTTTTTCTTTTTTTTTAATGGTGGTTTTTTTTTATTTAGAAATTTTCTCGATTGGGATGATTGTAAACTGTGTGTTTGGATATAAATTCATTGTTGAGAGATTTTTGATTAGTTTTTTTCTTCTCTTTTCTTTTTTTTCTTTTTTTGTTACATTAGATTACGTTGGTTAGACTTAATCTAATTTTGTTTGGTTTTTCTTCTTCTTTTTTTTTCTTCTTCTAATTAAATTTAATGAAAATGCGAGAAAAGGTTTATACGAAAATTGTTGCCTTAGCGTAGAAAATAAATCCCACGCACGTATAACTTAAAGATACGATCTAAACAAAAAGAATATACAAAAATAATTAGATCACTTGTGTATGTATCATATAACAAAAATCTTCCATAAAAACTTATTCAAATTTATACACATTAGATATAACGCGTTAAAATACAAAAGATAAAAAAATTCTTGTATTTCGAAATATCAATTTTCCATCATATTTAATATCTTTTTTTTTTTAAGTACAAAATTTAATTATAAATGATATCATATATACAAAAAAAAAATCTTTTCTATATATAAGAAAGTATTAAAAAATAATAAATATAATATATACAAAAAGATACAACATTTAAATACAAAAGATATTATAATCATTCAAAATTCTTGTGTTTTTCGAAATATCAATTAGATGAAACGATTGGAAATATCACAATTTTACATTATTTTTAATATCTTTTTTTTTTTAAATACAAGATTGTGTATCAAAAACTTGATACTTTCTGATCGTTCGAAATCGTAACGATTTGTCTTTTAGGGTTGGTTCGTTTAAGCGCACGGACGCGACCTCCGGTACTCGACACACTCTCTCACTCTCTCTTTTTCTCTCTCATTTTCTCTCATTTTCTCTCTCTCTCTGACTCTCCTGCTCCGCTAATTCATCAGCCCTCTCGACCTCGTTCGTTTCAGTAAGCACGAGTGCACCTCGTTTTAAATGAACTTTATGCTCACGGCTAATACATACATACATTCACAAACACACATATACATAAATATATATATATATATATATATATATATATATGTCTACTTACGTGTGTCTACTTTGCACGCATCCTTTTCGTTAAATTCTTCCCCCTCCCCAGGCCCCTTTCTTCCATACTTTTCTTTTATTTCTACACCCCACCCCCCACCCCCATTTTATATAAACGTAAATATTTTTTTAATTCGTTTTACGGATCTTTCTTTCTTTCTTTTTTTTTTCTTTTATAGTAAATTGATTTTTGTTCTATTTTAAACAAAATATATATAATATAATCGTAGATTAAACATTAGAAATTATTTCATTTAGATCATTTTCTATTTTATTTTTTATTTTTGTTGTTTTCGAATAAATGATGGTTGTTAAAACTATTTTAAAGCAAGTTGGCATTAACACGGTGACCTATATCATTTCTTAAGCAAGACACCGTGAATGGTAGATAAAGAAAAAAATGTGTTAGTAAGCGGTCATGCATCCGTACCTATTCGTTATGCACGTGTACGTATATATATGTATACATGTATGTGTGCGTGTTTAAAGTTTTACTACGCTACTTTTCGAGAGGTAATAGTATTGCTTCTTGAAATCAGGCCGTTGACATACTAACCCATATCATTTCTTCGATTAAAAAAAGGAAATACATGCATCCACACATACACACACACAGATACACGTAAACATTTAACTATATGACGTTTACGCATGAACGACAAAAAAAAAAAAGAAAAGTAATTCCCCTTTTCCGATATATACCTTTTTCTTTTATGCCATTTTATGCAGCTCTCCTTGCATTTGCATTTTAAACACGTTCAATTTCGTGTGTGCAACACAACGTTTCTTTCGAATTCTCCCTCTGACCCCGCCCCCCTGTCCCCCTGTCCCCCTATCCCCGACAAATATTACGACGACGTTTTGTTCGTTTCTCGAGCGTGAGAATTGTTTAAAAGGAAACAAAAAAAAATATAGTTTGATTGGTTTCGTTAAAAAATTCAAATTGCGTATTTAATGTAAGTGAAAAATATATATATATATATATATAAAATGTTCGTTGGAAAAATTGTTTGTGTAGATGTGTGTGTGTGTGTTTTTTCTTTTTAATTTTTTGTTCTATTATATATAAAATAATCAAATAAATAAATCGAACCCCGTTGGTTAGAGACAAATAGAAAAAAAAAGAAAAATAAAAAAAAAGCATATATCGACTAGAGGAACGTTCTCGATAAGTCGAAGGTGACGAGGACGTTGAACTGAAGCAGAGTGTGTTTGCAACGGTGCAGTTGTAAGAGAAGGTGAGACTTACGGCGCTTTACTTTCTTAAAGGGGTTTTACCTTCGAACGCGAATGTGCAACTCTTATTAGATTTGCCTTCGTTGCGTTCGTTGCACCTTCTCTCTCTCTCTCTCTCTCTCTCTCTCTTTCTTTTTCTCTCTATCTATCTGTTATATATATATGTTTCTTATTTTATATTATATTACCTGTGTTATCTTTATTTTATATATATATATATAATATTTTATTTTAAATAAGTTTCTAACCAAGAGACAAAAAGAGAGAGAAAGAGAAAGATTATCGTTGACCATCTCCGTTATAGCGGAATGAAAT
>NW_014569551.1:139634-144531 GCF_001313835.1 Polistes canadensis
TATTTTGTACAATATGTATTTTATATATATATATATATATCATTTTATTTTATATTATTAGTTTATATAATATATTATATATGTTATTTGATAAATTAAGCTTATGGGGTTAGGAGCTATTTATCCCCTTTTTTCTTTCTTTTTTATATATAAAATTTATTAACAAACTCAATTCAGTTCAATTGAAAATCTTATCATCAAAAATATTCTCCTCTTTCTATCTCGTATTTTAACATCTTTTTCTATTAATTTTTTGTCTTCTTTTTCTCCATGTAAGAGAACGCGCATCATTACAACAAACCATAAAAGAAAAAAAAACATAGAAAAAAGTAGAAAAAACATAATAAATAATCAGAAGTATAAACGTTTAACAAAGTTTCATTCCGTTAACTCGATCGCAAATCAAACCGATTCGATCGTCACGTTCACGATCCTATCTACGTAGGTGTAGAACGTAATTGATTGGACATAATGGAGAAATCGATCTGTCTTTTCTACGAGTAGAGTAAAATAAGATAAAAAGAGAGAGAGAGAGAGAGAGAGAGAGAGAGAGAGAAACACATAGTGTATATATATGTATATATAAGAAAGAGAGAGAAACATACAGTGTATATGCGTATATATAAGAAAGAGAGAGAAACATACAGTATATATGTGTATATATGAGAAAGAGAGAGAAACACACAGTGTATATGTGTGTATATATGAGAAAGAGATAGATAGATTGAGATAATAGTAAGGCTCCTGCACGAGTCATGCAATTTTGCAGAGATCAACGTTAGCCTCCGGTTAATACCGATCGTCTATCGTCTATTACTTCGTAGCTACAAGTGGCTAACAATAAACAGGACTTATCGACTATTATACTACTACTAGTACTATTATATATATATATATATATATATATATATATATATATATATTGGGTGATACGCAAATTATACTATGAATCGGTTCCCTCCCTGATGTGTGTTTGTGTATATATATTTATATGTTACGATGTAACAGCGTGAAAATCGAATAATACGAAGATTGTTACAAGTAGATTATCGAGTTATTGGCATTTAATTAAATCGTTACTCTTGTCTATTACTTTTCCTCTCTTTTTCTGTTTTTTTTTTCTTCTTTTCTTTTTTTTTATAATGGTTTTAATTTATAATATAGTTCGTGGAAAGATATCGTTACGGAACACATCACGCGATATATATATATAGGTATTTTGAGAATCAAAATATTGATTGAAATTTGATTAATAAGTTCGTTTTTGTATTATCAATGTTTATTGATCGGTATCCTAAAAATACAATTCGGTCAAGTTTTCTTTTTTTTAATTATTTCATGTAAAACAATAGAAGATTTTTGATATATATACTTATTAAGTATATTAATAAATAATAATAATTGTATAATATAAAGTTTTGACAAATGTAATATTGTCATTTTGAAGATACAAAAAGAAACAATTCCTATAATACTAATTTGATTAAATCAAACCACACACATACCAGACTCCCCCCGCCCCCCTCCTCATACATAATATTTCTATTCCCCAAATTCAACAACAACAACAAATTAATTCCAAGTTAACTTAAGATAATTAAACCAAGTACAATATAAGAAAAAAAAAAAAACAGTCTAACTAAGTTGAATTTGTAGAAGAAAAAAGAAATGTGTTGATAAAAATATATAAATATTAGTAACAATGGAGGAAATAAAATCTTATACGAGTATTATAATATAATAAATTTCAATATTTCCCTTTTCGAGAAAGGGTTCATCGGCCTGTCCTTCGTAACTGGGCCGTTTCTATTCAGTTCTATATCAGTCTCTTTATCATAATTCATGCCGGTCAACAAGAAGTCGGTGCATTGTGAACGGCGTGCATGGGCACATGGTGTCTATGGCGCCGTGTTGCTGAGTTATGTTAAGAGTATAGCTACTAGGAGTAACACGTATAGTAAATGCAGTATATATATATATATATGCACATGCGTGCCAAGCTTATAAGAGCCGCATAATTTAGATGAAAGTAAACTGCAGTCTCTCTCTCTCTCTCTTGACGGTGTAGAACAGGCTTTCGCAAGCACATGTTGCTACTACCACCATTATCATCATCATCATCATCATCATAGTTGAATAGTTTGCTGGCTTGCTTACTTGCTTGCTTGTTCTTTGCAAGAACCAAGCCTACCATCAAAGAAAACCGATCTTTTGTATGATTCGATTCGATTCGAGAAAGTTCGATCACCCTAACCCAACTATCGTCCATTGACTTTGGTTTAATATTAAGTCTTTGATAAATATTATTAGAGTAGGGATTGATATTATTGAATGAAATAAAACAAAAAAACAACGTATATGTTGTATCCAATTCGATGAAATATTTTCGATCATTTTTCATCCATCATACAATATCGTGATAAATTAAAACATAATTAATTTACTGATAATGTTTGCAGTTTCGAACAAATGAACAATAGTTAACTTAGAGTAAGTTGAATTGGTCGATTCGATTGCCAATTTGATGATAGTATTTAATCGTGATAGTAGATAGAGGATAGGTGTTAACTATAGGTATTATCAGGGTTAACGTTTGCGTCACGTTCAAACAAGCAAGCAAGCAAGCAAAAGAGCAAGCAAGCAAGCAAGTAACTAACTAAGTAAATCCATTTGTCTTTCTTGAACAAGGGACAGATATATCCTTCTCTTTCCCTCCCTCTCCCCAATCCACCTTATTCTTATTCATTCCATTTTGTAGCAGCACTATATCAAGAAACTTGTGCATATTTAATAATCATGACGTTATAAAGAACACACAGAGATACTTTTAACAGCATGCCGATAGAATCCTATAACTCTTGTTGGTGGTTGGTTAATTGTGGTGAATGTTGCTGCTGATGTTGCTGGTGGTACCTGATGATGATGGTGGTGGTGGTGGTAATAGTAATAGTGGTAGTTGGTTTTGGTCTTGGTAGTAGTAGTAATAGTAGTGGTAGTGGTAGTGGTAGTGGTGGTGGTGGTATTTCGTCGGTGGGGTGACATACGAGAAAGCGTACATCACGAAACGCCAGGTTGACTCTCTCGAATGACTGGGAATGACTGGGAGTGAGTGAGATAGCGAATATGACGTCATAGAACACGCTTGCAGCGCCCTAGATTGAGGGAGGTCACCGTGTGCCAGGCCGACGGCCCGTCGAGGTCGTATCCTCGCTCTCTCTTTCTCTTCTTATATGCACACACACACACTCTTGGTCTATCTGTATTTCATTGGTACATGGACTATACAGGAGCTTTTCGTCTAGTCCTCCTTTCTAGGTTAGCTTGAGTTACGTCTCCAGAACGTGGGAGGAGGTCGCCGCCTAGTGCAACCTCGGAAATCCGATAGCCTCTTCTAGACCCCACCTGATCTCACCTCACCTCCTCCTATTTTCTTACCACCTTCCTTCCTTCCTTCCTTCCCATATCTTCTCCAATTCTTTCTTTCGGTTTTCCTTTTTTTTTAGAAGGGGGAGGGTAGTTAGTCTCTCCTTTATTTTTTGATCGTCATTTGTTTTCTTCTTCTATCTTCTTTTATGCATGTTTTTAATTATTTGTTCAAACTTATCTATTCGTAATTAATAATGAATGATTTTGATTTTGATTTAGGTTTAAAATGTTTGGATGATTTTCCATGTCTTATTGAAATTTTCATTTGATTTATTTCCATTTTATTTTTATTATTGTTCAAACCTATTTTTCTTTTCGTATTATAAGTTATAATTAATGATTTTTGTGTTTTTGTATTAAGATAAAAGGATCCACGTTTAGAATATTTTTATGAACGCGTCTTAGAAATCGTCCTTGTGCTCTTTAAGATTTTTTCCGGATACTGAAGGGGGTAGGATATAGGTTTTCATTGAAACGGTAGTGGTAGTAGGTAGGTAGGTAGGTAGGTAGATAGATAGATAGATAGATAGATAGGTAAGTTCTCTTGCTAAACAATATAAGTAAGTAACGAGAGTTCAAGGTGGGAAGAGTGAAAGTGGCGCAGGTTGGAAGGATATTATTGGAAGCGAGGGATAATCGAAGTAACAACACGTATATGTTTAAAGTATATGTTAGTATTGGTACGATCGTGACTCCATATATCTCTAAACACATTTTATTATTATTATTATTATAATATATGTTAACGCTTTGAAATCGTATAATTTAGTTAATTTATGAATTAACTATGCGTAATGTTCGCGTGACTAATAACACACATAAAACGTAAATTATTATTCAATTCCTCTTTTTAATTTTCTATTTTATTTATGTTCAATTAAATATAGTTTATATCGATCGAAAATATTTCTTCAGGGGTAACATTGTCTGTTCGTTACTTTTTTTTATTATTATTATTGTTAATTAAGTAGGTGTATCCTATTGATTGCTCGATAAATTAGATAATTATATATATATATATATATATATATACGTGTGTGTGTGTGTGTGTGTGTTTAAAATCAACGAGGCATGAAGGATTTGAGAAATCAAGGCAACAATTATTCGTGTTCCCTGTTCGTCATGTTAAATGGATACACTCAGTAACCTATCGGTTATAATGTTCAATAGTATAGTACTTACATTAGTACCGAGGTCTATGCACGTTGATGAAAGCATTTCGAAAGCACGATATTATGCACGATTCTAAACACGCGACGAGAACTCTAAGGATCCAATGCTCGTGCCAAAGCTCGAAATAACATGCCATCACTATATCAACCTACCCCAATGACTTTACTTAGGCTTGTTACTAATACTACAAACGTTCTCCTTATGGCTTTATACGAACATTAATATATAGATACATTCCCTTAACGGATATATTATTTTATTATATTTATTTTATTATTTATAATTAAAAATATAAATA
>NW_014569551.1:144731-152580 GCF_001313835.1 Polistes canadensis
TATATATTATATTTTATTTATGATATGATTCATTTAATATTTATCGAATTAATTTCATAATATAATTTAATTTATAAACAAATGTAAATTTTAATTAAAAATTTGAAATAACACTCATATTGAATGAAAGGCACGAAGAATTATGAGAATAATCGTGCAATGCAATGAGAGAAAGAGAGAGAGAGAGAGAGAAAACGTTTTATTACATACTCTATGTTTCTGTTTGAGTGTGTTGTTGTGTGTCAGTGGTTTAACGACTTAAGCGGGTAAAAATATGCGAATAATTGATAGGTCGCGATAATTGTGCGTCATGGAATTTCCTTCGTTTCATGGCAAACGAAAAAAAAAATAAATAAAAAGAAAAAGAAAAAACAAATGGATACGGTAAGAAAAGTAATAGGGAAAAGAAGTAAAAAAATATAAAAAAAAATAAATAGCCGAGAAGATAGGGGTGAGGGGGTGGGGGGTTTGTGTTAGGTAAAGAAAAAGGAAATATATGGAAACAGAGTTTGTCGAGTACCGTTCACCGAGTATTATAATTGCGAGATCTAACGATATTATTATTTTTATTCCAAGAGTGTTACTTTTTGTACTACATTTGCATTACGAAATATGATCGTTTTCATTAACATTTTTTTTTTTCACTCTTTCTATTTTTCTTTCGTTGAATAATAAAAAAAAAAGAGAAAAAAAAAAAAGAAGAAGAAGAATAAAATAAACGCGTATGCATTAATCGAGAAAGTTTAATGAACCGCGATTACGTTAACGATAACTTCCTCGTGTAATAAATATATAGTTTCTTTTTTTTTTTCATTTAAGAATTGATTTATTTTTAAATTGAAAGTAATTATTTTTTTTTTTCCCATCTTTAAAGTAATTGGTATCACAAACAAAAAACACCATGCATTCATTTTCATTGTCATGTTGGATCTCTCTCTCTCACTCTTTCTTTTTCCTTTTTTGCAAATGGTTTAATAATTTTATAAATTTTTGATAATTTTCCAAGCTTATTCATTCATCTATCAGACACCAGAAATATGTGACTTTTAATAATAATAAATATTATATATTTTTATTAACTTTATATTATCTTATACATCGGCACTTTTTCAATAAAAATATTAATCTAATACAAATCATATATATACACACATATAATATATAATAAATTAATTTTCTTATCAAAGAAAAATCCAAGATACGTTGGATTAATAATAAAAATAAATATTGTATAGTTAATTTATATTATTTTACCATTTACAATCTCTTCGATCACATAAATAATAGACAAATTATTGGTTTATTATATAAAAATCAAAGCAATAGTTAAACTTCGATTAAATAGATAATTCAATATAATTCCATAGATAGATATACATCTATCTCTTATAAATAATGTTAGAATCTGTCTATTGTAATAAAATAATAGCGTAATTTAAGATAATCGTCGTAGAATAATGGATCGAAGTTTAACGAGAGTTCTCGCTACTAGTTGTTGAGAATTAAGTAAGTAAATAAGTAACTAACATAAGTGAGTAAGTATCATTCGAAGAAAAAGAAGAAAAAGAAGAAGAAGAAAGAAATGGAGGGTGAAGGGGGGAGGGTGGGAGGAGGTTTTGTTACATAGGGTTGTGTATGATGGTATGCGTTGATGGTGTCATGGTTTTATGGTGGGAGATACGATTTTCTTAAGAAGGGGGAAGCCTTCTGTCAGTGGAACATTGTACCGCCGTGAACTCTTGATGATTCTGTTCACCACGGAATCGTGTGTCACGCGCGTCAAGTGCAACGATGCATTCATTGCACTGTTGTTGTACTCTTTTACCTCCAATGTCCGAGATATCATTCTCTTGTCTTATTTATCATTATTTTAACCTCCATTATGTATTTCACATCTTTTTATATATAAAAAGAAATATTTTTATATATAAGATTTATTATATAATTAAAATTATATACAATAATTTTGATTATATATATTTTTTAATCTCATTTACACACATATTGTGTGTATATTCATATGTTTAAGTATAATCATTTCAATTGTACGATATATTTTAATATTACAAAATTAAAGAATAGTTGCATACGAGAGCTTAGAATTACTGGTTACAAGAATGTTGATAATAAACCTCGATGCAATTATTATTTTATTTGCAACGACACGTTTAAATGAGGAAAAAATAATAAGTAGTATTGGAGATTAATAAACGGATAAAATGTTTAGCAATATTTTTAGAAAAATCTATTTTTATATATATATATATATATATATTCTGTAGGTAAGTACATAAGTAGATATCTATTATACTCATATATACACATATACATATGTATATTCATATTTGTTTTGTAACTATAACAGATAAAGATCAACGGAATTGTTGCAAACTACTTTGTTCTAATTAACTGCAATTTACAATCGTGAATTACAAAAGCAAGGTAGTCAAGAACTTTAGTGGTAACTTCGATAATATCATTCCTGAAGTGAAAGAATAAGAAATATTTGTTATTTCTATTTTTCTTTTTATATTTATTTCTTATTAATAGTAGGTTTTTATTAAAATAAACACCTTCGTTTAGTTGAAAATCCGATAAACTGCAAAAAAATTGACACATTTTATATTTACTTTAATAATTTCTTCTTCTTTATATAATTTTAAATTTATTTTAATAATTTCTTTACGTAAGTACTTATTTATATAAAAAGATAGAAAGATATATAGATAAAATAGATAAAAAAAACCCCCGGAGACCTGTAGATTTTTATTAAAGTAACCATATATTCACTTATAGTTGCCAACCCAATAAAAAAAATAATAATAAAAAAAAAAAAAAAATCAAGTGGGTGAATTCTCGAAGCATTAGTTGGCTGAGATTAATTGCAACACCGTAACCTTGAATCATCGTATAATTTTCTTAAAGAAAACGATGCTCGTCATACGTCGGATTAGTTTCGTATATCGTATTATTCTTTACACATACATATATACGTGTTTCCATATACATATATATGTATCTGAGTGTGTATGAATTACGTATACGTAATCATAGCAAGCTCATCTAGATTTGTTTCCAGTGACCGGTCTCAATATCTTTGTCATCGGTTACGGATGCGGTGTGTTTTATGTTAATAAAAAAGAATTGTTAAGACTGTGTATATAGGTGTGTGTATGTATGTATGTATGTGGTTAACGAGAATTCATAGAAGACTTTTTGTATAATTAACAAATTCATAATAAACGTTTCGAGTATATAATACGAGTTTAATTATGTTTACATTTTAAAAAGACAGTTCAATGTATAATACATCGAAACTTGTTTACGTTATGTCACCTTAACTTTGCGTGATGTTATCTTATTGTTAGTCTTAACAAGTGTTTCGTACTAAACGGTTGGAAAAATTGTAACCTCTCGGTATTCGCGTCGGTATATATTACATATAATTGTATAATTAATTAGATAATGTAAATTATTAAATTTAGTGAGTGAAATTTATTTTATTGGTGATTAGTGAATCGTGTTGTGGTGTGTGTGTTTGTGTAAGTGTAGGTGCAGGTAGCGTTTGGTTGGATACTTTTGTTCTTTCATTTTGGTAAGTTTAAAAATATGTATTTTATTAGATTTTTTTAAATAAGATTTACGTGCATGTGTGTGTGCATGTGTGAGAAAGATAGAGAGAGATATATATATCTATATGTATGTATGTGCGTATATTAATAATGGTATATATTATTTTGATTGATACATATTTTAATATTGTTATATTACTAATTTTATATGCTGTCACAATTATTATGATAATTTTTATCTCTCTCACACACACACTTTCTTTTTTTCGAGTACGTAAATTATTGTAAAAATAAAATTAGAAAAACGTTAAGTCACTAGAGGAAATGAATTTCATAATTAAACATAAATAAATTAATCTAATTGGTATCGATTATTATATTCAATCCACGAATATGACACATCATTTAATGAAATTTTAATTTTAATTATATCGATATTTATCCTAACTGTATTAATAATTAGATATCTATGGACTAATTATATTGGATAAATATAAATTAACTGTGGTATCAAATAAGAATCTAAAATACATATTTCAACATTGATTTTCTTGATTATAAGCCGATTTAAATTGATCAAACATGGTAACACAATCGAAAGACAACCGAAGTAGCTAGTTTTATTAAAGCCAATAGATAATAAATCAACTTTCTGTTTTCTTTGAACGCGTCAGTAAGATTTACTTTGTTAGACAATAAGTGAAAGGAGAGAAGAGAGTGCATTCGAGATATGCAATTCGAGTGTTAGTATGTGTTATATTATAGTGTTGTTAGTTATTGTACGGATTCGATCTATAAACTATTAAACACTTTGATAGAAATTTATTGTTTACGAACAAATAATTTCTTTTTTTTGCTTTTGTCACTTTTATTTTTATAATTAAATATATTTTTTCATTAATTTGTAATCAAACGAAGAAGAAGAAAAAGTTGCAAATGAAAATGTAGATGCAGATGCAGATGACGTTTAGAATAATTAAGATAAAAAAGATGTGAGTTAACGAAAGAATATATTTTATTATTATCAAACGATCGCGATGAATCGATCGATCAATCGATGATAGATCAATCGATAGATTACACGTGTGGAGGTTATTACGCTTGTTCTTTAGTTCTTTCGTTCATTCGTTCATTGGATAGTCGCACCTTGCGACGTTCACTTTTGTTCGGCCTCGTAGCCTCGCTCAAATCGGAAAGTTATGTTGAATTTATCATGGATTCCATAAACTCAGATCGATCAAACGATTGGATCGATGTTGGTTACCCCATTCAAAGTAGAAATATTCACATGTTTTACATCATTTATTATATATATTTTATCGATTTTTATTTTATATATATCATCTTAGTTGTAATTTTTTTTAGAAATTTATTTTTATATATTTTGATTAGAGAAAAATTTTTAGTTTAGATTTTTAATTTTATACCATGTGTGTTTTTTTTATTTTTTTATTCATCTATAAAATTATTACAAATGTTTTCGTAAATATAAATTTTAAAATAATGAAACATTGATTTTTTTAATTGACATACATAACATTGGAAACATATTTTTCCAATAATTACATTGATATTTATCTATTCCTTTTTCGAAAAAATTAATACGTATAATTTATCCACATATATTATCTATTCAAATATATTTTATTCAATTCGTATTTACTTTTTTAATGTACACACATATATTCTTGTAATAATTAACAATTACAATCAATTAGTATACATATCTTTCGTATATCATTTTCACTTTAACGATTTAATCGATACGATAGAGATCATTCTGAAAACGTGTAAAAAATGTATTTCATATATATAAAAAAAGAAAAACTTGAACTTCGTATAATACAAATTTGATAATATCTAATTAAGAGAATAGATTAAAAGTAGATTAGATTCTTGGGAAAATATCTTCGTCATCGTTTCGACAACAAATATATCTAACTTAGGTTAGCTGATGCCTAACAGTTCTATCTACTATTACTAATAAGTATAGCAAGCATGAGAAGATTAGCTTTGGCTAACACTGATGTACACTTTCTCAAAGCATTAACTCGTCCACAAGTTCGTTGGTATTCCTCATACAGTTTAACGCAGGTCAGTAGCTGGCTCCTACGCAGATGCATCCACACACATATATATACATATCGAATCGACTAACTAACGCATACCAAGAACAACGAACACATAATTCTATCTATGTTGCATTAGCTCGCACACACATACATTAAACTCGTGTCGTTGTCCGTAATCTCGTTGCGTGCGTAACCGGAGATAAAAATGAATCTAAAAGAGTCAACCGTGCGTTGCACTCAAATGCACATACATACATACACACATACGCATACGTATAAACACACGTCTCTTTCTCGAAATAACTCAACTTTCAATGATATGTACATTATCGAATCTTTAAAAGATTAATTTGTTAGATTTTAGAAAAAGAACATTTTTTTTTATTATTTTTCATTTAAATAAAAAAATACTTCATTCTTATATACATATATATATTATTATATATACATACGTGTATTTCAAGGTTGAACAATTTCTAACATCTTGCCAAAGTGCTCTTCTCTACATACTACCTTCTTTTTAAATTCCCTTTAACAATTTGATTAAGAATTATTTGAACAACAACAAAAATTGCGTTAGCCAAGGTAAAATGTCGATCGTTGGCCCTTTTTTTTTTATTATGCCCTTATGAACATTTCTCATTGGAAAGGAATGATATTGCCTAATGTTCTGGACGAAGATTTAGCCATCCTACCTAGCTTCAAACCATTCTCCTTCTCCCCCCCCCTTTTCCTTTCCTTTCTTCCAACTCCCTCCCCCTTCCCCCGTTATTTTATCCCACCCTCTCTCTCTCTCTCTCTCTCTCTCTCTCTCTCTCTCTCTCTCTCTCTCTTTCTTTCTCTCTCTCTGTTACCTCTCTTGTATTCTCCTTACATTCTGACGTCAGAATTTTGCCCTAGTTTGGAGGTAACTTCAACACCTCGAGAGAGTACGAGAGAGAGAGTGAGAGAGAGAGAGAGAGAGAGAGAGTAAGAGAGAGAGAGAATACTGTCCCTGTTCGTGTTATTCCCTAATCTTTAAAGGTACGATACATTTAGTTAGGATTGTTAATAGTTCGATATGAAGAATAAAGGGATTAGATGAAACACATACACACACAGAGAAAGAGAGAGAGAGAATATATTTAACTATTCATAGTCGAACTTTGATCTAACTGCGGCTTTAAACTTCGTTCATTTAATAGTTTGCTCAATTCATTAATTATTATTATTATTATACTGATCTATACCATTTAATTATATAAAGAAGATTTTGAATTGTATAAAGAAATTGTTATATCATTTATTTAAATATTTTAAATATTTAATTTATTATTATTATTCTTTACTCGTTTTATAGAATAATTAATTATATATTTTTTTAGCTAATAATTTATTTAACATTACAATTGTTCGTATAATAATATAAATTCGGGAAATATATATATATTGATAATTAATTATTGATAGAAATGTTAAAGAAGATTAGGGTGAGGGTAAAGGTAAGGGTGTGGGTAAGAAAAGGGAACGTTGAAGGGGTCAAAGTTGTGGATTGAGTTTACCTGGTGCTGTGCTGCGCTTGGTTAAAGCTCTGTGACGAAGGTAACACATTGCTTATGCGATTTCGATGCAAGCGAGAAGAGGAGAGAGAGAGAAAGAAAGAGAGAGAGAGAGAGAGAGAGAGAGAGAGAGAGAGAGAGAGAGAGAGAGGCGGCCGCGTGCCCCAGTTGGAAAGTTCATTCACCCTAAAGCTCAGCTCGACATTACGAACCAACCCGAAGTTAACCGAAGTCCTATAAGAAATAGAGTGGGGATGAGTGGAAGGGGATAAAGCTTTGCTAGTTAAAACACGATGGGCAGGAAAGAGAGGGTTGGGGGGTGGAGGGAACGGGAAAACGTGGATTTTATTTGCTGACGTATCCGATAATTCTTTTTTTTTTCCTTCTTCTTCTTTTTTATTAATTGTAAGACTCATTCGCGAAGCTTTTGTTCGAACGCAATTTAAACAGATATTTTGTTATTTAATATTTAATAATTGTGATTATTGTAGGGTTATAAAATTAGGTTACACAAGACTTGATGAGTATTATTACTTTTCGAAATTGTTTGCTTTTTAATATATATATATATATATTCCCGAATTTATATTATTATACGAACAATTGTAATGTTAAATAAATTATTAGCTAAAACAAAATATAATTAATTATTCTATAAAACGAGTGA
>NW_014569551.1:152853-154299 GCF_001313835.1 Polistes canadensis
AAATATGATAAATATATTTAAAGTAATACAATATTTTTAAATATATTAGATATATTAAATGGAAATATTTTCAATAGTATTTTCTATTCTTTTTTTGTATTACAAAATAATAATAATAGTATCAATCTATCGACCAATCGGATAGTTTCTTTCTCTTTCTCTCTCTATCTTTTAATTTTAGATTTGTTTTCTCTCTCATTCTTAAAGGTTTTCTTTCTTTAGCTAGTGCCAGACGCCAATATAAATATAAAACGGATATAGTACGAGGAGAGCCCTTAAATATTCCACCGAGTTCGTTCGTTCGTTCGTTCGTTCGTTTAGCCCCCGCCAAGCTCGACCTCGACCAGCGAGAGAAAGAAAGAGAGAGAGAGAGAGAGAGAGAGAGAATGTGTGTGTGTGTGTGTGAGAGAGAGAGAGAAAGAAAGGACGTTGCACTTTGACCGTATCTAATATAAGATACCGTGTTCGCTCAGCCAGCACCACCACCACCACCACCACCACCACCACCACCACCATCACCATCAGAGCTCTCGATGTTTCTAAACTACTGAGAAAATATATATTTCTACATGATCGTCAAATCGAAAAAATATTATGTATACTTATCGAAATTTTAAGTTTCAACTAAATAATGTAAATGAATTTAACAATACAATACAGTTTTATTCGGATTCTGGTTTTCTTTTTTGATTCGTAACAAGTAATCTCGATATTTATTTTTTATGGTATCGTATCGATTAATCGTTAAATGGAAAATACTTGACAAAATTATTGACGAATTAAAAAAGGGTTCATTTGATTTCTTTTTGTTTTTTTTTTGGGGGGGGGTTGCATTACATGCAAGTTTCTTTTTATTCGATACAACTACTTAGGTATATTATGTTTTTCTTTGATTATTATAAAACAGATGGACGTGTGATATGCAATTTTTGTATAATAAAAATGTTGACAAAATTATTCTTAAAACATTCTACGACCCCCTTCATACTGATTGTAAATTATTAGTAACACTTTAAGAAAACTTCTTAATTGAATAACTGATTATTATATATATATATATATATATCAAATTTTTCAAACGATAAATTCAATTGCATTTTAATTTTATCCAAACTACAAAATACGTAGAAAAAAATTTATAGAAGATTCTATCGAAAAAGAAAGTTTAGTCGAAATACATATAATCGGTGAAAACAAGTCAGAAGGGAAAACTTACTTGTTGCACCAAAGGTGCAGTAAGATCTTGGAAAGAGAGAAAAAATGTTTTGGTTATATCAAACTAGATCGGTATAGTGACACACACACATATACATATATATATGTACGAATGTATAGTTGAGTATATGTACCTCTGTATATATATAATATCTATACCTATGTACGTATGCCTATATATGCAGGTATGTCTATGCATATGTATTGTAACTATACTAATATGTAACTATA
>NW_014569551.1:154800-161823 GCF_001313835.1 Polistes canadensis
ACATATATAATTGTTCAGTGATAGGTGGTATATAGGGAATGTAGGTAACCGGGTCTCGTCTCTCTTTCGCAATGCTGTTATATAGGAGTAGGCTGCTGCTGGTGGCTGAGGTAGGTTGACTGGAACGATAAAGTCAGGAAAGTCTCTCATTCTCTCTCTCTCTCTCTTTTTCTCTCCTTCTCTCTTTACTCTACATCCAAAGTTGGAAAGGAGGTGAGAGATGTAAAAGCTATGAAAGAAATGAGTAAACCATTTGAACAAAAAAGAAAAAGAAAAAACAGAACACTTGACATTTTATTATTTTTTTTTCATCTTGTTTCATTATCGACGAATAATTAATCTAATCGTCCTTCTAATTAATATCATTAAATTGAATATTTTATTTTCGTAAGTTTATTAAGATTGATTTGTATTATTTTGTTTTTTTTTTAGATTGTATGATAATGTTACCTATCGTAATGGGGATAGGTTTTGTTTTTATAATAAGAGAAGTATATTAAATATTGTAAAAATTAATTAATTATTTTATTTTTAATAGATTTAGAAATTAATTTAAGGAAAAAGGTTAATATATTTTAATATTGATTAGAAAGAAAAAATTAAAATTGATATATCTAAGAAAGTATATTGAAATGATTGAAAAATGTTTCGAAAGATTGTTGTTAATCATCTTGAATTGTAATATCATTTAAACCAACTAAACGATCTTTGGACACAATAATAATGATGGATTTTCGATCGGTCATGAAAGTATGCCAACGGTAGCGGGTCATCTAACGCTACTTAACGCGAGCCGATGCGCTCGAATGCATTTGGAATGTGAACTCGTAACGAGAGGACAATGCTTCTAGATGCACGTGGTGGTGATGCCTTGTTTCTTGCTTGCACTCGCTAAATTTTAATCTTACAATCAATGTAATACACACAAAAAAAAATAAAATCAAGCAAACGCAATTGCAGTATGATCGAACGTAATTTTAAAATGAAAACCAAAATCTTCGTTTTTTGAATTAATCAAATATTTCAATAATATTAATCATTATTTTATATTTTTGAATATATACTTGTTATAATAAATATATTTTTATCAACACTAAACATAATTGACACTGTGTGGTAAAAGAAAAAAATGATTTTATTAATCAATTATAGATAATGAACAATATATTTGTCTTATTTACAAATTAATAATATCTAATAATTAATATGCTAAATTTAGTGTTAAATATAATCGATAAACTATTTATTATTTAATACGACGATTAGAAATTCATTTAAAATGACTAATTTTGTAATTATTCGATTATTATCCCCCGAAATTATTATTAAAGAAAAGAAAAACAAAAGAAAAAAAAGAACCAGTTAGCTTGATAAAATTGTAACACTTTCGTGTTGCTTATGCGAATCCTTAGATGTTTCAGTTGGGAGTCGTTGATCAATGTGCGTTTCGTTCTTAGACTATTTGCTATTGTGCAATTAGCATTTGATTGCCTTTGGACAGTTACCCCTCTTCCTCCTCACCTTCTCTCGTCTTCGTTTTGCACCCTCGTTGAAAGATTAGAGATTTCATTAGGCGTCTTCTTCTTCTTCTTCTTCTTCTTCTTCCTATTCTTCATTCTTTTCTTAGTGATTCTTTTTTTAATCAGGTTAATCACTATTCAAACGACCCCAATTAAAAAATTACACTTTGACAATTGTTTAATTTCTTCCTTATGTATCTTTTTTTTTATTATAAATATTTGAATTGAATTAAAATCGTTAGATATAATAATAATAATTAATATAAGTCTCAAAGGGAAATTTAGACGGTTATTAAATCTTATGAATAATTTATTTTCAACTAGTTGTACGTTTCATCCCTTACTGGGGACTTCATCAGCAACTTGATCATTTATAGTTCACGTGTCAATACATATTATCTTTTTTACAGAGTCATACATTTCAATAAAACTTAACATATTACAATACAATTTGATCCTAAACACCTTATCTGATCACACGTAATCAAATACTGATTCTAGTGTTTAA
Organism: Polistes canadensis; assembly: GCF_001313835.1. Classification (NCBI taxonomy): domain Eukaryota; kingdom Metazoa; phylum Arthropoda; class Insecta; order Hymenoptera; family Vespidae; genus Polistes; species Polistes canadensis. The sequence goes on from NW_014569551.1 coordinate 156,829, forward strand.
TAATCTAGGTATCTTCAGTATTGAAAATATGGTAAATATTTTTTATGCTAAAAGAGTGAATAAATTTTAATAAAACTTATATTAAATTAAAGTACACTCTTTAGTCTACGCGTAGAATACCATATTGAGTTATAAATTTAGCATTTAAAGTTCAGGAAATGTCAGAGAATGCAATACTGTAAATTGTGCATCTTTGCAATTTTTTTTAAAAAGTTTCGGTAAATATTTTTTATACTTCTTGCAAATGGATTTTAATGATTTTGATATTAAATTAAAGTGCACTCTTTTGTCTACACGTAGAATATCTTTTTGCGTTATAAATCAATCTGCAAAAGTTCATGAAAAGTTAGAGAAAGCAATGCTGTAAATAGTGCATCTTTGCAATTTCTTTGAAAAGTTTCAGCAAATATTTTTTATACTTAGAGCTTGCGAATTTTATTGATTTTTATATTAAATTAAAGTGCACAAGAATAATGATAATTATAATAATAATAATGTTTTGTAATTATATTATTTATCAATTGAATTATTATTCATTAGGATAAACTTGTTGATAAAATGAAATGTATTTTGTTGAGATAATGTTTAAAATGTGTTTTATTACTCTCTACTGAAAGATTATTTATTAAAACGATATTATCCTTGTAACGATTAATACTATCTTCAGTATCGTGGGTAGTATGAAAGTCATTATAATAAATATCGAATCGTATTTTCTTTTTCTTTTTTTGTTACTTATAAAGATTTAACATGATTTTTCTTAGGTGGGATATCATCGTAGATTGGTTTGATATTTAAAAATAATAAACATATCCTGAATAGATCAAATGATGGATTATAAATTATTAATATTTTTATTAATTAATAAATTTAATTTCAATTGATACACACACACACAAAAACAATACTCAGATTTAATATTAAACACAAGTCTTTGCATTAGACAATCCAATATATTATATATTAAAAATATTCTGTAACAAAATTTTTTATTAATTTAAAATTAAATCATACACACAATCCTCAAAAATAAGAATAAGAAAAAGAAAAAGTAAAACAATAAATCGTTTAATTGTTAAGGAAATAAATTTTGATAAGGAAGTAATAATAAAATTCGTCATCGATGACGTAAAAAGAGAAAGAAAAAGAGAGAAAGAGAGAGAGAGAGAGAGAGAGAGAGAGAGAGAGAGTGAAAGCAAACCGAAAACACGGAAATGATAATACATCGTTGTCCATCGTAACTCTAACTTGTTCTATACAAAACCACCATGACTATTACGTTAAATCAAGATTCCAATACTAACATAAGCTCGGACTAGACTAGACTAGACTACACATAGACAACATTAGACAAACCTTACTCTATTACGAATTGTTCCATAGACAAACACCATATAGTCAGATAAAGTTCCTTCACTCAAGTTAAACGCAAACAAAACACGTTTTCATTCTCTTTAGAACATAACACTCTCCTCCACCTCTTCCTCCTCCTTCTCCTTCTTCTCCTCCTCCTCTCGTACCAAACCCAATTGATATTTATCGATCCTATCGATCCTATTCGATTTACGACCTTAAGCCAAGAATTTTATCGTCGAGTGAAACCGAGAAACCTTCGTAATCTTATTCTATAGGGGTATGATATTTAACTCTTGTTCTACCATTATTTAGGATAATATAATATACATTTTATTTTCCTACCGATAAAGACCATACATTTTTTTCTATTATTCTTTCTTTATTTTCTTTTATCGTATATAAATTTTTTCATGAAAATTAAAAAACAGGAAGTATAATAATGATTGTTTCAATGCAATAAGAACAATCATTCTCTACTGTATCAATTAAAATATTATTTGATCATTCAATACGTTTGTTTGTTTAAATACACGAATGAATATCTATATTGTTATAAATAATATACAATTTATTTATTATATTATATATGAAAAAGATAAAATCGTGAAAAGAAAAAAAAAACAAAAACAAAATTGAAATAGAATCCGAACAGGAGTATATTCAATGATGCATTTTAATTTGTTTAACAAATTTATGAGATAAATTCAATTGAATAAAATTAAAATAGAAATGAAAGAGGGGAGGTGTGTGTAAATGGGGGGGGGTAGAATTTTATTGCATTCCAATGTTAGGCCTACATGAATCGGAAGACAATGGTTCGAGCCAGGGATAAATACGCAAGTATACTTTGAATAGATGCACACTTATACACATAAGTGCATACACACTTTTACACACATTACACACATGCATACGTGTGCATCTATGAGCTCCCGGAGTTTCGCGTGGGACTTTGTCCTTTCCTTAAGTTGTTGCAACAACGTTCTAACATTTCTTCTAATTTTTTCTATTTCAATCATGTGTTTTAACTCTTTGATAATAATTCCAACACACACGCATATATAAACACGCACACGGTATACGTAACCGATGATAATCTTTGTTTCGAATGAATTCATTGATCGAAATCAAAAATGAAATCAAAATAAACAGGGTTTTGTTTTTTTTTTGTTTTCAATAATCGCGTTGTTTGCAATATGCGATGAAATTTTATTCGATAAAGGAAATGAATGAATAATAATTTATTATCACGAGTAAAAAAAATAAAAAACCATGATACGCGAATTACATCATTCCTGTTCCGGTATTACGAATGAGGAAATGACATTTTTATACGTGGCAGGAAAATCAACTTCAATCAAATTTTGTTGATTCGATCAATTTCTATATATATATAGAAATATATAAATAAATATATATATTATATATATATTTAATCATTATTATTTTAATTTAATTCGACCAATTGAAATCCGTTCATCTCGTTCGGTATATTTTTAAATATGAAATTTATATATATGTTTTTTTTTTAAATTGTGACAAAAAATGTGTCGATCAAATATTCGTACGAATATTTTTTAAATTTACATTAATCGATAATTATTACCACCAATTTTAAAAATAAAATAAAATAAAATAAAATAAAATAAATTAATATATTAATCGATAATTATTACCACCAATTTTCAAAATAAAAGAAAATAAAATAAATTAATATATTAATCGATAATTATTACCACCAATTTTAAAAATATAATAAAATAAAATAAATTAATATATTAATCGATAATTATTATCACCAATTTTTTTGTGGGAAACAATCGAATACATTTTTATACTATTTTATCTAATACTCGTACACACGCACATATGTATATATATAATTATCGATGTGTGCATACGAAAGTGAGGTCGGTCGGCTTGTGGATTGCTGTAAAATACCTGGAACGCGTATACACGTAGCCCACTGGCACAGATTCGCACGGTACGCAAAGATTTTGCAACGTGAAACGACCCTCGTTAATCGTCGACACTGCGTATATCTTTCTGTCTGTGTTTATATCTATGTGTATGAGTATAAGAATGTATAAGCGTAAGTGTGTTTGTAGTTAGTTGGTTGCATGTAAGAGGGGAACCTTCGCGAAAACCGTGAACCCAATTTGCTCCAATTTAATGGGGCAGTATAGTGTTAGCACACTATCGACAACATTCGACCTTCCTACTAGATTATCCTAATTCATATTTTCTTCTTCTTATTCTTCTTCTTCTTTTTCTTCTTCTTATTCTTCTTCTTCTTCTTCTTCTTCTTTTTTCCTTTTTTTTTTTACTTTTTGTTATTTCATACGAAATTAAACTCGTTGGGAATTAAAATTTTATTAATTTGAATCAAAATGATTTTCTATATAATCGAAGTGATATTTAAATTTTGTATAATAATAAAATTTCATTAGAGATGATTTGTATTTAAATAAAATATGTATATATATTTTTTTGGAAATTATTTATGAAAATGTTATTTTAAATCGTATCTCGTTTGTAAGGATAAAATAGTATCATTGATTTTATTAATTATGTTTTAAGAGATTCCGTTGTTACTTCAAATGAAATTTATTCGTCTTAAAAATATCATTATTCGGAATTGAAAATTTGTCTGGACACGATCGCAAATAAACGTTTAATAACAATTTTATTTATATATTATTAATATCTCAAATATATTATGAGATATTAACATAGATAAGTATTACAAAAGGTAATATATAAATTAAAAAATGTTGGTTTCTTTTATATTTTATTTTTATTTGCAAAATCATTTATTGTCGTAATTTATTTACGCGTACAATATTTTTTATCTTGTTTCGTTTAAAATTTTAGGGAGAAAATATGAATTAATGTACGTTCACTTGCATTTCTTACGAAATTCAAAAGCGATTTACGAATGACCTTCTTATTTGCACCGTACGATATCCTAAATGAGAAATCATCATCGTTTCTCTCCTTCTTCTTCTTTTTTTTCCTTTTTTTTTTTTTTTTTTTCCTAAAGATTGATGACGATGACAAGATGATTTTGAAAGAGAAAAAAAACTAATAATAATAATAAAAGAATTTGCCTTAGCCTTAAGGTTTAATAATACGTGTGTGTGGGGGTGTCAGTCGTAAAATTTAGAAATTGAATGAGACGTGTTAGTTCTTCCAACTTAAACGAATGATTTACGAGCTCGTCATGAAAGCACCGTCGTCTTCTTCGTCGTACCATCTTCAAATTTATGTCCACTGCATAAAGAGAAGATAGAAACGTGAAAACCGCATAGCCATAAAATTTGACCGCAACCCTTATAAACCGTTTGACTACTGTGTTGGACCCTCGTAAATCTTACTCCGACTATTTTCCAAGTCGTTCAAGTTAACGTTAAAAAGTAATTAAGATATTATTAGGACTGACAATTTCAATTCTTTTTTTTTTTTTCTTTTTTTCCTTAATTAATTAGCTTATTCGTGAAATATGAGTCTTACGTAATTAATGGGGAAGGGGGAGGAAAGGTTGTTTAGGGTTAATGGTAAGGTGGTACCCCGTGTATAACCCGCTAATTTTTCTTTGCCATTTTTTGAACCTTTGCAGATTGTTTTATAACGCGAAAA
>NW_014569551.1:162458-171148 GCF_001313835.1 Polistes canadensis
TTTCATTAAAATCTATTGACTTTTAGTATAAAAAATATTAACCAAAACTTTTCAAAGTAATAGCAAAGTTGTACAATTTACAGCATTGCAATCTCTGATATTTCTTTGAAAATGTTTCTCGATATTTGCAAAAGTTCAGGCTATATTTTCTAAACATTAGTTAAACAGATATTCATACAGATTTCCACGAAAATCAGGAAACGAAAAGAAAAAGAAAAAATAAAAATAAAAAAAAAAATCGGAGTGGCGAGTAGTTACAGAAAAAAATAAGTATGACGTTAGAAGACGTCCCTGGTATTTGATACCATGTGACATTTGTCGATTCCGATGTTGAGACAGGTCAGGGAAGATGTTTAGAGAACGTGTTAGATTACGTTAGGTCCAACCGTTAACAAGCGGTGCTAGCATAAGTCTCGCAACCGGTTAACGTGCTGCTACCACGGTAGCACAGTAGCCACTCTCTCTCTCTGTCTCTCTCTCTCTTTCTGTTTTTTCCTCTTTTTCTCTCTCGTTCTTTTCATCCCATTCTGGTTTTACCCCCACCTTTTAGAATTTCAATTCTTTCTCTCTTTCTCTCTCTCTCTCTCACCTGGCCAGTCGAGGAGTGAGGAGATTATTTTTCGTCGACGTAAAACACGTAGCACGTGTACGGTGTCGGGCGTAGGTGTAAAATGCGAGGAGGAGTAGGAGGAGGAGGGGGTAAAAGTGGTAGAGGAGGAGGAGGAGGAGGAGGAGTAGGAGGAGGAGGAGGAGTGTGCATTTGAACGGCTTTCACTCTTTCAGTATTGGTGAGTCAACTATGAGATACAAACTGTGTTCTTTCTGATTGTGTATCACGCATATATGAACAGTCTCGTATCATTTTTATTCGTCTCCCCTTTCTTTATGTATGTATGTATGTATGTATGTTGCATATATTTTTTACAAATTAATTTTGATTACTTATCATTGATATTTCGTGTCTGTAAATGTACGTATTTTTTTTTTCTTTATTTCTCGTAATGTTTGTAATCGAAAAAGATTCGATAAGTTTGTTAATTATTTTAAAAAAATAGAATTAATTGATTATGTAGAAATGTATTTTTAGCAATGAAACTTATCACGAAATTAAAGAACGTATTTTGTTAAAGTCAACGAAGAGGATGCTAAAGGGTAATATTGAAGAAAAAAAAAAAAAGTAAAAAGGTTAGGCCTTAGTGTGGTACGGGTCTGATACAAACCACGTCGACGAAAATCCTTGATCCTAATGACGGGTCAACCGTGCCAATTGGCCATAGGAACGGAACGATTCTTTCCTACGGGGACGTGGTACGACGATCTAAACAAAACGATCTTCCCAAGCTGTAGATCAACTTGTTTGTCCTTCTAACTTCTTTGTTTTATTTCTTTTTTTTCTCTTTCTTTATCATTTTTATTATTCGTCATAGATATATATATATATGTTCAAAAGTTCGTTAGTATGATACTCAATTAAATTGATAATCAAATATTAATTATATCATTCCTCGATCGATAAAAACGATCATAACCTAAAAGAATGAAAATTCATCAAAATGGCGGAAGGTATTCTACATATTATAGGTTATATATTAATAAAACTCTAATCCCTTACCCCGTAATATTTGATTAAACAAACAATCGATATAAAATAAACAATTGAATAAAAACAAGAATAAAAATATCTGTTTTTTTTTGTATCTTAAAAAAGAAAAAAAAACAAAATGGACAAATGACTCTAATTTAATTTCCAATGAATCCTAATCGTGTTATCGTATATCGAACGATGATGAATGAACGAGAATTACATCGAAAGAAAGATGTAAAAAAAAAAAAAAAATAAAAATAAAAAAGAAAAGAAAAGAAAAGAAAAAAGAAAATGAAAGGAACGGGGTATGTCAATGTAAATGATACGATACTGAGTATAAGATTCGCGCAGGCGCTTAGGGTGCCGTGGTATAGCACGCTGCGAGGAACTCACTCGCGCACCGCGTAGCACACGGCACACACACGAGAGAGGACCGAACGACCGAACACGACCGAACGACGACGACCGACACCGACCGACAGGGACACAGAAAAACCGATTGAATCGTTCTGAACGAAGGAAGAGAAAACTATCATCATCGTCATCATCATCATTATCATCCTGAAGCTTAGCTAGAGTTACTAAGCTTTTTAACTACGACGGACAATCAAAACTCTGACGAAAAAACCGCGCGCGAACCAAAAACCACCAAACGGCCACGCGGTGCGCGTTTTAACACAAACAACAACCCCTTCACCCCACCCCCCCGTCCACCCCTTTGCTACTACTTCCCTCCTTTAAAACATTTTTGTGTCAACCAACCTCTTTCTGTCTAACTTTTTCTCATCTGTTCAATCCAAATTCATAATCAACGAACGAACACCAACAAAAACGTTCCCACTTTGAGAGACAATTAACCACCCACACCAACCCCCCATTCACTTATTTATTCACCGCACATTTCACCGTTTTGTTGAATTTTTTTTTTTGGTTAATTGGCGGAGGGGGAGGGAGAGAATTCGATCGAGAAAAGTGAACGATATCGTCGTTGCTCGTGTTGGATCAAAATCAAGGGTGTGTTGAAGAGGATAATACAAGAAAAGGAAGAGGAGGTGAATAATATTTGATTTGAGCCTAAGAATTGTGAGTTTGGGATAATCAGAGGAGAATTAAGGGTGGAAGAAAGAGAAGATAAAGAGGAGGAGGTGGAGGTGGAGGAGGTGGAGGAGGAGGAAGGTGTCGCGACCCACGCGACTTAACGAACCGTGACAGCGTTACTCGCGTGGCATGTTAACGCATCTTGTTTACGTTCCGCAAGCGGAAAATAGGAAAACAAGTAGAAGAGGTGGTGGAGGTGGTGGTGGTGGTGGTGGTGGTGGTACAACTGCAGCTGCTGGTAGTGGTGGAAGGGAATAACGAACTTGCAATAAAAATATATTGTTATTGAAAAATAAAAACAATCCAGAGGAGAAAGGTTTTTCTTTTGAAAAGAATCAAACAATAATAATAAGAATAAAAAGGGGAGGAAAGTTTGTGGGATAGGGTGGCGAGTGGTCCGCAATGACCGTGCAGAAGTTCAAGCCTCGCGGCAGTACCGCGGCCGAGGATCAACGACCCTCCGGTGACATTTTACTCTCAGCATCTAACGAAACTTTGGACAATGATAAGGAACAACGTCAAACAACACATTTAACATCACCGACAACTAATCCACCAAGTCCAAGAAATCCCTGTTGTCGTTCAACCCAACCCCAACAGTTAACTACCCAACAACAACAACAACAGTTTCAACAAGATCAGCAACAACAACGACAGGACAGTAGCGAGAATCTATTAGGACGAGTATTGGCCGGTAAGCTTAATTATATTTTTCAATGTAAAAAAAACTTAAATGGGAAATTGATTGATTGATTGATTAATTGATTGATCGATCGGTCAGTCGGTCGTCAAGTTATCTTCTCGTTTGTCTACCTAACCCAACAATTTTCAACTTCGACTTCTCTTAGGAAAGTGAGAGTGATCCAAACTATACGGTTTATGAGCTGGAGATCAGGTTTAAACGTTAGGTTCTTTAATGAACATGTTGATAGGGGATGGAAGGTTTTTGTTTTAAGTTAACCGTAAGAAATAATCCATTTTTTTTACGTAGATCACGCGCGATTTGGTTAAGAAGAAATTCAGTTGGAAATAAAGTAAAAGAAAGAAAGAAAGAAAGAGAGAGAGAGAAGTCGGTTTCACTTTTCAACAGCGTTCGCAAGCTTCACAGACAGAAAGAGTAAACGAGTGAGAAGGAAAGAAAAAGAAAAAGAAAAAGAAAGAAAGAAAGAAAGAAAGAGAAAGAGAGAGACTTGGAATGTAGGTCGCGGGGCCCGGGACGAGGCTAGTTCGTTGCCCTCAGTGTGTCGGCCTCCGGCACTCTCCACCTCCTCTCCTCAGTTCTAGCCTAGATAGAAGAGGCTAGCGTTTGAGCCTCTCTACAAGGAGGGGGTGGTGGTGATGGTGGGAGGGTGAGGGGGATTTTGACTCCCACCCTCTCTTTCACTCTGTCCTATTCGCTCGCTCAGTTGACTAGTCCTCTCCCTGTCCCTCTCTTCGTTCTTCTCTTCCTCACGGTGATCGCCCCACCTCTCTCACTCGCTCGCTCACTCACTCACTCACTCACTCTCTCTATCTTTCTTTCTCACTCGCTCGTTTATCCGCGCGGCCAAGAAAGTAGGTCGACGGGGCCTTGGCGCGAGGCTAGTTCGTTCACCCTGCCTGCCCCGTAACTGGGGCAAGATGAAATTAACCCAACGTGCGCGCGCGCATGCAAGCAAGCAAGCAAGTATTCACTCACACTACCTCGTACTTGTTTCCCTCACCTTTCTCTATCTGACTATCTATCTATCTCTATCTCTTTCTGTATATATATATATATTCGTGTCTCTCTCACTCACTCATTTTGGTAAGCCCTCAGAGTCCTAGGAGCTCGAAGAACGCGCGGCTCGACAACTCGCGTGGCCAATCCTCGCTGACGGGCCGGTTCAACGAACTCCAACTGGGTCTCCCCCTACGCGGGAACCCTCTCTCTTACTCTCTCATTCTCTTTCTATCTATCTAGCTAGCTAGCTAGCTATCTATCTCTTTTACTCTAACATTATACTGTGGTTCATCCCCCACCAGGAGTAACACGGCGCGTTCTCTTCCAACCCATCGAAGGTCACCAACGCGTTCGTTCGTTCGTGCGGCCGTTCGCCCGAGAATTCACTTCAACTTTATATATATATATATAAAACATGCGTATATGTGTGTACGTTCTTTACTTGTTTGCTGCTGTTACTGCTGTTACTGTTACTGCTGCTGCTGCTTGTTTGCTTGCTTGCGAATATACGATCAGAGTCGCGTTCTATGACGTGTCCCTCCCCCTTCCCCCCCCCCCTTTTTCTATATCTCAAATGTAAGAGAGAAATAGTAAATGTTAGATAGATAGTGTGACAGAGAGAGAAAGAGAAATGAGGATTAGTCTTCGATGATAGCGTAGGTTTCGTTACGTAACCCCATGATAGCGAATTACGCGTTCCTCCTCCTTCTCCTCCTCATCCGTCTACTATATATGTATATATATATATTTCTTTTTCTGTCTTTCTTATTACTTTTGATATAACTTCTACTACCTTTCATCGTCTACCTGTAGCAGAAGGAGAAAGTAGATTAGTCGCATCATTTTACTATTATTACTACTAGGATTCTTCACTTTCACCTACACCTTGCGCGTCATCTTTTCCCCTACTCCTCTATTCATCTAACGATGAGAGATTTCTTCCCATTCTCCCTTCATTTTTATATTCTTTTTCTCGTTCTTCTTCTTGTTCTTTTAAGAAAGTCGACCTGCCCCACTGCGTTTTCCTATCAACAGAACCTTTTCTTTGAAACGTTGTGCATCGCGATGGTGTTATTCGTTCTACCAACAGTAACCAGTAGAATAGTAGTAGTAGTAGTAGTAGGGGGTTATCTAAAACGGATTCCAACGGACACACACATGCATGCATAGATATCCCATGCATACGTATTAGATGCACACGAACACACGCGTTCGTGCCAACTCTGACGATTCTAACTTGAGCACCGTAATCGCTCAAATCAGAACGACTTCCTTATTAAGTATCTGGCAAAACATTTTTTGCACTCAATATTCGGTTTTCTTTTTCTTCGAGTTAAAGAGTCTAAAAAAGAATTATTATTATTATTGTTATTATTATTATTATTAATTTAAAAGAAAATGATACACCCATACTAATTAATTGATTACTATACGAGATTTGTTCTTCCTTTCTTTCTCTTAGATCCTAAATAAAATAGAATATAAAAATAAATTAGAGAAAGTTAAATGTTGAAATGACAGTATCATTATCATCAGAATCAGCATCAGCATCAGCAGTTATTGGAAAGGATTGTGGTAAATTTTCTTCTAATTACGGTGTACGTCGACGATGGCTAGCTAACCTGAAAAGCTCCGGGCATTGGCCTGGCCTCCTCCCGGTCCCCAGTGACCTCGATTGATGCACCCTTGTCCTCTCTCACCATATCCCACCCAACCCTCAGCCCCTACCCCCACCCACCACCCCCACCTGATGCGGAGAGCGCGCGTGGAACGTTGACTCTCAGCATCGCCCAATCGGAGACCAGTTCGTCGACTCTTCGGCCCGTTCTCTCGGGGTCGTTCTAATCTCGCAACTTCCCCCTTCCAACCACCCACCCAACCCCTCCCTCCCTCCCTCCCTCCTCTTTAGAAAGAGAAAGAGAGAAGCCCGATAAGAGCTGCTCCGATCTTCCCCCACCCTCTTCACTCTTTCAACCACCCACCCACCTTCTTCTAACACAGCAGCCTCCGAACAACCCTCCCCATCCATCCACCCACCTCCTCCTCCTATTTCTAACCCCCCTCCTCTCCTATTCACCTCCTCGTGGCACTCTCGCTGGTTCGTTCTAGTACGCCAAGGTGAATAACCTCGAATCGTGTCGGGTCCTCTCTTATCGCCACGTTCTTCGAGCTTCGACGCTTATCGTAACCCTCTCCTCTCCTCTCCTCTCCTCTTCACTCCTCTCCACACCATTCCTCTCTTAGCAAGTGTATGTGTATGTTGTTGTAGGTAGTAGTCTCTTTCTTTTCTTTTCTTTTCTATACTATTCTATTCTATTCTGTTCTTTTCTGTTCTTTTTTCTTGCTGACTTTCTTCCGCTTGTGTTCCAACAGGAAAATAGAGAAATGATGATCCTTCCAGAAGAATTCTTTCTTATTTTTTACCCCTTTCGCGAACGATAAACAAACTATTAAATAATAACCCCCGGTGTATAGATGACGATTATTATTTTATACTATCATCCTGTTTTCGGATAATTTGATCATAATTTTTATTGATTTGTTTCGTTTGATTTTTTGTTTTTTTTTTTTTGTTTTTAAAGTAACTAATGAAATCTTTTTCTTTTTGTTTTAGTTTTAAGATTCATCCCCCGTAATCTCATATAATACAATGTGTTTGTTTGTTTTTTTTTTCTGCACATCTGTAGAACAATTTTATCAAAGTATATAAATAAATAACGTTTAACACACCATATATCGTAATATTCCTAAAGAAAAAGTATTTTTGGATGATAATGAAAGTGATTAGACACACACACACACACACCTCCTTTCTTTCTTTCTTTCTCACATAAGACTATCTCTCGAACTTTCACTTTTACTTCGAGGCACACATGTAATCCCCCTCTCTACCCCATAATCCTCTCATCTCGATGGAATGGATGAGTCAAATGCATGTTCTTCTCATAACTCGAAGATTCTTCTTCTATATCCGTATATATGCACGCGTGTTACGCGTATGAGTATGTATATGTATATGTGTATGTGTATGTGTATGTATGTTCCTGTACCTTTCTAATTTTTTTTTTTAATTTTTTTTAATTTTCTTTTTTTTCTTTTTCATTCTCTTCCTACTCTTCTTCTTCTTCTTCTTCTTCTTCTTCTTCTTCGAAACATTCGAATTTCCTATCGAGTCACGGTCCAGTGGGATGAAAGTAAAAGTGGGTCCGGGTAGTATGAAGTTGAGCCAAAGGCAGAAAGTCCGGATGCCAATGAAAGGGAAACACTTGCACGATTTCTCCTTTTTTTCTTTCTTCTTTGACCAGTCCCTTCCCTTTTTTATTCCTTTTCTCTTACTTGCTTCATTTTTTTCTTTTTTATAGGTTTAAGTTATAAAAATAAACCTTTTTCAATGGTTATTGGTTTTTTTATATACAATCATCATTTGTATTGTATTAATATAATTGGTTTTATTATTTTCTATTGTTTCTCTTCTTTAATTAATTATTGTCTTTCTACGAGATTTATCGATTTATTTTTTATTTATTTTTCTTTTTTCTTAATCCTCCCCAATTGTATAAGTAATTTTGTTCTACTTTATTCATATAATTCTTTACGTATTATTTTTAGATTATTTTCACATCTGTTATTATTAATAGATATTAATATATATATATTTGATTTTTTTTTTTTTTTTTTCGTTAAATATATCCAATTTAAAAATCCATTACGTTAAAGAAGTTTACGATTATTTACTATTAAGATGATTGAAAAATTACATTAGGCACGATGTGCTGATATCTTAAAATAGAAAAAAAAAACGACAAAATAAATGTTTAAAAAAAAAAGAAGAAGAAGAAGAGTATGCACGAAAAAATAAATAAAAAATCAAATAAAAAATGTAGACATATTTAATTAAAAAAAAAAACAAAAAGAAATTAATTACCTGATTAAATCCTATTATTACATTATTAAGCATGAATATTATTAGAAACGATTAGGCGTGTGTTGTATCATAATAATACGTGTGAGAAAATGTTAGTAACAACACCACTAGGCTAAGCAGTGTACTAGGAAGTTTGCGAAGTAAAATGACGGGTCGAAGGGAAAGCGGAGGATGGGTGGGTGGGTGGTCGGGGGTGACTAGGTGGCTCGGTAACCTCAGGGGCAACGACCTCTGACCTACCAGCCAATCCCTACCCCTCAAACATGTTGGCTTGTTCTAAGTATAAATCTTTCTACCATCACCACCACCAACCTGTCGCCTTTTTTTTTTTATTTTTTATTCCACGTTATTATTTCCTTCAATTCTATTTTTCCTGACAA
>NW_014569551.1:171309-173584 GCF_001313835.1 Polistes canadensis
AAAAAAAAAAAAAAATTATCTTTCTCGTTGGACAGAAAGATAAAAAATTTATTCGTTCGATTGAAACCAAATTTTAATGTTAAATGTTTCTTATTACACGATTAAACGATTATGGTTTTATAATTATGTATTAGTTTAAGTTTGGGTGGCTTAGAACAATCCTGACAGTTTGATTAGTAGTAGTAACACGCGTTGGCACCGGATTGGTTGAGTCACCCAGTTTGGGAAACTTCTATGATGACGTTTTAGGCTTAGTCATTGAACAAAATTTAGGGTAGATTCATTTCCTTCCTCGTATTAAGTACCCTCATAACTTTGATAAAACGACCAATGGATATTAGATATAATATATTTTATGGGGGAGAAAATAAAAGGGAGGAAAAAAACAAATGATAGTTCTCTTGTCTACCTAAATAGAGTGTTCACTTTCCAAGATTCGGTTAGGATAATATAAATAATGTTGATGGAACCCATAAGTCAATTCCATTTATATAACACATATTCTAAGATTATCTTAAAATAACATAAGTGTATTACGAGAGTGATCAAGATAGGTGTATGGTTAATTCAAAAATAAAAACAAAAAAGAAATAATTGAAATAATTATTCTAACAACATGATCAATAAATTTTAATCCAATAATTAACTATTTTTTTAAACTGAGATCTGACATTAATGAATTATTTCGGAACGTATAAACGTTATTATTATTATTAAAATAATTCCAATAAATAATATATCTAAATCACTCAATTTTTTTTTTTTTTTAACTGAGATCTAACATTAAAGAATTATTTCGAAACGAATAAACGTTATTATTATTATTATTAAAATAATTCCAATAAATAATATATCTAAATCAGTGTGTATAAATATTTCTTTTTATTTTATTTTAATCACATATAATTCACAATTTTTTTTTCTAATCGATCAAATAATCGATCATACAAATGACTTTCCAATTAAATATTTTCTTTAATAAATATTTTAATCAATTCTTTGAAAATAATTATAACCATTGCACGTGTGTGCAAACTTATGAACTATGATTAGAACATAGAAATATATCGGTGTCGAGTGGTTTATTGCGAAAATAGCATAACGGTTGTATGGACCATACGATTTAGGAGGAGGAGGAGAAGAAGAAGAAGAAGAAGAAGAAGAAGAAGAAGAAGAAGGAGAATGAGGGGGGGGGAAGATGGGGAGGAATATGAGTAAGAGAGAAGTTGAAATGGTGGTGATGTTGATGGGGCTTGAACCATCGAGAAAGAGAAAGAGACTACCCTGGTGGCCTAGTTAGGGTGAGTGCCACCCTCTGCGGTCAATGACCTCGCGACCTCAGTCCTCCCCCCACCCTCTCCCCCCTACTACTACGCGCGTTCCAATCCCTCAACCCACCCACTCACCTACGCGTTCCACTTCTCTTCTATGACCTCCCTTCTACTTCTTCCACCCCCCTTCTTCATCCCCCTTATACCTTCTCGGTGTGTGTGGTGCATCAACCAACAACCCACGTCAGGGTTTGCATCCTCGAACAACGGACTCTTCTTTTTCTTTTTCTTTTTCTTCTGTTGCAAACACCCACACCCAACCACGCATCTTTTTTTTTTTTCTTCTCAACCCCTTTATCATTCTTCTCAATCCCTGATTTTTAGTTCGTTGAGAATTGCGTTGGTATTTTTGTGTGTGTGTTTATGTGTGTGCTATCGTTCTTCCTTTTTTTTTTTTCTTGAAATGTTTATTTGGATTATTAATTATTATTGTATGTTTGTTTGTTTGTTTTTTATTTTATTTTATTTTATTATATATAGAGGAAAAAATATTCATCGTTCATCGTTTGTTAAAGGGGTTTTCAAAAGTTTTTGTATTTTTATTAAGAATTATATTCGTGTTTCGTAATTATATATATATATATATATTTTTTTTTAATGAATTATTGTTATTATTTATAAACGTTTTTCCTTTGCGTTGTTATAATAACGTTACGTTGATTATTAAAGTATTAATTCTTTTATTTTATTTTATTTTATCATATCCATCATCCTTTTACATTCGATGCGATATTTCATTTGCAACAAGGATTTCTTTTTTTATTTTCTCCGATAACATCAATTATTTTTCTTCATTACAATAATATATTTTACAAAGCTCGTTCGATCTTATAATTCAATTTTGTATTTTTCTTTAATCATTTTTTCCCCTATTTACTTTGGTATAAGAATATTTTTTTTTTTTTTTTTTGCGAATAAGTAATAATCGTTTAAAGATTTTTCTT
>NW_014569551.1:174397-176513 GCF_001313835.1 Polistes canadensis
TTTAATTTTTGTTTTGTATAATTAATACAGACCTATATTAATTGAATACCGATTTGTAATGTATATATTAATTATCGGATTATAGTTCCGTAATTTTTTTGTTATACATACCTAAATATTTGTTGTAAATACATATATAAAACATACAAAAATATTACTTTTTTTTTTTAGTAGAAACATAACAAATTTTGTAGAGTAATAAATAATTTTCACCTATTCGAATGCGTAAGAAATCATTCCATTCAATCGTCAACATTTTACGCGTACACACGCAAACGTACGCGTGTGTATCGTTAAAATCGACAGCAGGTTTTTACTTTTGGATATTTTCTTTTTCAATAGGAAAAAATGTCAAACAGATTTCTGAAGAATATAATAAAAAAAAAAGGGAATAGGAAAACGTTTTACGTTTTTTTCTTTTTATTTTGTAGAAAATGAAGAATAAATACGACAACGAGAATAAGATAGGGTTAAAGAAAGGAAAAAAGGAAGAAGGGTTAAAAAAAGAACCGAAAACGGTAAAAAACGAAGAAGAAGAAGAAGAAGACAGAAATAAATCAAAATTCCGACAATATTCGCAGTCATTTATTATACTGCAGGGGGGCCAGGAGGGAGGGGTGTGTTCGTATCCTATCATCGTATAAAACCTAACGAAAGGATTAAGTTTGACAAATAATGACCTTTTCGAAAAATCTCGTCTCGTAACTTTTTTGTTTTGTTTAGAAATGCTTTCTCCACCTTTTCCTTACCTTTTCTTTCCTTTCTTTTTTTTTTTTTTTTAACCCTTTCCCTTCATTGTCACGTATTTTTTATTTCTTCGATTCGTTTCTTTAGTAACACAACACAACACTCGTACCACGAATACTTTTTCCTTTAACTCTTTCTTTAACCCCTTTTTTTTTTTTCTTAAAACTCACCAAAAGTTACGATCCTTTATCCAGATTTTTGTTTATTTGTTTCTTCCTCTTCCTCTTCCTCTTCTTCTTCTTTTACTGTTACCAAGTGAAAGGGTAAAAGAAATAGGAAAGTTATAAAAAGAAATGCGATAATATTAAACAATAAGAATCGAAATAGTATCTCGTAGATA
This sequence comes from Polistes canadensis, assembly GCF_001313835.1. Lineage (NCBI taxonomy): Eukaryota > Metazoa > Arthropoda > Insecta > Hymenoptera > Vespidae > Polistes > Polistes canadensis. The sequence continues at coordinate 175,485 of NW_014569551.1, forward strand.
ATAAATAAATCACGTTTTATTTACCTTTCGTACAATTTATAGTTGCATGACAGTGATGGGGCTTGAAAGGGGAGGAAACTTAACGGAAAAAGACACGTTGTAAATTGGACAAAAGTTTTTTCTTAAAAAGAGTTAAAATGATTTTTTAACAAATGATACTGAAAATCCAAGGTTTTCTTTTTCGAATTGTTTAGACGAGGAAGATCGAAAAAAATAAAAATACAAAAGGAAAGAATCGGGAGGAAGGATCTAAGAAAAAAAAAAGGGTGGGAGTAGGGTGGTGGTAGTGGTGGTGGTGGTGAAGAAGAAAAATAAAAAACGAAGTAAAAATTCAATCATTTCGTTTGATTTCACATTCGAGTGGTTTATTTTTTCTTTTCTTTTCTAGTACATACGTTTATTCTAACAATAAGTAGAAGTATTATAAAGTATAGTTGAGAGAAAGATTCTCATTATTGATAAGAAGTTTGATAAGGAATGGAATATATGTATGTGCGTCGTGTATAACGAGGGCAACGAACCCCACTTCTTCTTAGAAGGGATAAGTAAGTCTGAGATAAAGAATAATATAAAACGTAATCGACCTTGAGAAACGATACACGGTAAAAAGATAATAATCGTAATAATACTTTCGCGTTTGTATATATTAATTATAATTTTATTTATATTTATTATTGTTCGTTTTATATATTATTTATTATATTATTTTATTTTCATTTATTTTCTATTATTTTTATCATTTTTACGAGAAAATAATTTTTTGCTTGTATTTTTTTTTTTTTAAATATAAAATCGGCCCAAAAGTCGTATATAGTAATACTTTCGCGTTCGTATATATTAATTATAATTATGTTATATTATATTATTGTTCGTTTTATATATTATTTATTATATTACTTTATTTTCATTTATTTTCTATTATTTTTATCATTTTTACGAGAAAATAATTTTTTGCTTGTATTTTTTTTTTTTTTTAAATATAAAATCGGCCCAAAAGTCGTATATAGTAATACTTTCGCGTTCGTATAT
>NW_014569551.1:177621-178821 GCF_001313835.1 Polistes canadensis
AACATAATATATCGAAAGGTAGATTTATAATAATCATACGACCCAATCAAATAACATTTATAAATAAATATCCCTTTTGTGGTGTGTGTTAATGATAAGAGATCACTATTAGTAGGCATTTAATACATTTTTATACACACTTATATAAATATATAATAATATTATTACAAAATAAAATAAAATATTATATATAACAAATAATACAAAAAAATTAATAAATAAAGACCAACATAATATATCGAAAGGTAGATTTATAATAATCATACAACCCAATCAAATAACATTTATAAATAAATATCCCTTTTGTGGTATGTATTAATGATAAGAGATCGCTATTAGAAGGCCTATCTATCTCTCAGTTTCTCTTTCATACTCTTTCATAACTATTTAATACTTTTTTTTTTCTCATTCGATGCGATCGGTAGTGACGCATGACCGTTTTAATCGCACGACTTAGCCACCAACTATTGCAACGGAAAAAATATATATATATACATATATATTTATGTGTATACACTGAATATAATTACGATCTTATCGAAAGAGTTAACGCAAAAGTATTGAGAATAAATTGAACAAGGAGTAATGATTATCCTCTTTTGATGTCGATGAACCATTTAACTATAGTGAATTCCGGCTTCGAAGGACACGAATGCACCGATCCACGACAATCTCAAAGCAAACCTCTGACGTGTTTATTATTCGTTTATTTTCTAATTTCATTTTATTTTTAGATTTTTGTAATAGTCAACGCGTTATAAATCGCATTACACATATATGTGTATATTTTATAAGAAATATATATCAAAAATAAAATGAAAATTCGTAAAAATTTTCTTGGAGGGGTCACGTGTACCAAATCTTGTCACCGAATCAAACTATTTTTGTGTTTTTTTTTTTTTTTTTTTCATTATTGCAAAGTAAACTCGATTAATTTTTATTTTTATTTTTGTTTTTTCAGAATATTTTATATTAATTTTATATGGAATATAAATGAAATCATTGTTAGAATAATTTGATAAAGAAAAGAGAAGTATAAAAAAACAAATGAAAATATTACGAAGAAGGCAAAAAAGTCAATTGTAAAGAATTCTTTTTTTTCCTTTCGTGCATAAAAAAATTATTCCTCCCTTTCGTACAGTCACCAACATAGGTTTTCCTTTCTTTCTTTCTTTCTTTTTTTTTTTTTTTTTTTTTTTT